>NC_135784.1:158129427-158491927 GCF_051106095.1 Pogona vitticeps | reverse complement strand
CAGAAGCACATGTATAGCTTAGACAGGTGTTAGGAGAGGTAATAAACAGAAAACTATTGTCTATCCAGTTATATAGTAGGAAGCTGCATGTATTAACAGTAAGTCTCATTTTGCTCTCTCCTAATTTAGTTTTATAAAAATAGGACATAATATGAAGAAATTCTGTGCACTGCTGTTGTACCAGTTCTCAGATGGTCACAGCGACCAATTTAACAACAGTGTTGAAGGCCACTTTTAGTACAGCTGCTTTTTTCACCCTTTTGCTGCAGTCACTAATCTATGTTGTTGGCTTACTTCCAAGTGAGCCAGGAACTGAGCAAAATTGCTGTCAAAAGGTGAGGAAGGTTCATCTCTATTTTGACCCTTGCCCTCCCTGCTTAGTCAGTGACATGGGAAGGTCAGGGTAAACTGGCAGTGATACAAACTTGTTTTCTTGTGCAACTTCAGACCTGCTGACAGAGACGGGAATGGGGTATGACCTACGGCCAAAACCTGTGGCAGGTTTATACTGATTACAGTAGGCACTGCTAAGATGTTTCTGTTTTGTGACTTTCTGTGCTTCAGTAATTCTAAAATGCCCCACCCAATCTTACAGTATGCAGTCATAGATTGGAGGTGAATAGGGTGCTATTGAAGCAATAGTCTGGTTGGCATTATTAGAAGGTTTGGGGATGGATTGAATAAGGGATGTTGGCAGACACGTTTGGTACTCCCAAACTGTATTCTTCAGTGTTGGCTTGTTGTTTTTTGGACAACTCTTTGCTCAGTTGTGTGTAAAATATATAAAGTGGCATATGGCTCTTCGGGTGATATTGTTATCACCCAAAATAAGTTTGACAGACTTGGCACTAAAATAAAATTTTAAAAAAAGTTTTCCCAAGAAACCAATAACAGACATGTTAATAAGTTGCTGTGATCGATAGATTTTTCCAGTCTTTTGTCATTTAGTGTCAGTTTTGTATGAAAGCCAGTAATTAAATTAAGGTAGATTAGCATGATTTGTGGCATCTTCTTGCAGGTACTTTTATCTCTGTTTGAAAGGGCAACAGAGCAGTTTCCATTTCAAACAGAGCAGTTTAAAAATTAAGAGCATTGTTACAATCTCTGGAATCAGTCACATCTCATTAAAAAAATTGTTGTCCTTGCTTTTAAGCCACAACAGATTTTTCACCCTCCTCAATTATAAGTGTGCAGGTTGTATTGTGAATATATATAACCATAAATAAATAAATAAATAGCCAACATTTTCTGTGAGTCCTGCAAAGTTTGAACCATATAAATTGAAGGGACAATGCTATATCTATTAAAATTTAGGAAAGCTTTGCCATATTTATGGCTTTATGCGTGAATTTTGAGATAAAATGTACATGTTATATTTTTATCTGCTGAGTGGACTTTAAACTTCGGGCATGGAGATAAGGTATAGAAACTGGAGCAACTGTGCTGTAGAAAGTGAGGAATGACTTTGATCTTTTGTAAAACCTTTATTTGGCTTCCAGAGAGGTTCTACTGGACAAGTTTTCAAGGCAGGGGCAGCATGTTTATATGCTGAACGGCTGTTGTGAAAATGCTGTACTAAAGAAATATGGGATCATAGATTATACTGAATTCCAGATGGTCTCACTATATATATTGTGAAATACAGAGAACTGCTGTTAGAAAGATGACATGAAAAACAGACATGTTTCAGTTCCTTGCCAGGTCACAGAATGTGGTTATCTCAGTTGTCCTTATTGGCCAATGTTAAGCCCTTATGCTTCATGAAGTTTTCAACAGTAGCAGTTGACAATCAAAGGAAAATATAGTCAGCCTGAAATGATAGCAGGACACCTTATTGGCATTTACAGTTAAGTCTCTTGCAGCCTTAGTAGAAGTTAATAGTCATGGATAATGGATGACAGAATCAGGAATTGTGATTTCTCAAAGGAGATTTTTTTTAAAAAATTGTGTGCTGCTTTTGAGTTCCAAATTCTCAGCAGTTTATATACCGTACGTATTTGTTATGTTTATAAGACAACCCAATGTATAAGACGACCCCTCCTTTTCTAACCCCAAATTAGAAAATGTGATCCCTGCTTTCCCCTTCCTTGTGCTAAGCCACGGACCTTAGCAAAAGGAAGGGAAAAGCAGGGATCTAAGGGCTCCCTTTGACCACCACTTTCCCTTGCCTTTTGCGAATCCACGGGGCTTAGCAAAAAAGCTGCAGCCATGAAAGGGCTTCAGGATCAAAGGGCTGCGATCGTGCAACCCTTTCATCGCTGCTTACCCGAAGGAAGACTTCCCTTCCTTTTTGCTAAGCCCCGTGGCTTCGCAAAAGGCAGTGAAAAGCAGCTGCCTTCCATGTATAAAACGACCCTCATTTTTTGGTTAATTATTTATACACGAAAAAATATGGAAATTATTTCTATAAAGCAATGCAACACAATAAGCAATATGGTGTAAAATGATGTAGAACAGCAGATTGAGAAGTTAAAAACATCAGCTAATAATTAAAAGTTCCCTTAAGTATAGATGTGAAACACCTGAGTAAATAAAATGGTGTGCGTCTGGCAGCAAGGAGAAATGAGGCAAGTTTCCCTGGGAAATATTTTCCAGAGCTTTGCTTTTAGAATGGATGGTGCAAAAAATAAGATTCTGTAAGAAAGATCTTAGTTGTGTAGAATAATTTAGAAGAAGGTGATCATTAGACTCCATGCTGTTGAAAGCCTTTTATAGTCAAAGATGATCCCTGGATTGATCTGAAAGCAATTTTTGACTGAATTTTTGACCATGTCTAAAGATTCCCAAAGGCTTCCTCAAGGCAAAAAAAAAGAGTCCCGTGAACTCTCAAAATGTAAAAGTAGAGAATAGGATGCATTCAGTAAACTTAAATTATTTCTTGCACCTGGATCTGGTTTATGATGTTGTAACTTCATGCAAAAGGATTTTGCCCAGTGTCATTGTTTGAAAACTTAGAAAGAAATATCCATCTACCCAGATATAGTAGCTAAGATAGTCTATTTTGAATTAACTGAAATGTCTGAGCAATCATCAAGCCTCTTCCCCCTATGATGCATGAGGGTAAACCAAGTGGGATTTAAAAAGCTTAGTTAACTTTGGTATGTTCAGGAATGATGATAGCTAGTGAAAAAGGCTTCATGTTGCAGATTTTACACTGAGAAAGTCATAACCCCTCCACCCCAAACCCTTTGGCACTTACTCCTTTAGGAGAAATGTAACCAAAGTTCCCATTAAGCTGGGCACCTACACATGACTCCGCTTCCCTCCACGCAGCTGTCTTCCTCCTCCACACAGCAATCATGTTAGGTTTTGGTTGAGATGGAACTAGCGTGCTGGGGGAGGCGGAGTTGCGCATGAACACAGGGGTGAAGTCACACATGCGAGAGTTGGAGGCCCCCCACGGGGCTGAAAATTAGAGGGTACGTTGAACGTAACCGTGCCCAGAACAGGCTGGATGCCAACTCCCAGGTCAGACCGACATACCTATTTTAGGGGTCAACAAGGATTTTTAAAGCAGGGATTGGTGAATTACTCCACGCTTGCATCTTCAGTTCCTTAGTTATAGGAGTAGCAATTGAATGAAAGGAATCAGAGCACCCATTTTTGGTATGTGTGTGGTGTTTTCTTGGAAGTTATAATTAAACAGAGTTAGCAACTGGTAGATCTTGACAAATGATTTACAAGCTTCTGCATTTTGTAAATCCAGCATGGTAAGACATTAAATATTGGAGAAAAGCTTGCTGCTGACATGGGTTCCTTGTGTAGATTTCTTTACTCCAGATTATCTTCACATTACCAAAGAAAATCAGAGGTAGCAGTGGGACTGTTCCAGATACTGTAATTGGTATCAGGCTATTTCTGTTAGAATTCACATTTTTTTTCCATTGGGGTTATCATCCTTCTATGTTTGCTGTGTGTTTGTTTTCCTTTTTTATCTCAGTTAACAAAGTAGAATGCCATGAACTTTTTAGCAGTCTTGCAAAACTGAACAACTCAAGATAGGAAAAAATCTAGTATGTTTCATGTTAAAGCAGCATTAGATCTGTTCAGTTTAGGGATCCTGCTGTATGTTTCAGTTAGCCTTGGTGACTTCCAGCTGTATGAATCTCTGGTCAGATTCCTGTATGTGTCCTGCTGCTGCTGCAGCAGCTTTATCTCAACCCAGTTTGGCAGTTATGTGCTAGATACTAATTTGAGCTGACTTGAATGTTGGTGGCACATATGCAGCTGACAACAGGAACTTCAACAAACAAGGAGTATTCATGTGAATAGACCTTGCATTTTAATGTGATAATGGGGAGAGGGGGCAGTTGCCAGTAAAAAAAAAGGCTAGTTGTGTAATACTCTAAAAATAAAGATAAGGACTCACAACTATTCAGTGACTGTGAAGTTTTATGAATAAAATGACTATCAGTATTGCATGGTGGAATGAGCTTCAGTGTCTCTGGAAGTATATTTGTCTGAGCTTTTGACTTTCAAAATTGTAGACGGGAAAAGAGCCACCCTGAGTTGCTTTGGGCAACCTGCACAGTGGCAGAGTGCCCCAAGAAGGAGGAAATAGTGATCAGAAATAAGTGTATCTAGAAAGCCATGGAAAGGGTCACTATAAATCAGAATCAACTTGACAGATGATGATGATTTTGCCACACATATTTATTTATTTATTTATTTATACCCTGCCTATCTGGTCAAACGACCACTCTAGGCGGCTGAGTTTAAACTTAAAAGCAGTGTGTACAGTAGTGGGACTGCTTCGCTCTTTGACTGTCTCCTGGGGTGTGTCTGCCTACCTAAAATTTTCTTCAGGGAGTGGATGAATTCTTTCAGCATAATCTAAGCTTCCTTTTTATGATGTTTCTGCACAGCTCAGTGCATATCTAGTAGTCTGTGACCTTAATTTTTATCTTGGTGCCTCATATTCGCTACATTAATCTCTTCTGCTGCTTCAGATTCATCAGGATTTATTTTTGATGTACAGTCCAATACTGTAATGGCCCAAGGAGGTACCTTTGAAAACATGAAAGAAAAGGTAAGTAATTAATGAGAAGTTATTTAGTTAAGGGTTGGAATGGCATATTGCTGCCTGAAAGTTATAAAGTTAAAAATCCTACAAATGGGGATTTAAGTTGTGTATGATTTCTCTGCTTGCTGTAGACATGCTTCTTAGCTGCAGTGTTTGATTCTTGGCCCTTATTCCCTCACTGGAAACTAAAACTCAGTAGTGTTGTCTGTCTCTCCCCACTCCTTTTCCTGGATAACTCCTTGGGCTATCATTGAAACATGACTTCATTTTAACTTTTTTTTTAAAAAACTGCCACTGATTTTAGAGCAGGGTTTGCTGTCAGATTCTCTCCATTAGGCAGCATATTGAGTCAAATTATAAACCCTACAGCTAAAATTTAAGCAAGAGGAACCCAGGTGGCTTGATGACGGCCATTGGCTCATGTTGCTTCCAGCTGTAGCATCAGTGACAAGTTTGCTGCCTTGGGAAAGACTTGAAAAACATTGCCAGAGAAAACATTACTAATAGGCTGTTCTCAGAGCAAAACTGAAACTGACATTAGCTAGGAGAATAGAAACTTAATTTGTTTCCTCTGTTGGAAAGCTGGGACAATATTTGACTTGGAAGCAAGCAGTTAATACGTGACTGGCATCTCCCCTTTTTCCTAGATCAGTGCCGTGAGAGCAATAGTCCCCAACCGCAGCAACAATGAAATTATCTTGGTGCTTCAGCACTTTGATAACTGTGTAGACCGAACAGTACAGGCTTTCATGGAAGGTGAGTTCTTTTAGCAAGAGTTCTAGTTGCTAGACTTTAAAACCCCAAATACGTGATGAAAACAAATTTCATGAAGCGGACTGATTTCTCTTTTTAAAATATTGACATAATTTATGTACTAAGTCTGTTGATGCACATTTCTAAGGTGTTCTGTTTTGTCTTTTGCTTATTTGGAATGCACATTTTTCAGGGACAGGGACTTGCCAGGGGTTTGGAAATAGGAGTTTAGTGTTTAGTAAAGGCTGGAAAAGAAATGGAACACAACATAATAACTGTTTAGAGTAAGGTATTTATTCTGTGACTTCCTTCTTGGAGTTTGTTTTGATTTTATTTGGTTTTCACCTCGGTGTTATAGATGTTACAGGTGACATGTTTTACACATATAGTTTCCATGTAGAAAGGAAAATGTGTACAGAGCTCTTTATTGTCTCACAACCCTCTATTTACTATGATTAGTAAAGATTCAAGAACAGTTTTTACCCAAGTGCAGTATTGAGTTTAAATGCGGGGCCATAAGTTTTTGGTGGACTTTTTAATTGCTGAGAGAAAACGGGGTATCTATATTTGGATGGTGAAAGTTGTGTATATTTTAACTTTTTTTTTTGTAGTGTTGTCCAGTTTTACCTTGGGGAAGAGCACCTCATTTCGTTGCACCCACTTGTGAGCGCAATGACAAATAAATTTCTTATGTCTTATGTCTTATGTCTTATGTCTTATTATAGCAGAAATTAACTTTCAGACAGATATTTTACTGCATGCAAACATGCATAATTGTGGCAAAATAGATACGATATGATTTGCATGCTTGAATATAGACATTTTTTCATATGGGAACTGTAATTTTCTGCATTACTTTTTAATGCAGAAATCTCAAGTATGATTTTAGGTTTTACTTTCAACTATTAGGACCAGAAATTCTGCTTTGGAGAGAGGAAGAGTGTACACTTAGGTTGTTAAACTATTGGTTTAGGTAAGAGTCCCCATTCTGCATGGAATGATATGCTCATGGAAATGCAGTTTTCCAAAATTTCTGCTTTATTTCTTTGTATCTTTTTATATAAATTGATGAAAATTTAAATGCCATCAAGTAACTTGAGGTTAGCTGACTGGATAGCTCAGTGGATTTGGTATCTGGCTGCAGAGCCCATGGTGGGGAGTTCAGTTCCTCATCTTGCATCCCAAAAGAGCCAGCCTGTATAGTCTTGGGCAAGCTTTACAGTGCCAGGATGGCCCCAGAAGAAAGGAATGTTAAACCACTTCTGAGTACTCTGTGCCTAGAAAACCCTGGAAAGGGTGCACACTGCTTACAAAATAGTGTTGATTGTGTTTAGACAACCTGTGTAGAAGCTTTTAGTAGCTTTTCTCAGGGGGAAAAAGAGAACAGCACACTGGTTTCATTCATCTTCCTAAATATAGTTTTCTTAATGTCTCTTTCAGGGTCTATTTAAGACTTATGAAAAAGTCATTTTCTGTATGTGACTGAAACTAGAATTGTAAAAATCCTTCAATCTGGCCATATGTAGTAAGCATAATCATTTTGTTTGAGTTATGCAGCTGCCTTAAAATATTTGTGGAGCTACTCAAAATCTAATAGGCCACACTTACAATGAAATGTTCCAGTAAATGCAAAATCTCATTACTTCGTTTTCCTTTGGGCCATCTGGAAACACATTCTTGCACCTTTTCTTTTCATACTACTCCATTCCCCTTTTTAAAAGGGTGCAATTGAAGAGTAGGAGGATACTCAACTTTCCACGCTTTAGTTAGAAAGGGCATCTTTACCCTTGTTTCTTGTATTTTTTCCTTCCTATATCAATTGCTTAGGGTTTCTGCTTTTAACACATCAAGAGTACATAAGCCAAAATCTATTTATCCTTGTAATTTTTTGTTATTGCTTTTACAGGAAGTGCCAGTGCAGTGTTGAAAGAATGGACAGTAACTGGAAAGAAGAAGGTAATTCTTTATTTGGGCTTGACCTTTCTTTGGAAGTTATGTATTGCCTTCACTTGGAATCCTTAAAGATCTTGAAGCTTATTAAGTCCATCTTCTTCTATCACCCTCATTCAGTTAGAGTTATATAGTTAAAGACAATGAAAGAATATCTTATGATACTTCTCTATTCTACAAGACATTGATCTAGGAGCCTGGTCTCATTGGTTGCCTTTATCTGATTTTGGAATAAAAAATTAAAAACAACTTAATTATTGCTACGGAATGTTACTTATATGCCATAGTTTCCAGATGAAACCATCATGTGGCGGCGCTGCAGGTTAAACCGCAGAAGCCTCTGTGCTGCAGGGTCAGAAGACCAGCAGTAGTAAGATCGAATCCACGCGACAGAGTGTGCTCCCATTGCTTGTCCCAGCTCCTGCCCACCTAGCAGCTCAAAAGCATGTAAATGAGAGTAAATAAATAGGTACCACCACGGTGGGAAGGTAATAGCGTTCCGTGTCTAGTCACATTGGCCATGTGACAACGGAAACTGTCTACGGACAAATGCTGGCTCTGCGGCTTGGAGACGGGGATGAACACCGCGCCCTAGAGTCGGATACGACTGGACTAAATGTCAAGGGGAACCTTTACCTTTACCTTTATAGTACTAATAAATGTAATATGTGCTTGCCTCCCTTTTTGCTTTCAGTGTTCCTTATTTTTTTCTGACCCCTGTCTACTTACATGTAATCCCAGGAAAGTATTTCTTAGCACCTATGTAGCTTTTTGATTTTTGTCTTTTCAGGAGCAGCTTTCTGGTTTCAAAACCTCTTTCTGCTAAGAGATGCTAAGCCTAGATGCAGCTGTATCTGCTTCATTGGTTCAGAATCTTTATCATTCTCTACGAACCTCTCCCTCTTTACAATCTGAACAATTCTATAGATGATAATCAGACACTCTTCTAGTGTGTTTCATTTGTGACATTTGCGAATATTAGCCAGTCATTGCCAGAGCATTGTCACCACTGATGCTAGAATATAATTAAGTGTACTGTGTTTATTGATAGGATAGTATTTATAAACTATCTTATCTCTGTAAAATATGGGCAATATAAGGTCAGATGGAGTTGAACATAGAATCACATAAGAGCCTTGTCTCAGTAGTTCAGCTAGAAGGCATTCATAGAAACTGACAGAAATCTTTTGATCATCAATAGGAGGGAAAAGTAAACATTTAGAGGCTGTACTGTACTTGGAAAAGGCAGAGAATCTGTAATAAATTCCATAGTATCCATAAAATGTGAATCTAGTCACGTCTACATGTACTCAAGACCTTTTAAAAACAAACGTTTCCTACAATAATATAACTTGCTTTTTGTACAAGAATAGCTGGCAATTATTCTCTGTACCAGTGTAAATAATGTTTCATATGATTTGAAAATGTTAAGATACAACAAGTTAAAAAGCCTCATCTCCTGACCACTGGAAAGCTGATTCAGCTGTGCCTCTCACTACTAATATGTAGCAAAGCATTCTTCATACAGTGACTTGTACTGTGCTTTTTCTGCATTTGCACAGGATTGTGAAATGTATTCATCTCTTAAGTATAGTCAGTCCTTAAAAATAATTGGTTGTTGAATAGTATGCTTAATGCTGTCTTGCAGTACAACCTTTTCTTGTGCATAGTTGCCATGTCAAGTACACTTCATATTTATTAATTTTAGATTGTCAGTTCTAATTGTTAAATAAATCCAACCCCAACCCACTTTAAGGAATCAATGCCAAGGACTTGATTCCTGTTTAATTCTCTGATACTTAAGTGGTAAGGACAATCTTGGGTTTTGTTTCAGGAATTAAGCATAGTCCTTTTTCCTCCTTTTTCTTTTTTCTTTTCTTTCTTAATCCCTAGAACAAAAAGAAGAAAACCAAACCGAAACCTGCAGAATCAAGTGCCAGCCTTCCTGACCCAAGCAAGCCAATACCCACTGAAGAAGAACAATCTGCAGCTTCATCAGAGAGGGGTGGCATCAACGGTTACCATGTCAATGGCTCGGCCAACGACACAGAGTCAGTGGACTCCCTCAGTGAAGGCTTGGATACCCTTTCCATCGATGCCAGAGAGATCGAAGAATGTGAACCTGCTATGCCTGAGGTGCCTGATAGGGCAGGTTAGTTCTCTATCAGACTGTTGGAGAAGTGCAGAACTGTTACATTTATGCGTGTGACAAAAGTAGGAGAGCCTGTTCTCTCCCTTGTTCTGCTTCTGTCACACTTAACTACCAGAACAAAGAAGTTAAGAACTATTTGCTGTCCAGCTGCCCAATCTTTTTAAAAACAGTATTGTAACAATTACTGGTTCTGAGTGGGAAAAGAGGTGAGGACAGGAGCAGGTTGAAAGATACTGTAGATGTCTGATGTTTGTGTTGTAGTATCAGGTTTCACTTGACAGTGCATAGCTTGGATTGGTAGTGACTTTTTAGTGATGGAAATTAAAGAGGTTCTGGTAAGGGGGTGGGGTTATTCACAGCACCTAGAACTATGAAATGCTGTACCGTAGATGGAAAGCTGTGTTCAAGATGTAGAAAAATAGCTGGAGAGCCCCAGCTGGTGTAAACCCCTTCATGGTTTTCTACTTTGTTACACTGTCTTGTGAACTTTTCCCCCTCTTCAGCAGCACTTGAGCTAGAAAATGGAATAACAGACCTCACTCCAAAGTCTGCCACCATGCGGTCTTCCCAAAGTACCCCGTCTGCTAGAGTGCAGCCTGAACTGAGGAGCCCTGGCAAGCCACTCTCCAGACCGGCCTCAAGCAACCAGTTACCTGCTTCTTCGTCTCTCATGATGCTAGATGAGGTTCCTATGTCTTCTGGAAACAAAAAGCTAGGTAGGCCTGGTGGGGTCTGTGGCTGCTCATGACACTGTTGGTCATTTCTTACCTTCACTGGGCAAATCCTGAATGGATACAAAAGGACCATGATACAAGATCAGATTTGTTGTAATTATTAAGCTGGTAAATTTTAGTTGTGAATCTCTTCTTTTCACCTTTTTGGTTACTGTAGCATATTGCTTAGGTGTTTTTTCTTAATCCAGTCAGCTCTCACTTGTTCCTCTGCAATCAGTGCTGGCAAACTCCCGTGCTTGCTTTAATATCAAACTTTTGTTGCAGCATAGCTCTTATTCAGCTTTATGTTGGCTCAGGAGAAACTGAATCTCGGTGAGAAGCTGCACACAACACTGCTGGGCAGAAGCCCAGGCTTATTACCTGGCTGCTATGAGAACAAGTCAGGTTCAGGGGGGGAGGGATGTCTTCTCCCCATTCTATTTGAATTCCAATTTGGTTTCCATGTGGGTTACAGAGAACTCTTATAAGGTACAGAATATATTGAGGAAGCTAGGGATTAATTTGCAGAACACGCTAGGCAGACAGAGTCAGCTGAAACAGAACTTAATTAGATTGCCTAGTGGTGGGAAGTTTATGAGCTCTCTGAATGCAGCATTTCTGTTGGGCAGCCTATAGATGATAGCTTGTCTTTTAACTGTTTTTCCTCCTGCTGAACTGAAATTAAAATGAGATTTGGTGGCTGAAATCCTTTAATTAGCTGGCATTCTTACTCTTACATTCTTAAATAATTATTTATTGTTGATACCTAATCAATTACAGGGATAGTTTGTTACATGCCATCATATCACATCCAACGTATGGTGACATAGGATTTTCAAGAAATGTGAGATAGCTAAGGAGTGCTTTTACCATTGCCATATCACCCCTCAATGGGTTTTCATGGCCAGGTGTGAATTTTAACATAGGTCTCCTGAGTTTAACTCTAGTGCTGTATCCACACTGGCTTTTGTTAGAGGGATAGAGAACATATATCCCCATATATGTTTCATTATATCCCTTGTTAGAAAGTCTTTTGAGTTTTTGTACCCTTTTTCCCCTTGTTCCTGAGTGAGAATTTTAGAGAGCTCCAGTAACTAATGAGAAGAGACAGCCTCTTCCAGTTTCTTCCTTTGGTCTTCTCTCTACCTATCTCTGCTTGTCAGCAAGAAAGGACCTCCAAGACCTTGTTTCTAAACATGGTCCTTATCTGTAGCTTTGGGGAGATATGAACATCCAGCTCCTGGTGGCAGTAGTTCACCTTCTCACCATAACAAGGGGCATAACAAGCAACTGGCAGTTCAGCTTAACAGGGGGTGAGCACTTCAGCAAATCCCAGTGACAGAAATAAGCACAGAGACATGCTCTGTTGGAGATACAAGGCAGAAAGTCTAACCTTTGTAATAAGCAGCTAAGCCTTACATCTTTTCCCTTGAAGAAAGAGTTCTTGTACAGAATTGAGTTTATCAGAGGAGATATTCTGAAATTTAAAAAGTTTCGAATATTTTGGCATCTTAAAGACTAAGGTTTTGTTTAGCATAAGCCTTCATGGCTGCAGTCCACAAAATCTCATGCCAAGTGACACTTTTGCTAGCACAATACTCTTTGGGTGTGTGTGTGTTTTGTTTATTTGCTGCTTTTCCTCCCTCCACACACACACCAATTTTTTACATTTGATTCATATTTGGATGCTTCTTCCTCTCCCTGTATAATTCTGCTTTATTTCTCAAAGAAGGTGTTTTTAGTGAATATCTAGACTTATTCTGGAAAGAAATATCTAACGTGTCTGAATCCAGACTTTTGAGGCAGTCATTGCAAACAGCCTGTAATTCAGAAAATTTCTTGGAAATCTTAAATAAACATTTTGTTTTTGTGTATTTTTCACTTTAAATAGGTTCCAATATTGAAAAATCAGTGAAAGACCTCCAACGCTGTACTGTTTCACTGGCTCGATATCGTGTTGTGGTTAAAGAAGAAATGGACATCTCTATTAAGAAAATGAAGCAGGCCTTTGCAGAGCTGCAGAGTTGGTATGCTATGTCCAAAGAGATGGAAGGATTATATATTTAAGCTTGTTGGGTAAAAGCAGAGCTTCTGGCTTACTAGTCCTTCTTAAAAATTTCCAAACAATTCTAGTTCTTACCTCAGGGTCTGTCTAGTATAAAAAGCAAAGCAAAAAAAGCAAAGTGTGCTGCTTATATACCGCCCTGTAGTGCTTCAAGCACTCTCTGGGCGGTTTACAAGTTAATTATGCAGGCCACACATTGCCTCCCCAGCAAGCTGGGTATTCATTTTACCAACCTCGGAAGGATAGAAGGTTGAGTCAACCTTGAGCCACTACCTGGGATTGAACCCCAGGTCGTGAGCAGTTTTGGCTGCAGTACAGCAGTTTAACCACTGCGCCACGAGGCTCTATAGGAGTACTACAGAGTGCTAGGTGTATCTTTCCTTGATGCATGTTGACTGGAAAGGCCAGCAAGACTCCTGCCAACAACAAGAGAAGTGAAATAACAGAAGTTTCAGATGGGTAAATGACTGCATGGTCACTTTGATTGTCATTAGAGAAACGTCTCTCATATGGAAAGAATAAAATACACAGCCTAGCTATTTGACTTTGTAACTGAACAATTCTGGTTTAAGTTGATACAGGGCTCTCAAAGCTTCCTTGGAGCCACTGAACTGTACATGGTTTGGAATGCCAATCTTCCTTGGTAAAAGCACATGCTTTCCAGGCAGAGGCTCCAGGTTATAACTGAGTGGTATTAAAAAATGGTCCTCATTGTGACTGAGAAACAGAGTAGGTGTGCATATATTAAACGTACAAATGAGTAAAGAAAGCCATCTTAACCTCTTCTATTCATACGACAGTTAGAAATGGATGCAGGTTTATTGTTACTTGGTGCTTAAAAGTCAAATTTTGAAATCTGAGGGACGAGTCTGAAGAATGTGTAGAAATTTCTTCTCCATAAGCCAAACAACAGCTTTCGTTTTCAGAGCTTAGCATCTTTAGTCTACAAAGGCCACCAGAGGTATATTTTTATACAGCTGCAAGGAAATGTTGTTTATTATACATTGGCCTCTTAGTGCAGTGTTGCAGAACTGTTCTCCCTTAGTGTAGTTAAATCTTGTGTTCACCATATTTAAGTTCTTTGGACTGAGGGTCTCTAGGGCCTTGACCTATATCTGTTAATGTAACTGGCCAATGGACAGAAGGTTCTGACTCGGCCCTGTTGTGTCTGAGATACAAAGTTTCTCAAGCTGATACTAGTTACTTTGTGGGTTAATGTTTTGGAATAGTTTTTGCTCTGAATATCATAGTTCTGTGTTATTCACAAAAAAAAATTTATCAGTACCTCTCTGTGGTTATAATCTCTGCAAAACAACAGCTCCAGTTCTGTTACCATAAAAATATTTTCTGTATCAATTAATTCTTCAGTCTTTGACTTACACCTGCGTCACATTCAAAAAGGTTAATGACCCGAATGTGGTTCAACAGTTTTGCTCAGATAATTCTCCCTGTGTCCCAGTTGCTAAGAGAAGGGAGGGCAGAAACCAGGAAGTCAGTTCCGTGACACAAGGATATACAGTGCCTGCTTGGACGTCAGCCAGTGGAACCTCCTTTAACAAATGCCAGGTGAAGAAGGTTCCTCAAGGAAGGCTTTGTATACAGGACTGATAAAGCACTGAGACTGTGGTCAGGCTATTTCAGCATTATAGCTAAGACTGTTTGTGCTCTTCTGAACATGGGATAGTTGCTATTCAAATATTTGTACCACAGAGCCTTGGCTTTCCTTTGGGCACGGGCACATTAATGTTGGTGCATGCAGATCAAATACTTCCCTTCTGGCAAATGAATACAAAATCATCTCTTCCCCTCAGGCAGGGTATTTTTTTTTTTAAAAATGCTGTCTTGAAAATTATGCATTTACAGATGTCATAAGACAGGGTCCTACTGCTAAATTATTTTGCAAAGTACAGCTAATTAAGAAGATGCCAGTCACGTGCTTTTTCATGTGAATCCATGTAACTGAGCATACAACCAGGCCCATGGTCAGCAGCTTGCTAACTAGTTGTAATTTGTTATCCTAGCTTACACAATTTCATTACTCCATAGTAAAATCCTAATAGGATGGTGGTCAGTATTGTCTTTAAGAAAGTAAGATACATAAGAGGTATCCATTCAGCTTCTGTTAATCCTTCCTCCTTCCTTCCTGTCAAGAGTCTACCCATCATTTCCAAGCAACATTCATCAATGTAAGATACACCTAACACTTGGTAGTACTCCTACAACCTCATATCACACTAAACAGAGATATGGCTCTTGTTTCTCCAGAGGAAGTTGCTTTCTTTTCACAGTTTTGCAAACCAAATTATATCTTCCTGGACAAAGTGAAAGATGAGCTAAATCCTACAAAAGATGAAAGAACATGTAGTAGTACAATATTGAACAAAAATAGTAATAAAATTGATTTAAAAGATGTATGGAGGGAGTTGAAAGGAGGTGAAAAAAATTTCACCTTTTATTCTTCAGATCACAACATTTACTATAGGGTAGATTATATATTTGTATCTAATGATTTGTTTTCTAAAGTATATTATTCTTGTAGGTTTGATAAAACTGACAGACTATGCCTTTGTAAATATTGACTTCAAAAGTGTGTGACTATAAAGAATCTAAAAGATGGTGGATTGATATAAGCATTTTCCAGTAAATAAATAAAATAGAGAAAGAAATGAAGGAGATATGGGAGATTAATAATAAAGAGGAAAGTTTAGCATGGGATACAATGAAGGGTATTATAAGAAGAATAAACATTAAGAAAGCATATATATTTTTAAAAGCAGAGGATTAAACACATGGAGAGTTTGGAAAGGGAAATAAAAGTATTGGAAATAAATTTTATAAGTGATAGGGATATAAGAATGCTAGCAGAAATACATGCAAAAAGAGTTTTAAAATATTGAGGTGGGAAAAATACAGAGGAAGTTAATCTATAGTCTCTGGAAGTTGAGTCATGGCAACTGGACTTCTTAGGTTGAAACGTTTTGCTAATGCCAATCTTCCTGAGGAGGAGCTGTCATTCATTGGGTGCAGGTGTGAAGTCTCCCCATTTCAGAGCCAAACATTTCTGAACAATATTGGCATAAGGTTTTTTTAAGGATGTCCTGTTTGTGCCTAGCCTAGTTGTTTGAATTCAGAGACTTAAGTCTTTGTCTGAAACCATGAACTTCAAGAAACAATTGAAGCTCTACAAATAAGTTCAAGACATAACCATATTTTATCCCTCTGTAAGGCAAATAGCAGCCTCAGTTTATGAGAAGTGAAACATTTCAACCTACTAAGAAAGAAGTCCAGTTGCCATGACTCAGCTTCCAGATAAGCTTACCTGGACGGCTGAGAATCTTCACAGATATATTAAGTCATGAAAAAGACTTTGTCTTGTTTGGGGGCCTCCAGAAGACATTGGGTTAGCCACTGTGGAACAAAGGTTCAGGACGAAGTAGGCTTTTGGTCTCATCAGGTCAGGCTCATGCACTCTTACAGTGTCTTTTTGTTCTTACAGTCCATGGTACTTTGAAAATACAGAGAATTATGCTCGGGGGGGGGGGATATTATAGAAAGTACTATAGAAAGCTCTGAGGTCTTCCAGAGCGAGCTTTCATAGTAGTGATTTGTTTTGGTGAGCAACTTATTACTAGGGTTTGAAATATTCCAATGTCTACAAGAACCGTGATAACCTCCTTTAAGGTTTTTAATGCTGTTTTATTATTTAGTGTTGTTTTGATTTAAGATAGGTAAAGTACCTGGCAGGATATTGCACATATTGTGTTAATGCTATGGGACTGAGGGGTTGCATCTGTTCATTTAAACATCTCCTCATTCTGTTTGTTTGTTCTGTGTGACATCCCAATCAATAGGAAGAGATAAAGTAATCAGGATTCTCTCTAAAAATATTTCTGTCACCTTCCTGTGAAAAATCACCCATTTCAGTACCAGAGAGAGTTGTCCCAGACAATAGCAAACAGGGTGTGTGTGATCTCTTTGAGGTACCCCCTTCGATTATTTGGAAAACATTGCACAGGAATTGAAATTAACTTGGACAGCTGTACATAGGTTTTGAAGATTTAGAATTTAAAACTCCCAGTGTTTGGCTTCTAGGAACCCAAATGATAATGAACAGAAGGCTCATATTGGGTTTCTCTTAATTCATGAGAAGCTGTCCCAAAAACTCTGGAAAGATTTGCAGCTTTCTGCTGCCATCTGTTGGGAAGAACGAGGACTGATCCACTTGCACTCTGAAATATCACTGAATAGCACGGAACTATTTCTTTTTACTTGTTTGGCTGCTGGTTTGGTTTTTGCCAAAGTGATGGACAGGCTTGGAGTATAAAGTCTTTTATCTCACCTTTACCTTTTCTCCTTTTTCTTTTCTATAGTCTCATGGATCGAGAGGTAGCCCTTCTAGGTGAAATGGACAAAGTGAAAGCAGAAGCAAGTAAGATCTTTTAAAAGAAACCTTGTTAAATATCTTCGTGCTAAAGCTCCAAAAAACTGATCTTCCCCTAGAATGAGCTAATCAAATGGATGTACAAGCCAGGCCTTCTACTTTTCCATCTTGCGTCACTACCAAATAACTTAAAACCCATACTGCAGATAATGCATGCATGCACACATGCACGCATGCACACATGTATGTATGTATGTATGTATGTATGTATGTATGTATGTATGTATGTATGTATGTATGTATGTATGTATGTATGTATGTATGTATGTATGTATGTATGTATGTATGTATGTATGTATGTATGTATGTTTGTATGAGAATCACATTGTATTTAGAAAAAGAGAAGGCATGCCAAAAAATTGTGAATTATGGCTGCAATTGAAGAACATCTGGCAATTTTATCTAAGTAGATAAAATTTTATCCCTGTGTTCTGTTTCTCTTCAGAGCCCCATTTGTGGCCTACATTATGAGGAAGAACAAAAGCAGTGCTCTTTTTATGTGAGACGTATCTGGGACAAATACTCTTAGAACTTCTCAGTATGCATAAATACTTGTTCTCAGTCTTCCTGGTTAGCACATTGCTCCTCACTGTCTTATTGCCTATATGCTAGCACCATTTTAATTATATGTACAGGTGCAAGTGTGAAGTCTCTCCATTGGAGAGCCAAACATTTCTGAACAATATTGGCATAAGTTTTTTAAAGGGTGTCCTGTTTGTGCCTAGCCTAGTTGTTTGAATTCAGAGACTTAAGTCTTTGTCTGAAACCAAGAACTTCAAGAAACAACTGCAGCTCTACACATAAGTTCAAGACATAATTGTATTTTTCCCCTCTGTAAGGCAAATAGCAGCCTCAGTTGACCAAGTTTCATAATGGGAACCTATCCAGCACTCCTATCAGTACATGCATGAAAATGAAAATCACATGCATGAACATAGTTGCCATTAATTAATTGGCTGACCAATTAATGTTACACTCAGATCCTGTTCAAAAATCTTCTGCTCAGTAGAGATCCTGTTCACATCTGATTTGGCCTTCTGCACTCTTGGTTAACAAGTCTTCGGTTCAGTAGGATAGGAAAGTTAGAGCATGAACCCTTCAGTTGTCTGCTTTAGATCTATCAATTTTTGTCTACCCTGGAAGTTTTCCAAAGTGGTGCACCTTTCAGAAGCAGTGCAAGTCTTCAATTGGTCTTTGAGACCTTGGTAGAAGGTTGGGATTCTAGCCTGTTCTTTAATTGAACTTCACATTTGTTAATTAATTTCTGACCTTTTTAGCTTTCAGAGTACATAAGCAAGACATGTAATAGCACCAGGCATAAGCTTTCCCTCTCCCCTTTAATTTCAGTGGAAATCCTAAGCAGTCGACAAAAGAAGGCGGAAGCGTTGAAGAAGCTGACTGATGTGGCAGTCCGAATGTCAGAGGAGCAGTTGGTAGAGCTTAGAGCGGACATAAAGGTGAATCTCAGACTGGGGTGGTCTATGTGAACTCAGCACTGTTATTGATGTGCCTGTCAGGTTTGGCTCTAATGAGCTAGACCAGAAGAAAACAGGGCAGTGCCTGACCTTCCAGATCCTACTGGATTGCAGCCCATTTCGGTCCTTGCCAGCGGAGCCAGTGAAGAAGAGACAATGCAAACTACAGTCCAGCAGCCTCTGGAAGGCCGTAGTTGCCCAACATGGGCCCAGGAATTATAGGGTATCCTTGTTTTATATACATTGAGGAAAAATGGGCTGATGTTCATCTTACCAATGAAAAAAACCAACTCAAAAATGTCATTTTAGAGAGAATCTGTTATTTCTGACAGAATTCCAAGAAACAGAACTGGGCAGAAGCCTATTTCCATCTAAGGTGGGTTGTCCAGTTTCATTCCTACCTTGACACTGGCTATGTGGGGCTGCCCTTGGGGCTGTTGCAGAGACTCCAATGGGTCCAGAACTCAGTGGCCAGATTTTTGAGTAAGGTTAGGAAATGCCAACGCATTTTTGCCACCTTGGCCACCTTGCACTGGTTACCTGTTCGCTTCTATGCCACCTTCTATTCAAGGTGTTGGTGTTAACCTATAAGGCCCTAAATAGTTTAGGACCTCAATATCCTTCTGATCAGATCTGCCCACCCTGTAAGATCTTCACAGGCCAGGCGGTTGAGAGTTCTGACCACAAGAGGCCTGAAAAATGATGACCAGAACTCTGGCCTTCTCAGTGGCTGCCCCGCAACTATGGAACAGATTCCCGCCCGAAATCTGCCTGGCCCCTTCACTGGGGCTATTCAGACAGGCCTTCTTGGATTTTTAAACGCCCTGATACAATAGTGTCTTCAGTAACTAACATCCAACCACCATGTTTCTATTTTCATTTTATTTTATTATGTTTTTATTATGTGGGTTTTTTGTGTAATTTGTCTAGTGCCTTTTATATTGTTGTTGATTACCCTGTTATTGTTATTATGTTGTTGTTTATCCTGTTTGTAAACTGCCCAGTGGCCTTGGCAGTCAGATGGGCGGTATAAAAGTCAAATAAATAAAATAAATAAATAAATAGTTACTAAATGTGTTTCTGTATATGCAGCTCTAGAAATGCTTCCTCTTTCTACCACTAGAGGGCAGAACAGAATTGTTTTGCTGAAACTGAGAAACACAAGTTCACTGCCTTTGCATGAGCAGTCTATTTTCTTGACCATGTTTGTTTTTAAATGTCTGTAAATGCTGCTGGTGCCATCAATATCTGTTGCCTTGAATACGCTTATGCAGCTTTATGTTTGCCAGAGTAATACAATCTTAAGTGTTTTTTTTAATTGTGCAGGTAATTCAGGAAAAGGAATGTGCATTTTCCTCTCACCTTTGGATTTATGCCGTGGCTGATGCCAAATTTGTGCTTCTTCCCATCTCAGACCCTGAGCTGGTACAACATGAAACTGCTAATGAAACCTTAACATGCCACCATACTTTCTTTTTTTCAGCACTTTGTTAGTGAGCGCAAATACGATGAGGATCTGGGAAGGGTGGCTCGCTTCACTTGTGATCTAGATGCACTAAAGAAGAGCATTGAATCCTTTGGGCAAGGTGAGCCAAGCTAGACATGGGAAAGTCACTTGAGAGTACTACATTCAAGTGATGGGTTGAATTGGATGAAAAGGCTGCCAAACATGGAATCTGGGATTGGTTTTATAGCTTGTTCTGGAGGAGGAAGTATTGCCCTTGAAGCACCAGATTCACAGTTTGGGAGTGATTTTGGACCAAGCATTGCTCCTGGAAAGCTAGATAGCTGCTGTGGCCAGAAGTACCTTTGGCCAACTTTGGTTGGTATGCTAGCTGCACCCCTTCATTTTGGATGGCAGGTTTGGCTACAGTGATCCATGCCTTGCCACCCACTTAAACTAAGATAACAAAGGCTATGTGGGGCTGCCCCTGAAAAGTATTCAGAAGCAAAAGCTAGCATCAAATGCAGCAGATAGGCTGTTTTCTGTAGTATATTTTAGAAACTATTCAACAGCATTCTTGAACCAATTGCACTGGCTTCCATTTTGCTTACAAAGTATGTACAATCCACTTTAGGACATTTTTTCTCTGTTTAGATGTTCTTCCACTCCCCCTTAAAATGTCTATTTTTGCACACCATGGGTGTTCCTCCAACATGCTGGTATGTTGTTCTGTTTTGGCTACCATCCTGTCAGTACTTGTTGCTAGTATTTTCTTTCAGAAGGTAGTACTTTTTGGTTTTAGAAGAGGCTAATGCTGCCATCACTTTGTTTATGCAAGGCTATAGACAATCATTTTCAAGATAATCTCTTCCTTCTATTAGAAAAAATATGTCAAATAGTGTTGGATTGCCATAGGCTACCTACACATTTATCTCAATTTTCATTTCAGTTTCTCACCCAAAAAACAGTTACTCAACTAGATCACGGTGTAGCTCCATCACCTCCATGCCCGTAAGCAACCCAGGTGACTCCACCACCACAGTTTGTGCCTCTGCTTCTGCTCCAAACCTTACCATACCCAATAAGAAAACACCATCTTCAGGAGAAACTCCCATAAATGCAGCAAGTCGTCCATACCAGCCATACCGTGAGGTAATAACATTCTGTGCTACAGTTGAGAGTGGTGTAGTATTTGACTCTGGGTATCTGTGTCTATATTTTATCCTGTCACTCCCCAGAGTGCCAAAGCATGCAGCTTTGTGGCACATTGCCCTAGCCCAATGATGGCGAACCTATGGCATGTGTACCACAGCTCACACACAGAGCCCTTTCTGTGGGCACGTGAGCCGTAAGTCACCAGATCGCTACTCCCCTCCGCCCCCCCAGCCAAACCTGTGGAGGCAGCTGCAGCCATGGTGCTGGTGCTTTGACAGGCGGTGGGCCAGGATTCAGACCAGCTGGCGCTGGTAGTGGTACTGGAGTGGAGTCTCGAGGCACTTCCATGCCTGGGATTCCACCTTTCACCACCACTTCCGGTTCTACCACGGCCCGCCACCCACTGGGTTGTTTTTTCTTTTTCAGTTTGGGCACTCGAGCCCAAAAAGGTTCGCCATTACTGCCCTAGCCATACAGTAGGAGTTATATAGCACAATGGAAGCAGTCATAAAGATGACACCAGGACAGTGTGGTTTTGTGTCCTATGGCTTAGTGTCTCAGTATTCTTTAACTCTTGCATGTTACCCTAAAGGGCATTCTGGCAATGTAAAAAGAGGAAGAACCATGCTTCTTTGGTGATGGGGGGGGTAAACTAGGCAGCTGCAATTTAGGGGTAAAGAGTAACAGACACATGTAACTGCCTGCCGATTTATTTCATTTTTTTTAATTTTTATCTCCCAAATAGCAGGACCCAAGACATTTTACAGCTTACATAAAGAGCTTGAGTTGTCTGTGCTGTTCATGGTGGGAGAGGATGCTTGTACCTATTAGCTCTGGATGTAAAGATCTTTACGTGAAACAGCATTCAAGTTGTATTTGCTTTTCTCAAGCTTGTGAACGGAATCAAAATCCAGCTGTAGCTATAAAGTGTATCAATTTGAATGAACTCCTCACTAGAAATCAAATTATACCAGCCTAAAAGTTCTTGGCAATAATTTTGGCAATATTACTCTTTAAAAAAAGAAAAGAAAAAAATAGAAAAATTAACACAAGCTATCAGACTAGAAGGCACAAAGTCTGTACCCAGTCATGGCTGATGTCATTTTCAGCCTGTTGCTGGAATAGAAGGTTCACGTTTGTGTGTAATCATGTGATAGAATATATTTGATGTTCTTGGGTTCACTATGGCAAAGTAGCCCAACTATTATAGATGATTGCTTGTTCTTACTTTTTGTCTTCTTTCCATTTCAGGGGTTCCAAGGTAATAGAAGATTTGGTCAAGGTTATCGGCCACAAGGACAGCGCCAAAATGGGCCCCCACACCTCAATTCAAATCGGTACAGAAGTGGGCCTTGGTACCAGTCTGGCTCCAGGTACCGGCCCCCTCCTGGAAACACAAGCAACCTCAACCAGCCTTCCTCCACAGGAACTAATGGAACTGGTACTGGGCCAGAGGCAAGTCCACCAGCACAGGCACATGTGGGCCCACTCAGCAAAGAAATTAAGGCCTTGCCGCAGCGGAAACCTAGATCAAGCCAATCTGAGGTGGCCAGTTCTTGAGGACCATGAACTCCAAAACTGGATAACAGGATTGTAGAACACAGCTAGCTAGAGATATTAACAAAGAAAAGTTTACACTTGCTGCCCCTGTGCCACTTCTTTTCCAAAACCATTCCATTCTAGGAAAGCAGCTTCCTAGTACTCCCCCTGCCCTTGCTTCCTGCCATGTTACATGAGTCAGACTTTAGTGGAAACATGCACACACGCTACCCAGGCGTGGCCTTGACCAGCCTCACTGCTGCCACCTCCTTTGCACTTTATGGCTCTTCTTGCTCTGGTGCCATCCAAAAACTTTGGCAGGCTTGCAGCCGCAAAGCAAAAAGATGAGGGTTGTTGTCTTCCAAGTGCCTCAACCCTAAAGCCTCTGCTCCTTCCCCCTCCCTGAATGCTGCTAGCCAGGCCTGACTCCTAACAGCAAAGCTGTTCATGCTGGCAATGAAACAAATTGCTGTGACTTGTGAGACCAAGTGGAGGCATCCAAATGGGAGGAGCCATAAGAGACTGCTGGGAGGGTTATTTTCTTTCTTTTTCTTTTTCTTTTTCTCTTTTTCTTCATCTTACCTAAATATTTGCACTTGGGAATCCTGGTCTTGTATATCTCTTCCACCAGAGGATGAGAGGGGTCCAGTCATCCTGAGAGAAGTAACATTCTAGCTGTATGTCGTGTATAAATATAGATGTTCCCTACTTTTAATGTTCAGTGAGGGATGGGAGAGTTTATTAGTTCATCTCTCAGCTGCAATCCCCCCACCTGATCCTGAACTAAATTTCTAGCATTCAATTAGCAGTGCTAATCTTAGGTGATTGCAAGTAAAAACAAAAATTGCTACATTCTTTCTCTATCTTGTATAAATAAAAACAATGTACATGTTTAAAAGTTGGTGACCTCCACTTTGTGCCTTTATTTCTTAGATGGAGTTCAGGATTGGCTCATGTCAGATAAACCAAACTTTACAACATTTTACAACATCATTATTGTACAAATAAAAACATTTCTGGACTGCTTAGCAAGTGGAACTTGTATAATTCTGCTTAGCTCGTGTGTTGTGGGTTCTCAAGCATGGTGCAACTGTGACTGATAAATCAAAATGAAAAATATTTTGGGATTTCCAAATTAGTTGACTCAAGCTTAGGTAGGCAAACCAAATGGAGATTGCAGTGACCTTACTTCCCGAGTTAGGTGATGACTTTTCTACTAATTTTCACATTGCTCCAGCAGTTGCAGGCACTTTTTACATACATTGTGTCTGGCTACCACTCCTTAGGTACTACTAATAAAAGTGTTAACCAGTGTTAGCCTGAAAGGAAAGTGTTACCTAGGGTTCTGTTCTTACCCAGCCACAGTCTTGCTCTATATATATTCAGGTGATTAGTAAAAGGGCTCTTCTATTTTAGTTAACTACTCTGTTTCTACTAGCAACATATAGCTTCACATGACATGGATATATAGCTGTCTATCTGTAGTCTGCTTTACTTCTTAGTTACAAAAAAAAAATCTGGAGAGTTTGGTTTAAACAAACAAAAAGGGACTACAAGTAATTAGTATGAAGGGAAAGGTAGGTTATAAGCTATACATGATAATGATCAGAACAACAGTAAAACGTACAAATATTTTTCTGTAATTTGAGGCCAAAATCACTTCTTAACTTCCTGATACACTTTAGGCTGTCTAGACAATCTTTTTGTAATAAATTCTTGCACAAACTACTTCTGACTGACTCTAAAACAAACTTCTTTCTCTTAGTTCTGACTGCCTCTGCTCTAACAACTAATTCACACAGACCAGACCTCTTCCCCATTATATTCCAACACCAACCAAATATTCAGCTACCAATCATCCTAGCACTCTACCCATGTATATCCACTATATAGGCATAAAAAGCTATTCCCATACAAACCTGGTGCTCTTAATTAATAATTACATGCTGTCAAGACAATTCTGACTTGTGGTGACACTTTCCAGAATTTCTTAGGTATACAGTTCTCAGAAGTGGTTTAGCATTCCCTTCTTCCAGGAGCCACTTGGACTCTGCAGCTTGCCCAAAGTTAGACAGGCTGACTTTTCTGGGAGGTATAGTGGGAAATCAAACTTGCAACCTCTGGCTCTGCAGCCAGATACCCAACCCACAAATAAATGTATACATGAAGGAATCACCACATTGACAGACAATATGGGGAAGCAGGTGTTTTAAGCAATGCTTAGAATTTGTATGGTACTTTATAGTGTTTAAGGTACATGAACTTTTTATTCTGCATAGCTATATAGTGTATTAACCCACAGATTGCAAATGAGTGGCTAGGACTGAAAGATAGTAACTTGAGACTGTTCAGTCAATTCATGACAGAGGTATGATTAAAAACTTGTGCAGAGTTTCGTTCAGGGACTTGAAGTTGGCTCAGAGATCAAACTTTTAGTTGCAGTCCATATAATATAAACATTTTGAATAAAATTCTATTTTTCATAATGCTAAAATAAATTAGTGCTGTGTCCCAGAATCAGAGTGCTGATTCGTAGTGTAAGAGAGGGCCAGGATTTTTTGCATACCCACCCAAGTATGTCTTTCAGCACGGTGAAGCTACTGAAGGGGTTAAAAAAAAGAAGAAAAATATAGCTCTTTGAAAAATGTGTGTAATTAAATATTAGAATTATATATAACCCTGCAGGTGGTAGAGGGCAACAGCATCTAGCTGGTCACCAAGATAAGCGTTGAAAGGATTACATGTTCAGCCCAAAAAAGAAAAACATACATAGTAAATATATGGTAATAAACACATTAGGCATATACATTTCTTACTTTGTGTTGATGAAGGAGGAAGGAGCACATTGTGTGTGAGAGAGAGAGAGTGTGTGTGCTTGGAATTTAAATGATCAGGGGAGGCCTTTCTCTCAGACCGGCCACTCTCACAGGTCTGTTTGGTGAGGACATGAGAGAAGGCCTTCTCTGTCTCTCCTCCCAAATTGTGAACCTCCCTCCAAGGAGAAGCCTTGTTGCCCCTCGTTTTGCTGTTTTCTGCAAGCAGGCGCAGACCTGTTCAGCCAGGCTTCTTCTCAATAATTGGGTGCCTAAGAGAGTTACTTAAAAACAGGGCTAATTGTGCTATTTGCCCAAAAAGGTTTTTAATATTGTTTGTTCTAATATTGGATGCTGCCTTGGGTCCTCTAGGGCAGTGGTCCCCAACCATGGGCCTCCAGATGTTCTTGGATTTCAATTCCCAGAAATCCTGGCCAGCAGAGGTAATGGTAAAGGCTTCTGGGAGATGGAGTCCAAGAACATCTGGAGGCCCAAGGTTGGAGACCACTGCTCTAGGGCACTGGTTCTTAACCTTGGATTACTCAGGAGTTTTGGACTGCAACTCCCAGAGGCCTTCACCATAAGCTGTGCTGACTGGGGTTTTTGGGAATTGCAGTTCAAAAGCATCTGAGTAACAAAGGTTAAGAACCACTGCTCTAGGGAAAGGTAGATTATAAATATTTTAAATAAATAAACTTGAGTCAGACCACATCACATACTGATTGAGAACATTCAGAACTGAGTTGACACAAGGCTGTTCCCCACAAATGCTGAAGAAACCACTGAGCAAATATATGTGAAGTACTTTGAAAAGAAAATCCTATTTTCTAACAGAGGATAAAGATGAGATTGCAATTAAATGAGGTTGTATCATGTAAAAATTATGTAGTAATATTATGCTTCTGTACCCAGCAATGGAGCTAGTACACCAGTGTATGTACAAAGGTGTAAAAGGAAAGCAGGAGACAGACAGGGTCTAAATAGCTAGTTTATTCAAGATCCTATCTTGCCCTAGAACAAAGCATGTTTCTCCTGTGGCTGTAAACTGGTGACTGCAAAATGCTTGTCAGAGGTAAATAAGGCCCATTGTAGTCAGGGAGAGTAGAAGACAGCTGCCTTTCGCCCCCTCCTCGTCTTCTCCTCAAGGGAGCAAGCTCCTCATTCTGCAACCGCTCCATCACAGCACTGAGGGTCTGTAAGCCCCCACAAGGAAAGCCATTTCACATTGAAATTGATAGATGGCCTGGTGGTCCACTACTATGTCTACAGTACAACAGAGGACGTGCTCTTTTCTTGATGCAAAATGACCTTTCACCAAACAAAGGAGAAGGACAATATAAATATAAGAAACATAGATAAGGAATACTTTTCACAGTCTTTTCATGGACTTCATTTCAAAATTCAGGGTACAAATTCCCAACAGGAAAGTCAGCCATTCATGCTGCTGGGGCTACAGGAGCAAACTGGTCCAGCCAGATGAGAAACAGCTGGAGTGGGAGAGACCGTGCCTCAAAGCACAGCTCTGCTTCATTTCCTTTCCCTAAGAATAGATCTAATGTGCAGAACAGCCAGGGAGGCACAGGAAACCCCATGTGCAGTTCTGTACCAGTTGCAACAACTCTCCAATTAATTTCATGCATCCAAACCACAGAAGGGCTGAGACATCAATCAAAAGGCAAAAGAGACCCTGCCCTTCAGGCCATCCATCCAGAATGGATGAGCAGCATATGTTGCACAGCAGCCTCTAGGGCTAATACTGCGGTTTTCTAGAATATATGGGACCCCCAGCACCTCACTCCCAATTTTATGTGGTCTTTTTAATTGCCTGGTGCCTTTTAGGGGCACTGAAGACATTTTTGCCATGTTTTCAGGGCTCCTCATATCCTCCCATGTTTTTGCCATGTTTTCAGGGCTCCTCATATCCCCCCAACCCTGATATCTGAGCGTTTAGCCTGGAGGCAGGCGTTGCATCATGGCCTTTCCCAATTTGAAGAGACCCTTGTCCAGCAGGCCGAGGCAAAGAGGAAGTCACAAAAGCAGCAAAACCAAGGAGCTGGTCAGGGGACCGAGGGGACCGAGTGGATTTGTCTTCAGTGTGGAAGAGATTGTCACTCTCGAATTGGCCTCCTCAGGCACACTAGATGCTGTTCCAAGTCCTCCATACAGAGCACGTTACCATAGTCTTTCGAGACTGAAGGATGCCTAACATATCCCCCCTTTTTTTAGCCTGATAGAGATTGCAGAGGCCGCCTAGAGTGGTCTTATAGGCCAGATGGGTGGGGTATAAATAAATAAATAAATAAATAAATAAATAAATAAATAAATAAATAAATAAATAAATAAATAAATAAATAAATAAATAAATAAATAAATAAATAAATAAATAAATAAGAAGCACCTCTCCATAAGACGCACCAAATTTTTAGGAGAAGAAAACAGGAAAAAATAATCTGTTTTCTTCTCCTAAAAATTGGTGAGACTTATGGAGAGGTCCATCTTATGGAACACACCCTAGGACCCTTTGGAGGCTCACCCTGCCCCCCCAGGGGTCAGGGGGGTGAAATCGCCACCTTCTGGGACTCTTGAGGCTTGGGAAGCTTCAGAAGAGTCCCAGAAGCTCGCGATTTCCCCCCCTCTGGCTCAGCGGGGGGGGCAGGGTGAGCCTCCAAAGGGTCCTAGGGTGTGTTCCAGGACCCTTTAGAGACTCACCCTGCCCCCCACAGGGCCAGAGGGGGTGAAATCGCCAGCTTTTGGGAGTCTTTTGAGGATTGGGAAGCCTCAAAAGACACCCAGAAACTGGCGATTTCACCGGCGCTGGATCCATGGGGGGGTGGGGGAGCATGGCAAGGGTCCTGGAAGGCTCATCCGGACCCTTGCCATGCTCCCCCCACGCCCCCACGGGGCCAGGGGGGTGAAATCGCCAGCTTCTGGGAGTCTTATGAGGCTTCCCAAGCCTTCCAGGACCCTTGCCACGCTCCCCCCACCTGGAAGCTGGCAATTTCGACTGCGCTGGCCCCGTGGGGTGTTGGGGGAACGTCGCAAGGGTCCTGGAAGGCCCACCTGGACCCTTGCGATGCTCCCCCCCACGGGGCCAACAGGGACGAAATTGCTGCCTTCGCTCCACCCAATTTTTTGGGAGGGATACTGCATCTTATGGAGCAAAAAATACGGTACATTTAAAGGATGTTGATCCAACAAGACCAACTGTATTTCTTCTTCTGTGCTTACATGGTTTCTCTGAGCAACATTTCCATACAATTCCCCTTTTATACCAAAAGCAAAGCAAAGTGTGCGGCTTATAAATCACTCCACAGTGCTTAAAGCACTCTCTGGACAGTTTACAATTTAATTATGCAGCCTACACATTGCTCCCACTGCCTCAGCAGGCTAGACATTCAATTTACCAACTTCGGAAGGATAGAAGGCTGAGTGAACCTCAAAGTCAGGTACCTGGGATTGAACCTGGGTTGTGAGCAGAGTTTTAGCTGCAGTACTGCAGTTTAACCACTGCGCCACAAGGCTTAAGCCAGGACTGATATGGCTTAAGATCCTTTCAGACATGAGACAGGGAAGAAATGTCATGGATTAGACTTTTGGCAGATCACAAATGCCTGTTATGGACCTGACAAATAAAAGTAATATGAGGTTTGGTGTGTCTGTGCCTTGTATTTGGTGGTGCTGAAATGTTGCTTTTATTACAGTTTGTTAGTTGCATTGGTCATTAAACTTATGAGATAAATGAGCTGTTGTTCATCTTTCTCCCCAGCGACTGCCAGTGTGCCTCTTGTTCTTCAACGTGGTTCTCCATGAATCCACACTAGTGGGTTTAGACAGCGCCTGCGCTGGCCTCTCGGAATTTTCTAGAGCTGTAAGAGAAAAGTAACAATGTTTGAGGCTACCCCTTACCGCGCATGTCTAGCCCGCCAACGGCTCAGTTCCATTTTTCCGCCAGTGAGTTGGGACCTCTCGTTAGAGCTTTGCCTTCTTAGTTCGTTTTTAGCGAACTATTTTTCTTCTATTTTTCTGGCTACCCTGACTTCGGACCGTTTTCGACAACGCTTCTGCCTCTGGTGATTTTTTCGGTGAACTGTGCCTCTATCCGGCTTTGATCACCTCAAAGGGCCTCCCGCTGGGGCCTAATAGGCCTTAACGGGCGCCCTGCTGAGGCGCCACGCGCCTGCAGGAATCTTTCAATTATCCCTCATTGGACTTCCTTTCTTGCTCCTGTCGACGCGGCTCTACTCTCAGTCGATCGGACCCTCCACTACGGTTGGTTTTTTTCCCCTTTCCTCTTGGTCTATGCCGCCTAAAGAAAAGCCATCTCCCAGGAGAGGACCCTTTCGCCTCTGCACCGCGTGCTCCAGGAAACTTCCCTTTCAGGACGGACATTCCCTCTGTTTGTACTGCCTGGGGGAATCGCACGCGGTGTCCCATTGCAGGCATTGCAAGCAGTTCACAAAAGTCACTCTCAAGGCACGCCAGCAACGCCTGAAGTATTTTCTGTGGAAACAGACTTTGTCCGCTTCCCAACCTTCTCTAATGGAGGCTGTACCCTCTACCTCCTCCGTGCGCTCCGAAATCAAAGTCGTCTCGGCGCCGGAGTCATCTAAGGGAAAGGGACCTAAGCAATCCTCTAAGGACAAGTCCAAGAAGAGGAAGACCCCCTCTGCACTCACCTCCGCTTCGGTCTCCCTCTTTACATCGGCCGAGTCCTCGGTTCCACCGGTGTCGGAGCCTCTGAAAAAGAAAAAAGCGTCGACAAAGTCATCATCGAGGGCTAAGGAGCTTACCCTCGTCGTTCCATCTGTCTCGACGTCATTGCCCTCTCCTTTACTTGAGGATTCGTCTCGAGACCGGGAGTCGGTGTCGGACTTGGCTCCCTCTTTGCCTCCTCATCAGGAGCCGCCGTCCGTTGTCGAGAAGTCACCGACAACGAGCCACTTGGAGAAGATAGTGGCTGATTTGCCGGGCGTCCCTCGCAGCCCCATTCTAACTGGGCTAGGGACGGGATCTCGATCCTCGACGCCGGGATCCCCAGGCTCCAAGTCTCCACCTACACCAGTGAGACCTGCTAAGCCTGTTCCGGCCCCCTCTCCTCGGCTTCCAGCATCCGAGTTAGAGGAGGAGCCTGTGCCTAAGAAGCCCCGGCGCCACCGCAAACGTAAACGCGGCTCTGGTGCCGATAGGCATAAGAGACATCGACGCCGGGACTACTCTTCCTCCGACTCCGATGATAGCAGGGATAGGAAACGGTCCCGTCGTCGGCGTCGTAGGCGGGACGATTCCACTGAGTCCTCGTCCTCGACTTCACGCGATCGACGTCGACGTCGGAAGAGGTCCCGATATACCTCTTCCTCCTCGTCGTCTGCCTCACCGCCTAGGAAGGGTCGACATGGCAAGCGTCCGATCGTGGACAAACCTGCTCCCTCGGCACCGGTTAAGCCGACTGACCCTCCAGGTCGACCAACACCACCTCCTCCTCCGGTGCGCCCGGTGCCTGAACCTGTACCTCAGGCACCCCGGCCTCGTAAAACTTCTAAGACTAAGGATACAGACTCTCGCCCTAGCATCCTCCAGTCTTCTGATGAGGAAAGCCAAGACCCTCACTCCTCTTCTGAGCAAGAGGATGGAAACACTTCTGAGGCTTCTCTGGATCTACCGCCTCCAGGAGAACCCCTAGGCTCAGACGCAGCTGACATCCATCCCTCCTCCCCGTCTGAGGACTTCTCATCTTATCCTCAGATGGTTTCTAGGATGGCTGCAGCGCTTAAGTTGGACATAGAAAAATCCCCTTCGCGTGCAGACGACCTGATTTTTGGGGATATCCACCTCGCAAGGTCTCGTCCTGTCAGTCTCTCTTACGTGCCTGAGCTTATGGACCTTCTCAAGGAATATTGGCAGCACCCTGCTGATCCTCCCAATATGTCCAGGCGTACTGAGAACATGTACCGGGTACATGGAGATGATACCTCGTTCTTGTTAAAGCATCCAGCTCCCAATTCCTTGGTGGTGGAGTCTAGTGTTTCAAGGTTACCAGCTAAAGGTCATCCAACTCCAACCACTAAGGAGGGCAAGGACTTGGAAGTTTTGGGCAGACGGCTTTATTCTATGACTACTTTTGCACTCAGAGCTCTCAATTACTTGGTAGCTATGGGGGCATATCAGAAACAACTATGGGAACGAGTCTTGCCAGCCCTACAAGTAGCTCCGGAAGACATCAGGCAGACTTGTCTCAATGCCCATGCGGAGGCCTTGACCGTCTCCAAACACCAACGCTTGGCCTCCCGCCACGTCGCTGATGCCAACGCGAGAAACTTGGCATCCATCATTACTTTAAGAAGGCACGCCTGGCTTCGTTCTGCTAATATTGTGGAGGACATCAAGGCTAGGATTAAAAATCTGCCTTTTGATGCTACAGGACTATTTAATGGCTCCACGGATGAGAATCTCGAGAGCTTACACAAGAGCAAAAAGACAGCAAAGTCTTATGCAGTGCAGCAGCAGCCCAGGTCATCCAAATTTCAGTGGAGGCCTAGACCCCAGCAACAACCCTATCAACAGCAGACCTATCAACAATCCGGTCCTTCCACTTACCATTCGTTCAGATCTCAAGCAGCTCCACGTTCTTCACAGGCTTCTTCATCGGCCTCCAGCTTCAAGCCTCAGACATACAAACGGCAGTCCTTCAAACCTGGGGGGAAAAGGTCAAAACAATATCTTTGACTCTCATCATCCCCTCCGGTCCATCAGGTCACACACAAGACTTTCTCCTTACCTTCTGAACTGGAGCATGATTACACAGGACACCTGGGTCTTGAACATTATAAGCTCCGGCTACCGCCTGGAGTTTATAGAGTTACCTCCTCTAGGCTGGATCAAGCCTACCTCGTTCGATCCCATCCTAGAGGACGAGATTCTCACCCTTCTAGAGAAGCAGGCCATCCAGGTAGTTCCTCAACGAGACATCCTGAACGGGTTTTACTCCCGGTATTTCACTGTTCCAAAGAAGGACGGTGGTCTGCGTCCCATACTAGATCTGAGGGACCTCAATTCTTACCTCAGGCCTCGTCGCTTCAGGATGGTCACTTTAGAAGGGATCCTTCACCTGTTGAAGAAAGGAGACTGGTTTGTGGTGGTGGACCTCAAGGATGCCTACTTTCACGTGACGATACACCGGAAATTCAGAAAGTATCTCCGTCTCATGTTCAAGGACACGGTATACCAGTTCGTGGCTCTTCCTTTCGGTCTAGCCTCGGCACCGAGGACCTTTACCAAATGTATGGCCCCGGTGGCGGCTTACCTGAGGTTGCAGGGCATCCAAATTTACCCGTACATCGACGATTGGCTCATCGTCTCCAGATCCAAAGCAAGGGCATATCGGGACACTCAATTCGTGCTCAACACTCTTCAAGCCCTGGGACTATCCATCAATCTCGAGAAGTCTCATCTAGAGCCCTCTCAAACGATGGACTATATAGGAGCACACCTCGATGCTGTGAGAGCCCGCATGTTTCTTCCTCTAGAACGCGTCCACAAGATCAGGAAAGCAGTTCGCAAGTTCAAACCGCGATGCACAGTGTCGGCCAGGCTAGCTCAACATCTGCTTGGCCTCATGGCATCGACAACAGCCACCTTGTCTCATGCGCGGTTGAAGATGCGCTCCCTGCAAATTTGGCTCCTCACCCTGTTCGATCCAGAGACAGACAACCAAAGAAAGCGTCTCAGGGTCACACCGGAGCTGGCAAGTCAACTACAGTGGTGGACGTTCCTCCCCCATCTCTTGGTCGGCAAGCCTTTCAGACCCATTCTACTTACCAGACAGGTCACCACAGATGCGAGCCCGACGGGTTGGGGAGCCCACTGCGAGGGTCATCAAATCAGTGCCCTCTGGACCCCAGAAGAATCGACACTGCACATCAACCATTTGGAGATGTTGGCGGTCATAAAAGCCCTCAGGGCCTTTCTTCCCCTAGTGAGGGGCAGGGCCATACAACTAGTCACGGACAACACCACCACGATGTTCTACGTGAACAAGCAGGGAGGCACAAGATCAAAGTCTCTTCTGTTCCTCACTATTCAGCTGTGGGAGTGGTGCTACCAGCAACACATCTTTCCGGTAGCCATCCACATTGCTACAACGGACAATCAGCTGGCGGACGACTTGAGTCGCCGCTCTGCTCAGACCCACGAGTGGGAACTAGATCAGCAGGTGTTCCTCAAACTTTGTCGGATGTGGGGTCAACCTCGAGTAGATGTGTTTGCGACTCTCAGCAACAAGAAGTGTCTGCATTACGCTTCTCGGGCCGGGAGAGGAAAGGACTCCCTCGGGGATGCTTTTATGATCCCTTGGGACGTGGGACTGGTCTACCTGTTCCCTCCGCTACCTCTTCTGCAGAGAACTATCATCAGAGCCTTGCGAATGAAAGCGGAGGCGATCCTGATCGCCCCTTGGTGGCCACGTCGACCGTGGTTCTCCACACTATTTCAGAGTGCAGTGGACTACATGACATTACCATCGCATCCACATCTTCTCACTCTGGACGAGGGGAAGATTCTGCATCCCGACCTGGAAACCCTCCATTTGACAGCGTGGAGGATTTCCCATCACTAATTGAAGTCATTGATAAAGCTCGTAAACCAGCAACAAAGTTGCTTTATCAATATAAATAGAGGAATTTCCTGAAGTTTGCTAAGGAACGCAACTTACAGTCGTCCCCAGTATCCTTGTCCACTCTCCTGCTCTACCTCAGACATCTTTTTGATTTTGGACTATCCAAATCTACCCTAAAGGTTTACACAGCGGCTATTGTAGCTTTTCAACCTCAGGGTTCTGAGTCATCTCGCTGGTTTTCGCACCCAACGCTTAAAGCCTTCCTCAAGGGTTTAAGCAACATGAGACCACCGTTGAAGAAGCCAGTACCACAATGGTCTCTGCAAACTGTTTTACATAGCCTCACCAGACCTCCTTTTGAGCCTATGACCTCTTGTGACCTTAAGTTCCTGTCCTTCAAAACCTTGTTCCTGGTAGCCATCACTTCGGCTAGGAGGGCTAGTGAACTTGCAGCTTTGCGTGCGGATTCTCCCTATCTTCAGTTTTACAAGGATAAAGTTGTCTTGCATCCTGATGTTTCCTTCCTTCCTAAGGTGGTTTCTGAGTTCCACGTTAACCAACCTTTGGTTTTACCAACGTTGTTTCCTGAAGCAGTGACAGATGTTGAGCGCATGCTTCATTCTTTGGACGTTCGAAGGGCACTTGCCTATTATGTTTCAAGGACTAAAGATTTTCGGAAGTCTCCTAGGCTGTTTCTTTGCTTCTATGGTCAGCAAAAGGGTTCAGCTGCTTCGTCGTCCTCTCTTTCTAGATGGTTGGTCTCCACTATTTCTTTGGCCTATGAACTACAACACAGACCTATTCCTGAAGGCCTTAAAGCCCATTCAACTAGGGCTGTGGCCACTTCTACAGCCTTGCTGCGAGGAGTCGATATTCAAGAAATTTGCAGATCGGCTACCTGGTCTAATGTGTCCACGTTTGTCACGCATTATAAGTTGGACCTTCGGGCCAAGAATGAGACCAAATTTGGAAGGGCTGTCCTTACGTCGTTGCTACAATGACGGCCCACCATCCAGTAAGTTTGCTTGCTAGTCACCCACTAGTGTGGATTCATGGAGAACCACGTTGAAGAAGGACAGGTTACTTACCTGTAAACATGGTTCTTCAAGTGGATTCTCCATGAATACACACGTCCCGCCCGGCCTCCCCACATGTCCGTCATTGGAATCGAGTCCCAACTCTTCTTTGTGGCGGGCATATGGAACTGAGCCATTGGCGGGCTAGACATGCGCGGTAAGGGGTAGCCTCAAACATTGTTACTTTTCTCTTACAGCTCTAGAAAATTCCGAGAGGCCAGCGCAGGCGCTGTCTAAACCCACTAGTGTGTATTCATGGAGAATCCACTTGAAGAACCATGTTTACAGGTAAGTAACCTGTCCTTCTCCATAGGAAAGAACTCCATATCACTTCACCTACAGCCTGCAGCTTTCATTGCAAGCTTTAAATAATAAAGCTCTGGCACTCAATATTTGTCTTCCCTTCCCTCCTCAAGAACTGTTCTTTCCAAGGATAAAATAGTTGGGTGTTTAACAAAACTCTTGTCAGGCAGAGTTGACAACCCCCCCCTTCCCCAAAAGCCTTTCACTTTTGAGCCTTAAGAATTCTGACAGTTTATGCTTAAATAACTCCGGGTTCCTAAAATTTCACACTTGCCTTCCGGCTATTTGAGAAAACCTTTGCTTTGCTAAGATTTTTAAACACGTTGATAAGTAACCTAGTTCAAGTGTGGGTGAGTGAGTAATCTACATGTTCAGACAGAAAAGTCCAGCAATCTCAGATATATTTGTAGACCTCAACTTAGACCGCAGTGTTTCCAAACTGTGGGTCTTGACCTCCCAAGGGGGGGAATCACAAAATGTTTTCAGTTGTGGGGGAATGTCATTGTGGCTATTTTTAGTTGCAATTATTTTTATAGGAAATTTCACCACTTATTTGTTTAAATATGGCTACACTGCAACATCCAAAAGAATTCTGACCGGGTATTTTCATAGAGGGAGGCAAGGACCTATGACATATCCAAGGTCTTCAGGTGTGACTGCTGATTGACAAAACATATCTGCCAATCCTGTCACAGAGTGGGCGGCTGTTGCTGGATATTATGGACCAATGTGTCCCTTCTCTTTGTATTTTTAGTGTGTTTCCTTTACCCCATTAAAAATGCCTTCCTAGGCAAATATGGTGGGGTTGCAGGTTAACTGGTTATAAAAGTGGGTCGTGATTCCAAAAAAGGTTGAGGAACACTGGCTTAGACCCATGTTTCCCTGAAGGCTAGATGGGTAACAAAGAGGGAAGACTTACAGGGGTGTTATCTGTAAGGGGGGGGGGGAATCAGCTTGAGAGAAGGAAGAAGGCTGTGTCACATGGTCACGCCGTTAAATGTTATGAACATCCACCTCTTGGCATTCTGTTTGTATAGCAGGGATGTCTTTGCCTTTCCATGTTTTCACTGGAGGCTCCTACACGATCTGCCGTTGCAAAGCTTGGAAACCAAGTCATAAATGGTAGCAGACATGGGGAATCGAATTTATGGTTGTTAACGTTGAGCCGTGAGATATTTTATTTGTTATCCTTAGTTAATTTGTTAATTAAATAATTAGTCTGAGAAACCATGGAATTTATAAATAATTGCCTGTTCAATAATCATTGTTTTCCTCTCCTCCCCTTCAAAAGCACACTTTTTGTAATTTTAAGTTGCTTTCCTTAGGTTGATACTTGTCGAACGTGTTGTACTATGAAGCCTATAATCCAACTGCCAGTTTGGGAAAGGCTGCCCTAATGTGCAGGATTAATGTTGGTCTAATATCATTCATCCAATATCTTTTTTTGGGGAGGGTGTCACCGATCTCTATTTCCCTTCTTTCTTTTCTTTCCTGCCCCCACAAACGTACAGTATGTGGTGTTCACTCACCTTTCAAACGTTATGGTAGTTCATCTGGCTTGGAAACAGTGAATAAGGGATTTTGTGTTCCATCCAAGAACACTGGTGTGTAGAAGTATAATAATGCAGCAATCAGTGGCTACAAAGATAGACTGGTGAATCAAGGGCAAACAGTTCTTAATCAGAAATATTCTGAGTGCCTCTGAATGGATGTAAAACATTTTTCTGAATGACTGAAGAATTGACTTTTCCACCTTTCCAGTTGCTTCAAGTCAAGAACTGTATTCTGCTCAGATCAATGCCAGAACACATTCTGTCCATACAGGAGCCCTCATTCAATCCATGTTTCCAGTTCCTAAGACCTCAAATGCTCTGCAGTCAAGCTCCTCTTCTTTTACCATGAGCAATGCACATTAAACAGCTACTTATGCAAATATGTCATACACGTAATGGATCTTGAGTGAACATCCACTCAGTAAGACCATTGCTGTTTACTACATTAATCTACAGGATTTTGGCCATTGACCCTAAATGTGGCTCTCCTAGGAAAAAGGCCTAAGTAGGATGGCTTGGTGTCCTACCATAGGTCTAGCTTCCCATTCAGAAAGGAGGCTGCCCTGGTGCTTGCTGGGAGCTTCCTTTTTGAACAGGAAGCTAGAGAGAGCTACACCTAGGCCAGGAAGCTTTCCTGCTCTGGGCTGTCTCCTAAATCAGTAGTCCTCAACAGTTTTGACACCAGGGACCAGTTTAGTTGAAGATCATTCTCCCAAGGACCGGGGTGTGTGGGGGGTGAGAGTACTTGTTATGCAATAGGTTGTTGGAGGATAGCTTTGAATGGAGCTCATAAAGGAAATGAGGAGCAGGAGGGGAGTTGCAATTGAAGCTCCGCCTCCTGTCAGATTAGCAGCAGTTTAGAACCTATCAGGAGCGCAGGATCCTATGAGATTCTAATGCCACAGGCACTGCTGATCTACCCTGTTTCCCTGAAAATAGACCTAACCTGAAAATAAGCCCTAGTATGATTTTTCAGGATGCCTGTAATGTAAGCCCTACCCCCCAAAATAAGCCCCAGTTAAGTGAAACCTCGCCCTCCACCACTGTGAAGCAACTAGAAGATGACATGACTGTATTGGAATAAATGTACAGTGGTGCCCCACATAGCGACGTTAATCCGTTCCAAGATTAACGTCGCTATCCGGATTCGTCGCTATGTGTGTGGGGAACCCCATAGGAACGGGGAAAAACTCACTGGTAAGCAAAGATTCCCCCATCCAGCCACCATTTTCGCTGCCCGGTAAGCGAGGGCAGGGCGCGAAAACGCTGCAGGCGGCCATTTTGCTGATCCAGCGGCCATTTTGGAACCGCCGATCAGCTGTTCTGCAAACATTGCAATGCGAAGTTCGGTAAGCGAAACGCTTACCAATCATCGCAATGCGATTTTCGGCCATTGAGAACGTTGCAATGCGATCGCATTAGCAATCGCAAAAATGCATCGCTATGCGGATTCGTCGTTAAATGGTGCGCTTGTCAAGCGAGGCACCACTGTAGATTGTTGTACATGAAAGAAATAAAACATCCCTTGAAAATAAGCCCCAGTGTGGTTTTTGGAGCAAAAAATAATATAAGACCCTGTCTTATTTTCGGGGAAACATCAGCAGCAGCAGGAGAATGGAGAGCATAGCTCCACCTCCTGTCAGATCAGCAGCTGCATTAGAACCTAATAGGAGCATGCTGACACTGCTCATCTGTCCTGACGGCTCGGTCCTTCCAAGGCCATTTAGAACTCCTGTCCTAAATGAGCCACATTTAGGTGTCAATGGCCAAAATCCTGTTGTGTAATGTAGTTAAGTGCCCTACAATACGTAGTACCTGTGACCTATTGCAGCATACTAAGTCACAGTTAGAGTAGGCCCATTTGAATCAGTGGAACGTTTGGAGAAATTGTCTCACTAAATTCTCTTTGATTCAGCCATCTAACTCTACTGCAATTTGTAACACTAAACAACAGAAAGTTGGCCTGTAGGTGTCTGTCTCTTAGGTGAGACTCTCAGAATTAAGATTTATGGGATTTTTTAAAAAGTACATCCGTAATCATGATCTATAAATTACACCTTTCTCTTGTAACAAAAACAACACTGTTTATTTTAATGAAAACAATATGTTTCCTATCTGAGAGATATTAGAGAAACCGCTTCACTGGCCTTTCATGAAAAGTGTTATCTTCAGGTATTGAATGAAATTGGTTCTTTTTTCCTCCGAAAGTGATGCTACAAGAAATGAGGTGCATACGGTGCTAAGGGTTTCTTTGTTTTCATTTTGACTGAAGGTCTTCCCAATAGGTCTGCAGCTACCATTCCTCTCTCACAGCTTTTTTTTTTTTGTCCCCAGACTGTTGCCTCCCAGCTGCTCCAACAAGCTATTGCTGAAACAACCCTGCACCTTCAACAAGATTTGGGGTTGAGACTTTGGCAATCAAGGTAGACACTGTGTAGGACTGGTTGCTCCATATACAGTAAGGCTGTTCCATAGGTGGTTTCTTTTGCTGCAACACTGCTGATGATGGCCATAAATGTGGCCTGGGGCTGACAAATCCAGGGCTTGTACTGGTAGCCAGGAAAATTAGACGTTTTGCCCTAGTTTTATCTTTATCGCCATAAGAGGGAAACTAGCTCTTATTTGTTTTGCAGCCCCTCTTAGTTGCTGAAGAAAGGAATGGGATCGGCTAAACATCAGAAGAAATCTAAAGGCTCTAATAACGTTTTTTTTAAAGGCTGAATACAGTGTTAAGGAAAATAACCCTTCAATTTATGGTTATTTGACCCTTCAATTTATGGGCCAAAACTCAGTGTGGCACAATGGTGAGTTATCCCACATCTCCAGACTACAAGGAAGGGCTGCAACTCTCCTTAATGTCAGTTAGGGGTATGTCATTTAGATATTTTAGACTCCAACTCCTAGAATTCTCGATTCTGAAAATTTCACCTGACAGACTTACATATGCAGATCACCTAAATTTCACTCCTCTGGTGAAAGGCCTGGGAGAAAGACTTCATGGTCTGGCTCTAGCCTAGCCTGACTTAGCTTCCTTTTGAAAAAAAAAAACCTCTCTCAGCTAGTATCAGGGTAGCTTCCATTTTAAACAGGAAACTAGGCCATGGAGCCTTCAAGCTAGGCCTTTGTCCAGAGGAGTGAAATTTAGGTGGTGTGTAGATATGAACTCCCCGAATTTTGTCTGGCTCCAGAGTAGCCTGGGCTACCTTCTTGATGAAAAAAGACTCTCCCAGCCAACATCAGGAAAGCAACTTTTTAAAATAGGGAAGCTAGGCCATGGAGCCTTGAAGCTAGGTCTTTTTCCAGGTGAGTGAAATTTAGGTGGTGTATCTACCTGTCAGGTAGATTAGAACTCCTAAAGCCCCCAAAAATTCAAATAGCACATCCCTAATTTTGGGTTCCAGAAAATATGTTTGCCAGCAGCAAGCTGATGTCAATTATTAGTGGATCTTTGGACTTGGCCAGAGTTGGGAAAAACTTTTTTTTGGATGACAGTTCTGGGAGGTGTAGTTCAGATAAATAACTTCTGGATTGTAGCAATACTGAGATCTTCAATCACAATCCAATGATCTGCTGTGTCAGTAAAGCAGCAGCCAGAGAATTGCTAAAAGTCCGTTTTCCTGTCAGCCCATTTAGCCTTTGGTCGGGGGAGGTGTATGGGTTGTTGTTCTAAAGTTCACATCAAGGCAGTGTCCCATGGAGTGCTGAGTCAGAAGGCGATGTGCTGTCAACAGAGTCAGTCCCCTTCTCACGCCTGCGCTCTAGCACCGCTGATTAGGTTCTGGTTCCGTCTCTCTCCATTAGGCTTGTCATTCCCACTAAGTTTACTGATGCAATAAAAATGGTGGGGAGGGAGAGAATGCAGAGTTGTCATGTTGCTAAAGCTGGCACTGGTGAGAAATTAAGCCCTGAAGTGAACCCACGAGGAAGCAAGGCACCGAGTGGATGCTGGCTCGTATTTCTGTGAATGGTTTGAGCGAGGATATGATGTCTTGACTGAAGCAAACATCAGCTTCGCCAAGTCCTGGTACAGAACTGCAAGCGGCACCTATGCCTATAGGAGGCTGCAGCCCTCCAGACCTCAACTCCTATCAGCCCTAGGCTAGCCAGTATAAGCGATTGCCAAAAGATGGCAGAAGTTACAAATTCAGGCCCAGAACTTAGAACAGTTACAAAACAGCTTGCGATGCTGTTTGGGGGACGCTGGGATTTGTAGTGCATTGATTGATTGATTGATTTGATTGATTGATTTTTTGAAACTCTGGTCAAATCTAACTCAGAGCCTGTACAATGCATTTCCCATCCCTGGCCTAAGCACACATGCATAGATATGCACACACACACACACACACACACACACACACACACACACACACACAGAGAGAGAGAGAGAGAGAGAGAGAGAGAGAGAGAGAGAGAGAGAGTATATAATATATATACTTGGTCATATTTGCATGATCTGATGAAAGACAAGTCTCCACTGGTGTGACAAGGTTCGTCTTTAGCCGGGGGGGGGGGTTGGGTTGGGTTGTAAAGGTGGGAAACAGGCACGGAGGCGAGTTCGAGTCTTGAGAAATAACAACTTTATTCGCGTGTACACTCAACTCCACCGGATCGAACGGATCCTTCAGAACTTCATCAGTTAACAGCGTATACTTCTTAGGTCTAACAACTGATAGACCTGTCTCTTCATCTACCAAGGGGCCGGGCCAAACCGCTCGCGGTCCGTCAAAGGTCTTAAAGGCGCACTCCGGACGGCGCATATGGTCCCACAGCAGGGGTGGCGGGCCCAATCCCCCTCCGGAGGTTTCTGTTGGAACTCGGGGCCCGGGCGGATAACTCTCCGTCCCCCACCATGGTAGCCCACCGGGAAGACCGAGACCCTCCATTCCAAGGGTTCATAAGTCCTACCACGACCGCTAGTTGAAGGAGACTCAGGCAACAGTCCTCCTCCTCCCGGTAGGTTTTGGAAACCTGGGGTCCCGTCTGCTAGGCTCTTAGCGTCTTTCAGCCAATCCGTCTGTACTCCTCTGGTCATACATCTGCCCAGCTCTCCTTCCCCCAACCAACTAAACTCCCGCGCAATTTCTCCTTCCCCTTTCACCTCCTCCCACATGATCAAGTCCATCTCGGCTCCGCCCTCATCCACCAAGCACACTTCGGTAGGTCTCCTCTGCAGCTCCTCCTCACACTCTATTTCTACCAGTATCCCTTCAGTACAGCCACTCGCGTCTTTCGGGCTTTCCTCTTCTGGGGACGGCACACTGGGTCCTACTCCTTCACACGCCCCCCTCTCTGAGTGGGCCGTCCTCCAGGGAAGGTTCTCCTTCTCCCCTTCCTGTCGAGAGAAATAGTCGGCATTAGAGTGTGCCTTCCCCTTCCTATATTGCACCTGAAATGAGAATGGTTGTAAGCTAAGATACCACCTGGTTAGGCGGGCATTGGTATCCTTCATGCGATTAAGCCATTGCAATGGTGCATGGTCTGTCATTAGTATGAAAGGTGCGCCCAACAGATAATACCTCAGGGCGTGCACTGCCCACTTCACCGCCAAGGCTTCTTTCTCAATCGTAGCATACTTTTGTTCCCGACTGCTCAACTTTTTACTTAAGTACATTATAGGGTATTCCACCCCATCTCTCCTTTGAGACAACACCGCGCCAATTCCCCTGTCAGAAGCATCCGTTTGTACCCAAAAAGGTAACTTGAAATCTGGAGCATACCTAGAGGGTAAGGTCGCCAAGATTTCCTTAAGCTGTCTAAACGCGTGCTGTTCTGCTGCACCCCACATAATGCCTTTCCCTTTCCGTTTCCGCGTCAAATCTGTGAGAGGAGCTGCCACCTCCGCGAAATTGGGCACAAATTGTCTATAGTATCCGGCTAGCCCCAAAAATTGTTGGACCTCTTTCTTAGTTTTAGGTATCGTCCACGATACAACTTTGTCTACCTTATCGGACACTGGTTGTATTTTCCCGCCTTCCACCTGAAACCCTAAGAATTGTACACCTCTCCGCGCGATCTTACATTTGTCAGGATTCACTTTCAGTCCAGCCTTCTCAATTTCCCTAAGCACCCTCCTTATGTTCCAGATGTTCTTCCCAGGACTCACTATAGATCAAGATATCATCGATATAAGCCCCCGCGAAATCCTTAACTGGGGCTAAAACTTGATCCATTAATCTTTGGAACGTTGCAGCGGCGCCATGCAACCCGAATGGCATTTTTTTGAACTGGAACAACCCCTGGGGTGTTACAAAAGATGTTTTCTCCTTATCTTCCTCTCTTAAAGGTATCTGCCAATAACCTTTAGTAAGGTCAAGTGAGGTCAGATAGACTGACCCGCCCAGTTTCTCTAATAGGTCATCCACCCGAGGCATGGGGTAAGCGTCAAATTTGGAAACTTCGTTCAATTGTCTAAAATCTACACACAATCGCATCTTTCCGTCGGCCTTTGGCACCATCACAGGGTAGCTGCGCCATGGACTTCTTGAGGGTTCTATAATGCCCAGCTGTAACATTTCCTCAACTTCCTTACTTATAGCCTCTCTAAGGTGTTACGGCCAAGTTCTGTTCCCTGATCTCGTAACAACCCCTGTTGGGGTGTGTATCTCGTGTTGTATTAGTCGAGTTTCGCCTGGTACCCCTGAAAACAAATGTTGAAATTCGTCCTCTAGCTGCAATAAGTCTTGTTGTTGTGCCGCAGGTAAGGTCTCATCTATAGGTAACCGGCCTTCTATCCGCCCCCAAGAATCAACCTCTGGCCCAAACTCATGCTCCTCTACTTCACCCCACAAAGCCTCTCTTTCTTTCCACTCTTTAAGGAGGTTGACGTGAAAGATACCCTTTTTCTTAGTCTTGTCTGGCATATATATCTCGTAGTCAACATCTCCTATTTTTTGTGTCACCTCATACGGGCCTTGCCAAGTCGCAAACAACTTGGCCTGTTCAGAAGGCATCAACAACAAAACCTTTTGCCCTGGTACGAATTCCCGCACCTTCACCCTTTGATCGTATCTCCTCTTTTGCCCGGCTTGGGCCTGGCCAAGGTTGGCCTTAGCCAGCCCCACAGCTGTTCTTAGATGTTCCCTCATTTCGATCACTTGTTGAATAGTTATCCGCGCATCGTCTGGACCTTCCTCCCACCTCTCCTTTACTAGGTCCAGAATACCTCTAGGGTTCCACCCATACATCAGTTCGAATGGAGAAAACCCTGTAGAGGATTGTGGTACCTCTCTTATGGCAAACATTAAGGGCGCCACCAACAGGTGCCATCGTCGGGGTTTCTCCATGACCAATTTCCGCAACATGCCCTTTAGGGTCTTGTTGAAACGTTCCACCAAGCCGTTACTCTGAGGATGATACACAGCGGTGTGAATGGGTTTTACCTCTAGGAGGCACCACAATTCCTTTAAGGTTTGGCTCATGAAATTCGTGCCCTGGTCAGTGAGTATTTCCTTGGGGAACCCCAGCCTCGTGAATACCTGCATGAGCTCCCGCGCTAGCACTTTGGCCGTGGTTGATCTCAGTGGGACCGCTTCGGGATATCGGGTGGCGTAATCTATGATCACCAGAATATGAGTATGCCCCCCTTGTGATTTAAGCAACGGTCCCACAATGTCTAATCCAATCCTTTGGAAAGGGTGATCCATAAGAGGTAATGGGATTAACTCAGCCCCTGTGGGTGGCTTCCTTTGGGTTTTCTGACATTGAGGGCAGGTTGCACAATACTCTTTCACCTCCTTCCGCAATTCAGGCCACCAGAACCGCTGCTCAATCCTTGCCCTCATTTTCTGTGCAACCGTACGTGGGTGGGTTCCCGGTTTCCACTTCAACTCCCTCAGTCTCTTCCTATAAGTTTCTTCCGTTAGGTTCAGGGTGCTCAAGATAGCATTTTTCACTGCGTCATACCGCGTTGCCTCCTGAACTCCCAAGGTATCAACCACCTCCTGCAACAGGCCAGTGAGACATGGTATGAGCACTAGAGTCCACTGGTCTCGTGGCCACCCCGCTGCCGTGGCTACCCTCTCAAACGTATGCAGGTATGCTTCAGGGTCATCCGTGTTAGTCATCTTCTGTATTCGAATTGGCGCCGGCCCCGCTACCAGGCTGCCCCGTACGCTGGCAAGATTCCTGGCACTCCTCTCCTCTTCGCTCCCTCTCCCGCGCATTTGCCTGGCCATCAAGATCTGCTGCTCGGTCAGGTTTTCTATGAGCCGCGCTTGTCTCTCCATTGTTTCCCTTAACCGGTCCACCTCTTTGTTTCCCGCCAAATCTGTCCCCCCGGCCCCACGTTGGGCGCCACTGTGACAAGGTTCGTCTTTAGCCGGGGGGGGTTGGGTTGTAAAGGCGGGAAACAGGCGCGGAGGCGAGTTCGAGTCTTGAGAAATAACAACTTTATTCGCGTGTACACTCAACTCCACCGGATCGAACGGATCCTTCAGAACTTCATCAGTTAACAGCGTATACTTCTTAGGTCTAACAACTGGTAGACCTGTCTCTTCATCTACCAAGGGGCCGGGCCAAACCGCTCGCGGTCCGTCAAAGGTCTTAAAGGCGCACTCCGGACGGCGCATATGGTCCCACAGCAGGGGTGGCGGGCCCAATCCCCCTCCGGAGGTTTCTGTTGGAACTCGGGGCCCGGGCAGATAACTCTCCGTCCCCCACCATGGTAGCCCACCGGGAAGACCGAGACCCTCCATTCCAAGGGTTCATAAGTCCTACCACGACCGCTAGTTGAAGGAGACTCAGGCAACAGTCCTCCTCCTCCCGGTAGGTTTTGGAAACCTGGGGTCCCGTCTGCTAGGCTCTTAGCGTCTTTCAGCCAATCCGTCTGTACCCCTCTGGTCATACATCTGCCCAGCTCTCCTTCCCCCAACCAACTAAACTCCCGCGCAATTTCTCCTTCCCCTTTCACCTCCTCCCACATGATCAAGTCCATCTCGGCTCCGCCCTCATCCACCAAGCACACTTCGGTAGGTCTCCTCTGCAGCTCCTCCTCACACTCTATTTCTACCAGTATCCCTTCAGTACAGCCACTCGCGTCTTTCGGGCTTTCCTCTTCTGGGGACGGCACACTGGGTCCTACTCCTTCACAACTGGTATTCAAGACCTCATGACATTCTGGTTTTGCTGCCTGCCTGGGACTTCAAAAGGCTGGCACGTAATTTTCTATACTGTAAGGAAGAAGAACCTCCTGTATGTGGGTCATATTTGGCTCCCAGGATGTCCAAAGGTGTTTCCACAGCTTTTTTCCCCTCCCTATTGCGTGATCACAGATACAAGGAATTGAGCTCTGGTTTGCACCCTTGGAAGGGGTTGCATGGATCTGAGTGCTGGTTTGCAACCTAGGAAGCTTTTGCCCTGGGGCCAACTCCTGAGCAGACATTAATGGCTGTACAGTATTATCTAAAAAGGCTACAGGAAACCATCCAAATTTGGTTTCCCAGTGGGCCTGCCTTTGAAGACAGTCCGGCGACTGCAACTGGTCCAGAATCAAGCTGCGTGGCTGGTGAGTGGTGGGGCCGTTAGAGAATACATCAAGCCGATTCTGTTTAAGTTACATTGGTTACCAGTTGCTGCCCGGGCCTAATTCAAAGTGCTTGTTTTGACATATAAAGCCCTAAACGGCTTGGGCCCTGGATACCTGAAGGACCGCCTCCTTCCATAAGAGCCTACCCAGCAGTTAAGATCTAGCCAGGGGGCCCTTTTGAAAGAGCCGCCCTTCAAGGAGGTAAGAGGGATGGCTTGTAGGCAAAGGGCCTTTTCAGCAGCTGCCCCCAGACTATGGAATGCCCTCCCGACTGAAATTCGTCTGGCGCCAACATTGGTGACATTTCAGCGCCAGGTCAAAACCTTCCGGTTCCAGAAGGCTTTTAATTGAAATAACATCAACTGATGGCAATTTTAATTGTATTTTAGTCATTTTATCTTTTATTGTATTTTAGTTGAATTTTAATTGTTGTTAGCCACCCAGAAACCTTTGGGTAGAGTGGGCGGCATATAAGTCAAATAAATAAATAAATAAATAAATAAATAAATAAATAAATAAATAAATAAATAAATAAATAAATAAATAAATAAATAAATAAATAAATAAATAAATAAATAAATAAATAAATAAATAAATAAATAAATAAATAAATAAATAAATAAATAAATAAATAAATAAATTTGCAAAAATTGCAGTTGGCCCATTGGCCCACTTCACTTTAGACCTGCTCTGTGCCCTTAGCCCTGTCCAACCATTTCAGGGCAGCTCCAAGAGCCATCACACAGTCTAATGCAGTGCCCAGGCCGAGAAAAATCCCTTACCTTCCTGGGGCTACCTAGCTGTTGGAGTTTTATTTGCAGCTTTGCATGCTGTCTGTTGTTTGCTTGGCTGACAGGGACTTTTTCTAGGCTGGGGTGACTGGCAATCTATCCAGTGCTAACCAATTGTTCCTTCCAGCCTTTGAATCCAAAGAGAGACCCGCCTCTCTGCAGAGTGCTCTTTCCCTGTCTTTCTTGGGTTGGTGGCAGTTGTTTGTTTGCTGTTGATCCGTTCCATTGGTATATGTGCAGTAAAGAAAGTGCTATATACAAGCCTGTAATTTCAAGCAACTGTAAGTACAGAAATGTTTTTTACTCTTTCTACTACCAATGTCTCAGAGTGAGTTACTGAGACTTTAAGTGCCAGTCAATGAGAAAGGAGTGGACTCTGGGGAACTTCTAGCTGTTATCCTTTGTGCGTCTTTATACTTCTACTGTGTAGCAAAAGAGAATTATACAAGAAATTCAAAACTCTGCAATGCTAGCTATGCAGGCCTGTTTAAACAGCAGCATCTCTGTCATGCAGAAATCAAGAAGATGGATGTCTCAATACACGCAGAAGTAAAGTAAACTGCAGTTGAAAAGCACAGAGACAAGGTGATTAGATCTACATTACATAATAATACTAAACAGAGAAGAAAATGCCTCGCTAACCAAAGTGCTTGACAAGTAGACAATTCAGAGGGACCCCCCACTGTAGCATTCTGACTCACTATTTTTCAGTTAAGTGCATGTCAGGTTTCAGGGCTTGGAAAAGTTCGTATTTTGGACTATTATTCTCAGAATCCTTCATCAGCCAAAAATAAAATTTGCATGCTGTGAAGATACAACTCAACAAAACGGTAGCTGCCACCTGGCTAAATCTGAGTCAAACTAGCAGTCGCTATCTCTCACATGGGACCAGCAAGTCTAGTGAGTCCCTTCTTTCCTTCCAGAACTCTTCCAGCAAGCAGAAGCAAAATTCAGTTTAAGCACATAGTACAGCAGTGGTTCCAATGGCTGAGCAGTTGGATCTAGGACCATCAAGGTCCTCAACTAAAAGCCCCAGAAAGCACACGGATGGGGATAATTTTTATTTTATTAAAGATAGAAAAAAGAAAGCCAAGCTACAACAAGTGAGGGAGGAAGGAATCTTTTTATATTAATAGAGTAATCCTAATAAATGGGAAAAATTCCAGCTGCAATAATTACAGGTAAAGAACGTCTCCACATGAAATAAGAAAACTCGCCAGCCCATTCTTCTTCCCTGGAGGACCTAAGAATAGATGAGGACATGTCTCTGAGCAAACACAGAGCATAGTTCTCACTCGTGTGAGGTTGCAGTCTCCAGCCATGTGGTCCCCACTTGCTCTTCACCTCGACCTATTTTATACATCTTCACTGCTTACTCAAATGACACCTCTCAGCCAGTCACTGGGGGGTCTCTCCCCAAACAACCCAGAAAATAATCAAATCTGCCATTAGTCACTTCTTATTTTACTCAGGAACGTAGCTGTGAGTTATAATAGCCAATTTATAGCCACTACCTCAGATGGCTCAGGGTGACTTGGATATCTCCCTGTTCTGTTGATAAGCATGCACGCCCCTTTCCTAGGTAAAACTAACATCCTGCCCCTCCTTCATTAGCCCTCTTGCTGCCTCCCGGATGAAACTGGCCTGGCTTTTGACAAGAACTCACACTGGTGTTGACAGGAATGTTAGAACTGCTTCACACATGGAATACTTCATTATGTAATGTACTTCTAATCACTTATATAATATATGATTGTATTACATTTTAGGCTAAGATATATCTAGCCAAACACATACACACACATACACACTTTATATGGTTTTTAATGTAATACTGTACATGATGACATTGCATTTTATTTCGAGGTATGTTGAGAAAGGCCAGCCACCCAGCAGCATGCAATCCTCCAAAGCTTACACTAATGAACCCGGCTCCTTTTTAAATTACTCATTTGACATAATTCAGCTTGGCAGATGAAACACAGAGCTAAACTATCGAGAAAAGCTACACCTGCTCTCTCGTTACCTGTCACCTTCGCAGGCATGCTATTCTAAACCAAAGAGGAAAGTACTGTAGGTGTTCGCAAATTATATGAAGCCCTAGCTACCTGTCTGCCTTAATCCAGAATGGTACAATGCGCTGCCAGCACAAAAGAAGAGGTGGAAACAATATAGAGCCAGGAACCTAACCACATCATCTCTTCCACAAACGACACTTCACCTCACAAAACATCTAACATGCCTAAAGGGAATGTAGATTTTTACAGGGGGAACACTAATTAACACCATCTTGAATTTCTAAACCTCTTTATTGCCCATTGTTAATCTAAAACACATTAAACATTATATACTGGGTGTCTACAATCATTTTATTTATTTATTTATTTGATTTTTATACTGCCCATCTAAACCAATTATTACTCTGTGTGGTTAACAATGAATGAGTAATAACAACTTAACAAAACATAACATGATGAGTGCCAACATAAAGCAAACAATAAATTAAATTAAATAATAAGACCACTGAGACATTTGAAACATGTAAACCATTGAGAAAATTAAATAAGGCTAGTGCAGTCAGCTCTTAATTTGGCACATTTAGGAAAGGTCTGATGAAACAAGAATGTTTTTCAGAGCTTTTTAAAAGACCTCAGAGAGGGGGCAAGGCAGATTCCAGAGGGTCTGTCATCCCAAAGGCAGGGTGTGACTACAGAGAAGGCCCGTTTCCTTGTTCTCTCTTTCTGGGCCTCCCTCAGGGTCAGCACCCTCAGTGGGCCAGCCTGCGAGGTGTGTGTAGGACAGGAGTCCCTGTGGGGAGTAGGTGCTCTGCCATGCACTGAGTGCCCAAACTGTTTAGGGCTTTCTAGGTCAATGCCATCACCTTGAAGGGGAAATGAACAGGTAACCAGTGCAGCTCAGCCAGAATTGGGGAAATGCAGTGGTGTTTATTTATTCCCTTCATCAGTCTCACTTCCATGTTCTGGATCTCTTGAAGTTTCCACATCAGGCTTAGGGGCAGCCCCATACAGGGTGCATTGCAGTAATCTGTTCTTGAGATTGCCAGAGCATGGACCAACATGGTGAGGGACCTGGTACCAAGGAAGGGATACAGTTGAGCAATCCGCCTGAGATGAAAAAAGGCAGACCAGATCACAGATGGGTAGGCAGCAGGAGCCCCCATCCAGATGACCTCCGTCTTGTCCGGAGTCAGTTTCAGCCTGTTGGCCCTCATCCATTCCAGAACCATTTCCAGGCAGCACTCAAGGGACAGGACAGCATCCACTGCAGATTATGCTAGGCCTCCTCTGGATTACGGTATATCCCTGCAAATCCTGTTAAAAAGCATAGGAGGAGCTGGGCTGGCTAACAACAAAACCATTGAAACTTGTTCCTAAGAATTTGCTGGATTAATCTTTCTGCTCGCGGTTCTGTGCTGTCAAGTCCGAACCGATGTATAGTGGCCCTAATAGGACTTTCAAGGTAAGCGAGATATTTAAGGAGTGGTTTTTAACCAGTTCCATCCCACCCACCCCAAGTAAGTTTCCATGGCAGACTGGGAATTCGAGCACTGGTCTCCAGCATCCTAGTTCATCATTCTACCCACTACACCACACTGGGTACTGTAACCCACTTATTAGCAGCTCCCTTGCTGGTGGTTGCTGCCTGTCAGGCTCCTGATGAAACAGAAAGCACAGCAGCAGATCAGGCTGGGTCTCCTCTGCAGGGAAGTGGCAGCCGTAGTTGTTTGATATCTCATTGCTGTGGCAGTGTTGCTTCGTCCTCATAGTGATATGTGATAAGAAAGGCCCTGAAGTGAAACTGCCTCCAGTACAACAGGTCTGGAATAAAAGCTCTTTTCCTTATTTCTCTGCTCTGTGGCTGCTTCCAGGCTCTGGAACCCCTTCCGGAGAGAGGCTAGTTTTGCAAACGTCTTTTTATTTAGACAGGCATTTGGCAATTAAGAGCCAGATGTGCATAAGATAGCCGATGTGTTGGTTTTCTGTTTTTAAAGGCAAATTAAATGTTAGAGATTTTATCTACATAATTCTATTTTAAGTACATAATTAATTTAATTCTGCTTTAAATTTGTAACTCAGTGGCTTAGGTTTCTGACTGTGGAACCAGAGACTCCTAGTTCGATTCCCCACTTGTGCCTCCTTGACAGGGGCTGGACTTGATGATCCAGAGGGTCCCTTCCAGCTCTGCAGTTTTAAGATGATGATCCATAGGGTCCCCTATAGCTCCGCAGTTTGATGATGATGATGATTAATTTTCTATTGTTTTTACCTGTATTGTAAGCCACCTTGAGTCCCAATTCTGGGAGAATGATGGCATATAAATAACATGAATATAAAATAAATAATAATAAACAAACTACTTTTTGCCATTCTAACTGTTGAGCCTGCTCATTTGGGAGAGGCTTAAAAACCAATTATGGTATTTTAAAATCCTGGCTGATGCAATAGTAAACATTTAACAGCACACCACAAAACCATACAGTGCTACAAAGATTCAATGGAGTGTAGCCTCCAATGTGTAAGCTTGACATTCATGATCTCTTTTGGCACCTGCCAAAATGGAGCCATATGTACTTGAAGTGTTTTTTTTTAACACATCCATCTAATGTTACCTTTAAATTGGCTTTCTCATCCTCCGTTAACTCCCTCACAGTGACGTGTTCACTTGGGCAAGGCCCTCTCGTTCTCTGCTGCTCGTGTGACTGCAAATTATTCCAGAGGTTGACAGCGTCATAAAAATAATCACTCTTGAGACATGGTTTGAATTGTGCTGGAAGCGTCATTCTGCACACATTAGATTTTATGTTTTGCAATTGGAAGATAAAAAAATTTGAAAAACCGACTTGCTTTTAGAGCACATTAAAAGTTTTTAATTTTACGGTCCTTATTTTTGCTCACCCCTGAACAAACAGACCTTTTGAACTGCTGCCTCCAAGTGCCGAATCCATGGCTTTCAAGTGCAGGTGTGTTTTGTTGAGCTTTTCCGTATATATGTACATTTTATTCAAACCCTTTCACAGAGCCCTCCTGTTAAGTCCACCAGTAATTGCCAGCGCATGTTTTTGTTCATGGGGACAATGAAAGCTCATCAAAGCTATTAAGGTGCCCCCAAACTCTCAAGAGCTTCTCTCTCCTCTCCCCAGAATCATGGCTGATGTGGGTGGAAGGGGTGGAACTATTTTAAAAGGCTTGGCATTTGATAAGTGCTGTCACATCTCCCCTCAGTCTTCTTTTCTCAAGGCTTAAACATGCCCAGTTCTTCCAACCTTTCCTCTTAAGGCTTGGTTTCAGTTGCTTCAGTTTGTCTTAATCCTTCTCAAATTGGTGGAGTCCAGAACTGGACACAGTACTGTACTCAGAATGAAGGCCAACCAGTGCCAAATAAAGGGGAGACCTAGCACGTCATGAGATTTGGAGATTCTCAGGTCTGTGGGAAATGCCGTATCGGAGATTCAGATCTCCTAAGAACAGGACTAGCAAGGATGTAAACTTCTGTTGTACCAGTAGGGGACAACTCTGAGTAAATATGCTTAAAATTGTGGAGCACAAATGAAAATATGGTGTCCTGAAATAACAAAAGTGAAGGTAGCTTTAACTCCACTGTCTCTTCCTCTCTCATTCCTCACTAATTTCATGAAGCATCTGAGATTAGTTTAAATTAGTTTAAAATTATTCTGTTGCCCTTGGCAAGATGGTATCACGGTTGTCTCAGGTAAGAATGATTCACAAAAAGTTACAGAAAACACAGTGAATGCCAAATGGCTCAAGGTAGCAGAATCTCTGTGCCAGATCAGGACTGGGGTACGTTAAATTCCTCATTCTGTTTCTCAAAGCCCTATCCTACCCAATGTCCAGGATTTATTGAAGCCCACAAGGAAAGCAATAAGACTCTCCTCTCTCCCTCCCTCCCTCCCGCTCTCTCTCCCCACCCATCCTCAATTGTTAATTTCAGGGAAACTGTATTCAGTAACATATTGCCTTAGAGACTCGACATAGGCATTGTTGTTAGCAGTGCTTGATAGATCTGCCATTGAAGGACTTGTCTTATCCCCTTTCAAAGTTATGGTAGTTACTAGTCCTCATGATATTTTATTGCAGCAAAATCTATAATTCAAAATTCTCTCTTTCTTAATTAATTACGACCTTCCATACTAGATCATGTCTTCTAGAGCAATGACAGAGGGAGCAAGATTTATTTCCACCTGCCTTCCTTCCACCATGCATCATTTTATAACCCTCTGTTGTTCCTCCAGGGCACTCATTCACACTGACTGTTTCTTTTACTTGCCATTTTGTTACCCATTCACTTAGCTTGCAGAGCTCCTTTCAATGTTTTTCAAAATCCGCTTGGAATTTTGCCGTCCAGAATGATGTGCTGTTGTCTGTAAACTCAGGCACTCCTCCGGTCAACTGTAACTTTATCTAACTTCTAGACATTAATAAGTATCAGACTCAATATTGTATAGGATTGCAGGAGCCCCCATGCTTTTACTGTATTCCTCTCCTTGTGAGGACTGCTCATTTCCACCTCCTCCTGCTTTCTGTTCTTTAACTACCGGTACTTTCCAGTTCAGAGGAGCAACTCTTCCATTATCCCTCATTGCTTTCAGAGCAGTACTTATAATCTTCTAGATGGTGCCCAACTTGAAAGAAAAGTAAATTCTGTTCCATAATTCAATGTAAATGCTAGGAAGGGGAAGGAACAGCCCAAGAGCTATAACCCCTCCCCAGCGTTTTATGCACCCACATTATATGCATAAATGCAGCAGACAAATTTTTTCCCCAGAAATATATTCTTTTTCCTTAAAAGGACTTTATAAATATTCAAATATTCAATGCAGCTAAAGTTAAAATATCCCCCATTAGGACTCCTTTGTACGAGGTATAAACACAATGCGGAATGGATAGCTAGTGATGCTTCTCTGCCTATTGTGTACAAAACTGCAGGATGCGCAGCCATGTCCTCAGGGCTCCGAGTTGCTCACCCCCTACCCTTCCTTCACCTTGCTTAATTCTACCTCCTTTCCCTGCCGCCTCTTGTGCCTCCTCATTGTACCCAGACAGCATGTTCGCAGTCCATCCCACACATGCTGTACTCAAGATAAAGGCTTTGCCTAACGGGTTGGGTACTCGCCCACACAAAAATGGGGGATGTTATTAGGAAAGCAGGTACACTTTCAGATAACACCCCCGACCTTGTCACTTTGTCTTCTTGCACTGATGAGTGGATGTAAACATACCTTCAAGTCAATTACTGTGATGAAGATTCCTTAGATTATTTTAGCGCCAGAGGTGGGACCATTCTAAGAAACCAAGACTTAGCCAATATGAAACAGATCTCTGTGAACAATGGGCTCAGACATGGAAGTGGTAGGAGGTCAGGGGGTCCCATATGTATTATTGACGCTGCTACTCTGGATGGTCAGTCAACAACTTGATCAGTGTGCGTTTCACATTTCTATAAAAGCACGTAATTAGCCAGTACTTCAAGTACTAGCCAAGACAGCCAGTGGGGGCAGGGCTGGGATTTAAAGTCCAGCTAGCATATGCTGCACCACTGTTGTTCACCCCGACCTCCGACCACTTCCAAGAAAAGCTTGTCTTTCAATGGGTGACTCTCTGTGAAATCCTACAAGTCTGGAAGCAGGCAAATTACAATTTTTCAGCTTCAAATGGGGAGAAGGGGCTTTCAGGATCCCAACTGGTTGTTTGCCCATCCTCATGATTAGCCAAATCAGTTTTGCAGATTAAACAACCAGATGCATTTGTGCTCCGTGGATGTTCCAGGGTATACTATTTGGGTTGTGTAGGGCCCCCCTAAAACATTGGAGGCCTCCCATAGGTGAAAACAAAAGTATAAATAATCCCTGATAATCGCTTGCTTTATGCAGCATCTTGTTCATCCCGAGTGAGGGTCAAAATGTATAAGTTGTTATGGTGCAACTTGTTAGTGGGCAGTTCGTTCCAGTTTGGGCTAAGCATAAAGATCTTAGATATTGTTACTTCAGTGTGAAGTCAGGCAGGACTCTTAAGAGTGAAGCAGGATGATATGGGAGAGTGGGTGGACTTTGCCATTAGAGAAAGCCTGAGAGAAAGATGAGGCTTGTGCACGGCTTCTGGCAAAAGTAGCCTCTTTAACATCTAAGTGCAGGCTGCCTGTTTAACAACGTTCATTTTAATATTTTAATGGCTATTGAAGTTCTATCATCTATTTAGGTGTGTTTTAAAGATTATCGGGTCTTGTTTGAACAGTAAAATTTTAAAGAAACATTTATAGTTCTGATTTATTTTGTTATCCATCTAAAGCTCCTAAGACGAAATGTTTGAAAACAAATAACAATGTTTTAAAACCTTGTGTCTCTGAGCATGCACCTATGTGCGCTTGCGCACACGCGCGCACGCACACACACATACACACACACACACACCAGCAACTGACAGTGATTAAATCACAACAATTTAATTTTAAAAAAGAAGCCACAAATAAATGAATCTTATACAACAGTAATAACAAGACCTGTGTAGCGAAACTGACTCAGAAATGCATGACAAATGAAATGTGGGGGAGGGGACTTAACTTAATAAGCAACCCAAAAATACACTTAAAGGGGTTCTAGAGTTGGTTATGAATTATCATCAGGGATGTTGACAAGTCTTTGAGTCCCAAGTCTGAGTCTTGAGTCCCAAGTCCCAAGTCTGAGTCCCTATTAAAAACAAACCCTTTTCCCCAGAAAAAAAAGGGAGGGGTGGCTGGCTTCTGAGTTGGACTTGATTATTATGCCATTACCCTGCCTCATTCACTTAATCTGAACATGACTTAAACTGGCGGGATTGCTCAGTGAGCTGGAATACCAGGGGTCAGGTCAAGAGCTCGATTCCCCATTGTACCTCCCAGTCTGTCCCAGAGTGTCCCGAGAAGAAGGGAATAGTAAGCAACTGCTGAGTACTCTGTACTTAGAAAACCCTGGAAATGGTGGCCGTTAAGTCTGACCTGACTTCACAGCAGGTAATTCTTATTATTCTTATTATTCTTATTCTTATTCTTATTCTTATTCTTATTCTTATTCTTATTCTTATTCTTATTCTTATTATTATTATTATTATTATTATTATTATTATTAAGATGATGCCATTTTCCACTCATAAGCGTCTCTTGTTTTTCCACCCCTTGTCTTGCCATTTTTTTTTCTTATTGTGCACAATCGGTTTAAGAGAAGAAGACGGCATAACTGTGCAGGGCCCTTTTAATTACAAGCATGAGGAGCCCACCATCTGGAAGCAACCTGAAATAAAAGTTAAATCATCAAAGCAGATGGAGTGAAATGAGCCTCTCGGGGAAATAGTTCTCTAGTCTGGGTTCCACAGAGAAAAGAAAATGTGGTTTCTGCATGTCTACGAATCTCAAGGCTTTGGAAAAGTTACCTGGGAAAGTTACACAAAAGCTCAAGAGTTTGGAAAATTCCCAAGACCTTCTTGTTTCTGACCAGCCTCCAGAACTTCCCAGCTAGCAGTCCAAAAAGTAACTTTTCTAAACTCTGTACTTCTGACAGCAATGGGAAGACACAAGTGGGTGCTTCCCAAAAGACTTCAGAGAATCTTCAAAGGAAGATCTCTTAATACTTAAGACCTCTTCAGACGTACATTCCCAAACCACTTTGGGGCTGTGGTGAAGGTTTTAATGCATGCTCGGAATTTGGCCTGCTAGGCAGAACAGAAGCCAGTGAAGTCCGTGTTGCAGAGCTTTGAATTCCTGATAAAATTCCTTTTTGCTATTAGTAGTACAGAAACCCATAGAGGAGAATAGCTTCAAGGTTCCCAGAGTCCATCCCTTTCTCATTGACTGGCACTTACAGTCTCAATAACTCACTCGGAGTCATTTGTAAAAGAATTTTTTTAAAAAAAACAAGCCTCTTTACTTACTTGCTTGAAATTTCAGATTTATGCATTCTGCTTTCTTTGCTGCACATATACCAATGAAACAGGTCAACAGCAAACATAACAACTGACACCAACCCAGGAAAGGGGGGGGGGGAAGAACAGTCAGTAGAGAGGCAGGACTCTCTTTGAATTCAAAGACTGGAAGTAATGATTGGTTAGCGCTGGAGAGACGATCATCTGAGCCCAGAAAAGTCTCTCCTAGTCACTCAAACTGCAAGGTTGCAAACAAAATGTTGATCTGAACAACAGCTGAGTTGCAGGTAGTTCTGCATTAGGTTCTCCCCATCAACAGTCTGGCTGCAGTGTGTTACATTCATACATTTGGTTACATAGATCTTTTGCACCACCACATTTCATCACTTTTGGGATTTACATTGCCCTCTACCTGGTGGAACAGATGACACAGAACTGTGAAATCCATATTCCTATGTGCTTTTAATATCCCTAGAGATCTTTGTCATTATGAAGGCTCTTCAGAGAAGCGTTTTATGATGGAAACCTATGTATGTCTACTCAAATGTAATCCCCATTAAGCTCCATAAGATTTATTTCCAGGTAAGTGTGCAATGGAATTGTGCCACCTCTCTGTGTTAGAAACATCCAGAGTTATTTCACAATTTATAGATTCTAAGCAGTGAGCAGTACATTTTGAAGTTCAGGTTATCGACATGAAAGTCTCCATAATGTTCTCCCCACCCCTTCTGCCCAGCTTTCCCAAACCAAACCCCAAAGTGGTGGTAGGGGGGAGCACTATGGGGATGTTCACATTGATTTTGAACCCGTACTTCAAAATGTACCACTCACTGTATTGTTCCACAGACTAACTAACTAACTAACTAACTATCTATCTATCTATCTATCTATCTATCTATCTATCTATCTATCTATCTATCTATCTATCTATCTATCTATCTATCTATCTATCTATCTATCTATCTATCTATCTATCTATCTATCTATCTATCTATCTATCTATCTATCTATCTATCTATCTATCTATCTATCTATCTATCTATTTTATTTTATTTTATTTTATTTTATTTTATTTTATTTTATTTTATTTTATTTATACCCCGCCTATCTGGACTACCTCTAGCAGTTAAAATACATGGATTACAACAGTAATTGCTCACAACAGTCTATGGTTTTTGGAAACATCCCTCCCCAACCAAAGGCACTTTGAGGATTGCAGGAAAGTTCTGAGGAAGCAGAGGCTTTGGGGGAGGGGTGACAGATGGCATTGTTCCTACTAATTGGACAGCCAACACGTTGACTCTGCAGGTCCACTACAGTGTTGGCTCCTGGGAACAACTGTCTCTGAATAGTACTTATTTCCATCTGTGGCCAGTCATATCTGTAAGTCTGGTGGCACATTTACTATTGACAGTGAGGAAAATTAGTACCAGTGGCTGCCCGAAAGAGGCTGTTCTTGTATGGAGGCTCTCACTTAAAAGGTGAGGAAGAGAGAGCCAATTGTCCGATGTCTTCCCTGTGTGGATGTCAATACATGTCAATGTCTGCAGATGCTTGAAGGAAAAAATAATAATCCTGTTTAGCTCCTTCAGTCGTACTTCAGGACAGTCCTTTCTAGACTTGTGGTACAACCTCTCTAAGCTTATCTATCAAAAGTAAGCGCTGGTGCATCTCATGGAACCTGTTCCTTCAAAACTCTGTATAGTATTTCAGCCTCCATTCCTGCAAAAGGAACAACAGGGAAGTTTGGCCTTGGAGTTCAGAACGAAGCAGGACAAAGGCTAATAGAGTTTTGTCAAGAGAATAAGCTGGTCATCACAAACACTCTTTTCCAACAACACAAGAGGCGACTCTATACATGGAAATCACCAGATGGGCAATATCGAAATCAGATTGATTATATTCTCTGCAGCCAAAGATGGAGAAGCTCTATACAGTCAGCAAAAACAAGACCTGGAGCTGACTGCGGTTCTGATCATCAGCTTCTCATAGCAAAATTCAAGCTTAGACTGAAGAGAGTAGGAAAAACCACTGGGCCACTCAGGTATAATCTAAACCAAATCCCTTATGAATACACAGTGGAAGTAAAGAACAGATTTAAGGAACTAGATTTGGTGGAGAGAGTGCCTGAAGAACTTTGGATAGAGGCTCGTAACATTGTCCAGGAGGCAGCAACGAAAACCATCCCAAAGAAAAGGAAATGCAAGAAAGCAAAGTGGCTGTCCAACGAGGCCTTAGAAATAGCAGAGAGGAGAAGGGAAGCAAAATGCAAGGGAGATAGGGAAAGTTACAGAAAATTGAATGCAGACTTCCAAAGAATAGCAAGGAGAGACAAGAGGGCCTTCTTAAATGAACAATGCAAAGAAATAGAGGAAGATAACAGAAAAGGAAAGACCAGAGATCTGTTCAGGAAAATTGGAGATATTAGAGGAACATTTTGCGCAAAGATGAACATGATAAAAGACAAAAATGGGAGGGACCTAACAGAAGCAGAAGACGTCAAGAAGAGGTGGCAAGAATACATAGAGGAATTATATCAGAAAGATTTGGATATCCCGTACAACCCAGACAATGTAGTTGCTGACCTTGAGCCAGACATCCTGGAGAGCGAAGTCAAGTGGGCCTTAGAAAGCCTGGCTAACAACAAGGCCAGTGGAGGTGATGGCATTCCAGTTGAACTATTTAAAATCTTGAAAGATGATGCTGTTAACGTGCTACATTCAATATGCCAGCAAGTTTGGAAAACTCAACAGTGGCCAGAGGATTGGAAAAGATCAGTCTACATCCCAATCCCAAAGAAAGGCAGTGCCAAAGAATGCTCCAACTACCGTACAATTGCACTCATTTCACACGCTAGCAAGGTTATGCTCAAAATCCTGCAAGGTAGGCTTCAGCAGTATGTGGACCGAGAACTCCCAGAAGTACAAGCTGGATTCCGAAGAGGCAGAGGAACTCGAGACCAAATTGCTAACTTGCGCTGGATTATGAAGAAAGCCAGAGAGTTCCAGAAAAATATCTACTTCTGCTTCATTGACTATGCGAAAGCCTTTGACTGTGTGGACCACAGCAAACTATGGCAAGTTCTTAAAGAAATGGGAGTGCCTGACCACCTTATCCATCTCCTGAGAAACCTATATGTGGGACAGGAAGCAACAGTTAGAACTGGTCATGGAAGAACTGAGTGGTTCAAAATTGGGAAAGGAGTACGGCAAGGCTGTATATTGTCCCCCAGCTTATTTAACTTATATGCAGAATACATCATGCGGAAGGCTGGACTGGAAGAAACCGAAGCCGGAATTAAGATTGCCGGAAGAAATATCAACAACCTCCGATATGCAGATGATACCACTCTGATGGCAGAAAGTGAGGAGGAATTAAAGAACCTTGTAATGAGAGTGAAAGAGGAGAGTGCAAAAAACGGTCTGAAACTCAACATCAAAAAAACTAAGATCATGGCCACTGGTCCCATCACCTCCTGGGAAATAGAAGGGGAAGATATGGAGGCAGTGTCAAATTTTATCTTCCTGGGCTCCATGATCACTGCAGATGGAGACAGCAGCCCTGAAATTAAAAGACGCCTTCTTCTTGGGAGGAAAGCGATGACAAATCTTGACAGCATCTTGAAAAGCAGAGACATCACCTTGCCAACAAAAGTCCGAATAGTCAAAGCTATGGTTTTTCCTGTCGTGATGTATGGAAGTGAGAGCTGGACCATAAAGAAAGCAGACCGCCGAAGAATTGATGCCTTTGAATTGTGGTGCTGGAGGAGGCTCTTGAGAATCCCCTGGACTGCAAGGAGAACAAACCTATCAGTTCTAAAGGAAATCAACCCTGAGTGCTCACTGGATGGACAGATCCTGAAGCTGAGGCTCCAGTACTTTGGCCATCTCATGAGAAGAAAAGAGTCCTTGGAAAAAACCTTGATGTTAGGAAGGTGTGATGGCAAGAGGAGAAGGGGACGACCGACGATGAGATGGCTGCACAGTGTCTGTGAAGCAACCAACATGAACCTGACACAACTCCGGGAGGCAGTAGAAGACAGGAGGGCCTGGCGTGCTCTGGTCCATGGGGTCACGAAGAGTCGGACACGACTAAACGACTAAACACACACACACACAAAGTTTTGACAATGAAGTATGGGAGTGAGGGGCAGAACAGAACATTAAAAAAAATTAAAGCAGATTTTTGGATACATAAAAACAACTTGTTCAGTGAGAAATTCATGCATCCCTTGCAGATGTAACGTATTGCCATTATTAATCTGGGCTTTTGTACTATACTAAATTCTGCTTTTATGTGTGTGGCTGAGTTCTTGCTTGATTTTGGGTGGTCCTTCCCCTCTTGGCCCAAACACAGAGCCATGTCAGGTTGCAATAGCCGTTTATTTTCCTGTAACAGTGTGGTGTGAACTATAACCTGGGTAGGTCCAATGGGACCGTCAACGTGGGCCATTTTGGGCCAACAGTCTTTCAAAACTGGTGTGACAAAAAGTTCATCAACGTGGGTACACCCCAAACCTCTGGTGTTCAGTTGGCTCCCTCAGGAGTTTGCTCTGGCTGGCGCAAATAGTCCCACAAGAGGGATGTCTAGCCCACTGGTTCTTAACCTTGGGTTACTCAGGAGTTTTGGACTGCAACTCCCAGAAGGCATCACCACCAACTGTGCTGGCTGGGGTTTCTGGGAGTTGCAGTTCAAAAACATCCGAGTAACAAAGGTTAAGAACCACTGGTCTAGCCCACTTGCCTTCCGTTGGAATTGCAGTGTGGATACTCGTGTTTGGATGTGACCCCTTCTTCCAGGGACCTCCCTTTTTGGGGTCTACATGCATGGTCCATTCTAGTGGAGCTTACTCCCTTCCACACCTTCTCTTTCTCTTTTCTTCCACTCATTCCTCTCTCATTCTCCCCAGTATGAGGGTTTGGGGGTAGGCTTACTTTTCTGCCTCCTCTCTGTTTCTTCCGGAGGGAGCTTCATTTTCACCATCTAATGGGACCACAGGTCCTCTAACTCCAGCCATACCCTTCCTATCAAAATATCCTCTTCCTTCTCTTGTTTGTCTGCCTCCTAATCATTCTCTTCTCCCCAGTCCAAACCCCCTTTTATTTCCTCCACCAGCCCCCCTCCCCCTATCACTAGGTACCCTTTGTTAATGGTGGATCTCCTCCCGCTATGGCTTCCCTGCTCTTTTCTCCTTCAAATTTCCCGCCTTCGCTTTCCTGTATTTTCATCTGGGACATCGTAGGCAACAGAGTGTAAACCGTGCTGAACCCCTCAGCATTAGATGATGGAGAGGATGGCTCGCCAACAGACCCCATATCAACGCGTCAGTCCTTCTCACAACGTGCCTGCACACATCATGCTGTCTTGCAAAGTTAATATAGATTTGGCCTCGGATTTAATGCCACTTCACAACTGTCCCTGGTAAAGCTGAAATGGAAATTTGAAAATGTTCAGCATCCAGTGTTGTAGAGATTCAAACCACTGTACTTTGAAGTTTCACTTGGAAAGTTCCTTTGTGTGTTTTTTTAAACCATCTTAAATTTTAATCCTTATCGGCCAGTGTTAGTACAATAACGTTAATCATAGAGCCTAAACTCAGCCTTTTTTTTACTGTTTTTCCTTCACTTATAAATCCACATCTATACCATAATGGGCAACATTGGGATGAAACTGGTCTTTTGGGATAACATATTAATTCAGGAACATGGTGAGAAAAGTAAGCCAGTAAAATTTGCTTTAAATCCCCTACCAGTACACACAGCCTCTTTTCCCCCAGATCCACTTATTCTCTAATCCCTTGCCTAGGTTCAAGAGATGCAAAGTAGTTTTGCTAAGAAAGATTCCTGGCTTGAGTCCTGAACCATTCTGGAGGGAGCTGGTTATTCTTCTCTTTGGGGACCTGTTGCTGAGAAACAACATGAAAGGCCAGGTTTGTGCCTTTGTTGCACAGAAAGAGAAGCAGGTGAGGCAGCCAAGTGAGACAGCTGTAGTTATCAACAGCAGCAACATTAAGACGAACATGCTTTGACAATGAGCAGCTACTTTGGGGCATGTGTGTGTATATATGTGTGAACTATATTCTAGTGTGTTAAGGATTTAGAAAACTTCAATTTCCCATCATTTTGCCTCCATATGGTGTTCAGTGTAGAATCTATTACAGGCATTTGAATCAAGCAACATAGCTTTTTCTTTTTTTAAACAGTTGCAGAGTTTTCAGTTTCTTGTAGAAGTACAGAAACCCACAGAGGAGAATAGCTACAAGTTCCCCCGTGCCCACCCCTTTCTCATTAACTGGCACTTAAAGTCTCAATAACTCACTCTGAGACATTGGTAGAAGAAAGAACTAAAAAAAAAAAGTTTCTTTACTTACAGTTGTGTGAAATTGCAGACTTGGGCATACCGCTTTCTTTAGTGCACTCATACTTAGCAAACTAACGTAACATATCAACATCAAACCAATAACAACAGACTAAAAAGATGGAAAAAGCACTCAGCAGAGAGGCAGGGCTCTCTTTGAAATCAAAGACTGGAGAAAAAGAAAGGTTTGGATAGTGATGGACAGATAACCATCCTGGCCCAGAAAAGTCCCTCTCAGTCACAAAAACTATGGACAGCATGAGAAGTTACATGTAAAACTTCAACAAAAATGTACTTCCAACCCTCGTGGCTAACGGAACTCTATGTAGATTGAGCGATGGTTTGCAAAACTACATAATCTGTTCATGTTTCTCACAACTGAGGAGGTGCCTCTGTTGTCCTTTCAGGAAGGAAGGAGAGTGTACTGTATTTTTCCATGTATAAGACTATACTTTTGTCTAAAATCTTTAGACTAAAAATTGAGGGTCGTTTTATACACGAAAGTAAGCAAGGAGAAAACAAAAACAAATGGAGGGGAAAGCAGGGATCAAAATGATCCTTCAGGGCTTTGATGCCTGCTTTCCCCTCCACTTGCTAAACCTTAGCAAAGTGAAAGAAGGGATCAAAGCGCTGCAGGATGGCTTTGATCCCTGCTTTCCCCTCTGCTTACTAAGCTCCATGGGGCTTAGCAAAAAGAGGGGGGAAAGGATCAAAGCAATCCCATGGCTGTATAAGGGGGAAAGGGATTACTTTGAACTCTTTCCCCCTCCATTTGCTAAGCCCCGAGAGGCTTAGCATGAAGGGAGAAAGCAGGGATCAAAGCCATCCTGGAGTACTTTGATTCCTTTCACCCTGCACTTGCTAAGCCCCATTTAGATTTCTTAATTTTGGGTTAGAAAAGTGGGGGGGGGGCGTCTTATACATGGGGGCATCTTTTACACGGAAAAATATGGTATGTGTACCACCAGTCCTGCAGAAGGAAGCTTTGTGGGTAATTAGCTAAGTCCTTTAATGTTTCCAAATGTGTATTTACTATGAGTGCCACCCTGACTTTGCCTTTCTAGAAGCCAAAATGTCTTGCCTTTAGCGTACGAATAGTGTAATCATGAAATGGATGCACTTCTTTCTTCCCAGACATTTCCATTCTACATTTGTTAATTACACCAGACATAAATTAAAGTGCAATAATGCAAGTTAACAGAATCACTGTCTTCCTGCAGAATGCAGAACATTTTGGTAAAGGAAAGAAGAGATATTTAGCGATATAACACCTCTAGCCATCCTGTTTCACAGTGGAATAGCATTGAGGCTTAAAAAATAACTGGATATCAATCAAGGGTTCTGGGAGAAGACAATGAAATTGATGGGCCATCACCCTCCCACCCAAGGGCCAGAGCATGGACAGAGCAGCCTTGAGGGTCCAGGAGGTCTGGATGATGTACTGGCAGACTTGGGAAAGGCAGGAGAAGTCCCACTTCCCAGAAGCTGGGATTCACAGGGAGGTACTGGCAGAAACCACAGGGGAGGAGAGATGACCCCTGGAGGGAAGGTGGAGGGGAGCTTGCCCCTGGTGCTTGGGGGAAATAAAGGTGGTGCTGCTACAAGGAGAGGGAGAAACACCAGGCAGGGGCTGGGAGGATGAGTCTTCCCACACAGCTGCTGAGTGGCCAGCCAAGCAGGGAGACAGCAGACTTCCTGGCGCCATCGGCGGGAAGAGTGGGACCTTCACGGCATGGGGAGACATGACTGGACGGGCCAGTCCCAGGGGTTGGACCTGCCTTTGGGGCAGCTGAGACAGAGATATTCATATTCCTTTACAAATACAAATATTCCCATCTGTAATTGGGAGCATAGGGTGGCATCCCAGCGCCCGAGGGTTCCTAAATGAGACTGATGAGACTTTGGTAAAGCGGTGCCTGGCTCCTTCCCTGCCCACATTTAAAAGGCACTCAAAAACACTGCTGTACAGAGAGGTCTCTCTTTTTTTTCGCAACCCTGCCTGGTGCATTTTTGTTTTCTCTTTTTGTTTTTCCTCTCTGATACAGTCGTTGTTTATTTGCCTCGCATTCCGCATTTTAATCTTACAGTTTATGCCTCTTGAAGTTTCTGTTGTTTTCTAACCTCTGCTTTCATATATACTATTATTACATGTTTTTAACTTCTGTAAACCACCCAGGATAGTGCATGGCACTAATGGGACAGTATATAAATGTAAGAAATAAATGAAATAAATAAATAATCTAGCTCCATTTCAATCTTGCTTCAGGCCCGGTTATGGAACAAAGATGGCCTTGGTCACTTTGGTGGATGACCTACCCCTGGGGAACTGGGCAGAAGAAGTTTATATCTGTTGGTTCTGCTGAAACCCTCAGCAGCTTTCAGTACCTATATTCTTCTGGGGCCCCTTTCTGGGATGGGTCTTGGAGGTATTGTTTTACAGTGGTTCTGACCTGTGCTGTCCCACAGGATTCAGTCCTGTTCCCTATGTTATTCAACATCTACATAAAACCACTAGGAGAGGTGGTCTGGAGTTTTAAGGTTCCGCGACAGATAAATAAACTTTTATTGTGATCAAAAGACCAGCCACTAAGGTTCAGTGTCATCAATATGCTGATGACATCCAACTCTACATTTCTTTTCCATCTGATTCCAAGGAAGCTGTTCTGTGCCTAAAGACCAGTAATGGACTGGATGAGGGCTAACAAACTGAAAATTGATCCAGGCAAGATAGAGGTACCCCCGTCAGTCTTGAAGCAAATCAGGGGACAGGGATCCAGACTGTATTAGATGGAATTACACCACCACCACCACCCCTGGAAAAGTCAGATTCCCCACTTGCATGTGCTCCTGGACTGAAACCATGACTTTGGATCCACAAGTTTCAGTGCTGGTCAGAAATGCCTTTGCATCATTAAAGCTAGTATGCCAGCTGTGCCCATTCCTTGAGATGTTTGATCTAGCCATGGTTACACACTCTTGTCTAGATTACTGCCACACACTCTGCATGGGGCTGCCTTTGAAGAGTGTTCAGAAACTTCAACTGGTTCAAAATACTGCAGCCAGGCTCTGACTGGTGCTGGTTACAGGGAGTACATATCTCCCTCACTACAACTGCTTCATTGCCTGCCAGCTGGTTTCCAGGGTCAACTCAAAGTGCTGGTTATTACTTGGTTTGGGTCCAGCTATCTGAAGGATCATAAGTTCTCATATGAGCTTTTTAAACTTCTAAGATCTTTTGGGGAAGCCCTTACTTCAGTTCCACCATCTTCCCACACTTGTTTTGGTGGGGACACGAGAGCGGGGCCTTCTCAGTGGCTGCTCTCAGGCTTTGAAAGGCACTGCTTCTGAGAAGCCAGGCTGGCCTCCTTCCTCGTGTCCTTCTGTCAGCAGGCAAATCCCTTCTTTTTCAGGCACACTTTTAAGGAATGTGGGTTAGGGAAACACTACATTTATGAAATATAGATGTTATTAAAGGTTTTTAAACATTGTTTTAAAAATTGTTTTCAACCTTGGTCAATGTTTAAGTGTTTTTAAATCTACAGTTTTGTATGGTATTTTTAACTTACTATTGTGCAGTTTTAATTGTTGGGTCTTGTGTGGGGAAAAGGCAGCATATAAATAAGACGAATGAATGGATGAATACATGGCCTTCCCAACAAGGCCATTGAGAGGTTTGCTGCGATCATGCATGTAAACTGCCTGAGCCCTTAGAGTAAGTAATATATACATGGCTTTGAAGCATTTGGTTGCATACTGTATTGTGCCTTCATAATAATAAACAATGGTGTGCCGTCAAGTCAGTTCTGACTTATGGCGATCCTTCCCAGGGTTTTCGAAATGTAAAGCACTCAGAAGTGGTTTACCATTCTCTTCTTCTGGGGGTGTCTTGGGGCTGTGCAGCCGGACCGAGCCCACATGCAGCATACTAAAAAAGAAGAGCCCATAAATCCTTCTGCAAAAACTACTGAGCCAGCCCCTTGAAATGAACGGCAGGTACACAAGGCAAGAGCACACCTGCTCAATCCTGTGTGGATCTATGTTTAGGGCAGGGGTGTGTGAACAAAGGGCTCCCTCCTCTGTGGAGTATCAACAGGAGCACAATGGAGCTGCAGCGTGTCTGAGCATCCCTACCTACCCCTATGTTCTGGTGTGGTTCTGATGGTGTGTGTGTGTGTGTGTGTGTGTGTGTGTGTGAGGGCATGAGAGGCAGTTTCCTCTTAAAAACAAACATCACTTGAGTCTCTTTACTCAGGTGGGGTTAATTTAAATACAGGTGTTGCCTTTGCAATTTCTTTCCATCAAAAAAGCAGGAGGGAGGGGGTGTCTGAAGTAGCCCAGGTGCCTCTGAAGTAGCCCTGATGCCAGGAGGAGGGGCAGCGAAGGGCTTTCCTGCTGAGTTAAACTCCTGCTTTCAGGAAAGCAAAACAAGGGATATTAACACTCTTAAGCATCTTCCCTTTTCCAAGCCGCTGAAACCTCAGGACAACATTTACCATGTAACTGTCTGCCAGTGCTGGCTGCACTAAGGACTTCCACTGTCTTTGAAATAAGCTGCACCAGTATAAAACTGGGAATCTTAAATGGGGTGTATTGAGGAGGAGAAGCCGTTATATAAGTTGTGGAAGTTTGAAAGCAACATCAACCTGTCTCTGAACTTTCAGCTCAACTCTCTGTTCTCTGTACCCTAAAGACTGCTCCTCTGTTCTCCTCACAGAGATGTGGACTGGGGAAAACACTTCCATCCCTTCTTCCACAATTGCAGGTGCATGCTGCGCACCTGGGGAGGTATTCCAAGATGGCTTTAGATCAGAGGCAGCCATTTTCCCACTTTGAGTAGCACAACATGATTCTCAACGGAGGCTGTTTTTGTCAGGGTGGATTTGGGCAAACGGCTCTTTGCCTTTTGTAGGATCAAGCTTTAGAAGCCAAACAAACACTTCTGCAAAAATGAGAAATGTTGAAAAACAGCACCCTGGTGCCAAAGTCCCTCCTGCTCAGGTGGCTTTAGCAAGGTAGAGGCCTTGGAGGAAGGCTGCTGAGGCTGGCCTTTGTAGCTTGGCACACCCTGCATGGCATAGGGACACTCTTTCCTGGCCAGGATGTAAGAGGTGTGGGGAAAGTTCTACCCAAATTCTCTGAGGTATGTGGATATGAAAGGCACAGGGCTGGTGCAGAAGAGGGCCGTCCTGAAGTTCAAATGTTTGACACGGATGGTTCACATGTGGAGAGGAGGCGGTTAAAACCCACTGCTCTGGGGCGGCACACCAGGAAGGGACACTTAGGACATCACAAAACAACAGTCACCATTGACTCTTTTGCCAGGGCATTTGAAAGCTAAGAATGTGGGTGAAGTCCTTGTGAAGTCCTTTCTGTTCCCTTGGTTTTTCCATCCCCACCTCATGTGCCAAAATAATTTGGCTCAGCTTGGGTTTGTTCCACACCTTGTCAGGGAAGGGTATCTCCGGAGGGCGGGCGGCCAAAAAGTCTGGGGCCAACCCATCTCACCAGATCCCAAACAAACCATTTCCCTGCTATCCTTAAATGCCCCTGGGATAATGGGCAGCTCCCACTGGCACCCGTGTAGGGAAGAGGCTATGACCCCGAGGTGCCACTCAGAACAGGTTTGGGGGCCCCTCCATGGGGCTGGATTGGCTTTAGGGCTGTTGTTTCGTTTCTTCCCCGAATCCGCTGCCCAGCGCTTCTGAGGAGGAGGATGAGACCGATAGATGGACCTGGCTGGCCGCCCGACCGTCCCTTGCGCTGGGCTGGCATTCCCGGGGCGCCCATTTCCAGCTCTACAGGTGGCTTGTTCCTTTAAGGGCGTCTCGGCGCCGGCGCCGGGTGTGTCTTAAGTAGCTATGGTAACTTCCAAGTTGAGGCTGCCGGGCGATGCTCTGGGTGGCCGCCTCGGAGGGAAGCCGCGGCGCTCCGCTGGCCCGGCGCCCCAGGCTGCGCCCGCCCGGTAGCGCGCCGGCCGCGCAGCCGCGCAACTTTGGGCGCAGGGACCGACGGCGCGGGAGGAGCAGCCGCTGCCCGGCCAGGAGGAGGAGGATCGGGATCAGGATCGCGGCGGCGGCTCCGCGCTGAGAGAAGGCAGCGCCCGGCACGATGCCCCGGGCGCCCGCAGCTTGTGGGCGACGGCGGCGAGGACGACGCCTGGCGGCTCCTGGGACCGGCCGTCGGAGTTGTCGCGAAGTGGAGGCGAAGCGGAGGTGCTGGCGCGGCGGCCGCGGCCGGGACCTCCGGCTTCCCGACGGGGAGAGGCGGAGAGGGCACCGAACCGGGACCGCCTGGGCCGCCACCGCCCCCCGGGTGGGGTGTCCGACGGGGCTCTGAAGCGTCCGGACCGGGCGGTCTTCTCCGTCCCTTTCCGTCTCCCGTCCCAGCGCCCGGAGGGCTGAGCTCTTCCCGTCGGACTTCCCCGGCGGCGCCCTTTCGGGGGTCCCGCCGGCCCTTCAGGGCCTCGGCCGCCCTCTCGCCTCTCCCAGCCCGAACGCCTCGCCGTCGGGGCGCCGGCGGAGAGAGCCGGAGGAGGAGGAGGAGTTGGAGGAGGGGGAAGCCGGCGTCGCCAGGGCGCCCCGCCGGCGTCCCTCAAAAGAAGGCGTCAGGGGGCGGCCAGGCGAGACTCCCCAGTCTTGGGGATCCGTTCGGTCCCGGGCCGAGCGAGGGCGCCTTCCCGCTCCCCGGCCGCCGGCGCGAAGATCCCTGGAAGACCTCCGTCGTCCTCCCCCTGCGGACCATGGCGAGACCCGGGAGCGAGTCCTAAAATGCCGGTGATGAGGGGCCTCCTGGCTCCCCAAAACACCTTCCTCGACACCATAGCAACCCGCTTTGATGGCACGCGTGAGTCCGAGTCCCACTCTTTTTTTGGTTTTCGTTTTTTTCCCCTTCTCTCCCTCTCCCTTCCTTGATGTTGATGCTGTCGTCGTCGTCGTCGGGGCCTTAGCAGGAAAACTTGAAGGCTGTCCCTTGGAGGTGGTCCCTTCCGAAAGGGTCTGTTGTTTCTCATGATCTCCTTCCTTGGGCTGGACGCCTAACTCGGTAGAGATCAGGTTCCTTTGAAGGAGGAGGCGGCCCAGCAGCATTTCAGGGCGGCACCCCCTTCTCTGAGGAGACAGAATTGCTGCACGGACAGAGGTTCTTCTAGAGGGGAAACTGGATGGGGACAATAGAATAGCCCATGTGGCCATGAACATGGGCGCAGGGGGAGGAGATATGGGGACAAAGCACTGAAATGGCAGGCATGCCAGTCTTCACCCTGCCTGAGCCCCTCTCACCCCTCATGGGTTGTGGGTTCTTCTCAGGTGGCCTGGAAATTCACTCAGAGGATGCTGCCCAATGGTGGTCCTCCAGATCTCCTTGGACTACATTTCCAATTTTCCTGATTATTGACTAGGCTGCTTGGGGTTGATGGGACTTGAGAGTCTAACCACATCTGAAGGCAAAGTTGGCTTGAGCTCAAGCAGTGGCGGGATGAAGCGCTGCCCTTTTCATGGCTGTTGACTGCCAAGGTCTCAAGGGCCCCGTATTGCCCAGCCCTGGTCTCTATGGGCTCCCCAAACCATGTAGGAAGTTCTTTTTGACCGCTAACCTCTAAGGCTTATGAAATGCCCACCCAGAGTGGGCTGCTGTGTTTGTTCAAGATTTTCATCAAAAGGGAGAATTTCACGAAGGTCAGCTTCTCCCCATCTCCATGGTTATAACTGCTGAATACTGTAGGTGGTTTCGGTCTCATTTGTGGAGCTGAGAGTTTGATTCCCCGCTGTGCCTCCCTGACAAGGGCTGGACTCCGTGATCCATAAGGATCCCTTCCAGTTTTGCAGGTCTAAGATTCTAAGACAGTTAGTGCAAGAGTTAGGTGATTCCTTTACTGAACTACTTATTTATTTATTATTTATTTATTTATTTGATTTATACCCCGCCTAACTGGTCCGAAAAATCACACAAATTGCAAACTTTTTGTGTAGGTTTTTTTTTTAGTGGTTCGATAAAGGTGTCACCTAACTCTTCCATTTGTGTAATTCTGAACCACCACTGTCTTTTCCTAATTCTTTCTGGATCAAGATAGTTAAATAGAGCTTCCCCTGGTGAAAGGATGACCTTCATAACAGGCCTGTGCCTGTTAATCCAGGTGAGGAGGCCTCCCTAAGACGAAAGCACAGGAGAAGCTCTTTGCAACCCTCTGTCTTGTATCCCCTAAAGTTGAATCCCTGGATTAGCAACCTTTCCTTTCCTTTCTCTCCCCTGCCCCATTCTACATATACATCTTGAAAAGTCTTTGCAAATATGTGTGCCTTCAGACCTGATTCCTCAAGGGCTCCAAGATGGATTCGGGCTGCCTGAAGAGTGTCTGCTTCAGGATTGGACTTGTAGGTTGTGTGGGAGGGTAACTACTTACAACTATTCCTAAAATGTTTGCCCATGGCAAGTCAGGGCTTTCAAGCCCTGGTCCTGGGCAAGTCATGGCTCCCTAGGCTTGCCTTCTGTCCTGTGCGTGAAATGGTGAGCTGGATAAACTGGGCTGTTTTTGTGAGACTGGGCTTTGGAACAACGAGAAGTTCAAGTGATGTCTCTGCCACACTGTTCTCAAAACAGAGGTACAAAGAGAGGTCTGCTCTGCAGAGCAAGAAGGATTGAGCCGCCAGCAGTATGGTTTTAACCTCAGCTTTTCTCAAAGTGGCTCAAGATGGCATTTGTGGGCCTCTCACTCTTATTTTCTCACAGAAACCTCCTGAGCTGAGTGGGCTGGGCAAGACTGGGGGTGTGAGCGCATGGGAAAATAGATGGCATTGTTGGGCCCCTTGTGGAGTGGTTCAGGGCAATCTATTTCTCAGCCTTCAAACAACACGTGAGGACATGTGCTCCGGCCCGACCCTAATCTGTGCTTTTACTTTTTTTGGGGGGGGGGCTAGGCTGATACAATTCCCCAGCAGGCAGAAAGGTCACATGAAGGGAGATCTGCTCCCATTGAAGTGACCCTTTCTGTTGCAATCAGACACATGACTTTGCGGTTTGTCTGGTTATGCTACAGAGCAACGCATCCTTTTATTTTGAGCGGCAACTCCCAGATGTCGTTGGCTGTGAGATGTTGGGAGTTATAAAGTTTTCAAGCTCTGCTCAAGATCACCCTAGTGAACATAGCAGTTGGGGGGGGGGTAGGATTTGAACCCTGCTCTCTCCAGTCTTAAATCCAACGCTATAATTTCTCTTATATGTAAGGTGGACTTCCCCAACCTGGTGCTCTCCAGCTATTTTGGAAATCTAACTTTATATATAAATTATTAAATCAAGTAGAACAGGGTACTGTAGGGTTAAAAATGCAATGGCAAAATGATTTGAATGAAGAAGTAATAGGAGAAGAATGGGATAAAATATGGGATTAGAGAATTATGAAGTACATGTCAGTAAGGATAAAAGAAAACTGCTATAAAGTAATATGGAGGTGGTATTTAACGCCGGTCAAAATGAATATGATGGATAAAACTGTGTCATCATTATGTTGGAGTTGTAAAAAAGAGAAGGGGACGTATTTACATATGTGGTGGCTATGTGAAAAAAGAAAGAAAGAATGGAAAGTAATATTTAGGGAAATAACTGAAATTATGGGATTGAATATTTCAATGTCCCCAATAACAGCCTTATTGAATTTGAGTAAAGATCAATTGGTGAATGAAAATAAGGATTTAATAATAATAATGATTACGGCTGCAAGGATAATTATGGCAAGGAATTGGAGAAATGAAAATCAATTTAACCTTGAGGAATGGTATAGAGAATTGTGGGATATGGCTATTAATGATAAACTGACATGCGATATGAAAATAAGCAGGGGCCAAATGAAAAATAATGACTTTAAAAAAATATGGAACGTATTTTTAGAACATGTATTTCGGAGAGGGAGGGGGTATACACCGAGTGAAGAAACATTGAAATTTTGGAATGAAAATGGATGGAAAGAAGTGTAATGCTAGTCCTGAGGGTGATGGGTCCACTGTTATGTTTTGTAATTTATAGTCTCGTAATTTATAGTTTGTTTTTTTTTGTAGTAGTAGGTATTTTGTATTTTTCGTTTTTTTTTGTATTTTTTGTACTTTTTAATTAAAATAAAATTAAAAAAAATAATAAAAAAAAGGAAATCTAACTTTCACGTACAGTACCTTGATCCAGTGGTTCCCAACACTGAGTACCCAGGTATTCTTGGGCTAAAACTGCCAGAATCTGTGTTGGCTGGGATTTCTGGGAGTTGGAGTGCAAGAACATCTGGGGGGGGGCAGGTTTAGGAATCACTGTCCTGATCCTTGGCCAGGTTAGTTTCGATTTATGAAGGTTGTAGTTCAAAACATTTGGAGGGCACTGGGCTAGTGAAGAAATGAAGAGTACATTTGCTATTTCGGTGTAGTTAAGCATGGGAGAATTATGGCCCCCTGAGTGGTTGTTGGACTACAAATCCCAGGATTCCATGCAACTGGCTATGCTACCACCCCTATTGTATAAAATCACTTGTGAAAAAGTTGGGACACATGGACTTTCACCATACCAGGCATCTGGTTTCTCTATTCAGTAAAATCTCAGTGTAGGACATGGTTGTGCTGCCCACTGTCAGCTGAGTCAACTGTTGTTGATTTCTTAATGGAAGTACCGTACCTTCTATATAGAAATTGTATCAGGCAGATCTGGGGGGGGGGGGGGAGAGAATGGACATACAGTTCCCATCAGCTCCTGCCCACATGGCCCTTAGCAAGGAATAACATGATCTGCAGGGCCCTAGGTTCCTCACCTGTGGTGCAATGTGTGAAGTGCTCTCCTGTGTGACACTATTGGTAACCTGTATTATTTGGTGGTGGGTGATAAAAAATATTTTTCTCCCACTGTTTGGCACTGACTGACCTTGCTTGGTTGCATACTCTGGTTCAAACCACATTGATGGAAGAATTGTAGTGGTGGGGCAGGGAGAGAGGGAAGAACACAGATAGGGAGGCTTTTGCTGCTATACACAAAATTCCCAGCTCCTTTACTAACACCACTCTCTCACACACCCTCTCCATTTCCACCTATGTTTCTCCTCCAAGAGAAGCAAAATTTCTTCGTCCATCATCCAAGTGTCAGAAAGACCTGAAGGAAGGACACGAAGCCAACTGGAACCCCTGAACAATCTTGAGCCTTCTGTCGGGTACCAACAGACCTCCCCCCCCCGCACCCCTCTATTTCTCTCTCTGGAGCTGACATGTTTGGTAGGAAGCACCTCTGAATCTATGAAAGGAACATGTTTTGGGAAAGAGACTGAAAGGACAGGATTTCACTGATTGTATCTCCGATAAGCTCTGACTGTCTTAAAATGGCTAAGTTGCTGCCATTGCCTCCTTTCTCTCGACAGACTTCAGTGGGTAGCTGTTTGGAGGAGTTGCCTTTGTGGGGGTGGCTTGTTTGTTTGTTGGTGACAGTGGAGGAGGGAGCGAAAGAAGTAAGCATCTTGAAACACGAGAGAAGGCAAGGACTGGGGCGGGCAGGTGGTGGACCAGAATCAACCAGCAGATCTCTGCATGATTTGTGGTAAATCAGCAAGGAGTCCTCTCTCCCAGTTGTGTTAAACAGATTAAACAGCTCAAATGAAGAACTCCTGGGGTAAGCAGAATTCTTGTGCAGAAGAGTCATGAGCTCCATTCAGTTTGGAGATTCAGAACTCTTTCCTGGGCTCAGCCCTGTCAAACCCTAGGTGCATTTCAGAGGCTCCTGTCCCTTTCAGCATGTATATTTGGCAGTGAGAGGGGATTTATTCTCCTGCTGTGTGTGCATACATTTGTCTAGTTGTGTCACTTGAACTGCAAAGTCTGAGTTCAACACAGCTGCAGGCAACAATATCCTTGCTAAACAACAAGATAATCAGCACATTCGTTGGCTGAATACTGTTTGCATAATATACACAGAAATTGTGAATTTGTGCGGCTAGACCTAATCTCAGGGCTCGGGTACCTCATAATACTCCGGTTTTTGCGTTGGGTTTAGCATGTTTGAAATTGACTTTTAAAATATCCACCTACACAAGGTACAGCTAAGCGTAATTTTTTGTTGTCAGAAAGTGAGTTTTTAAAAAACACCCACAAGTGGGTACGGTAATTTATTTTGAATCGATTCCAGTCATGATTTTTAAGATTGTTTTAGCATGTGTGCTCACCTGTGTCAGAGGAAATCGCGTCTATGGGGTTTGTCAAGATCATGGGTTTAGGGCTGCAGGGTACACTGCAGTCTGAACTGTGGTTTTTTTTCTTTCTATCTGTAACATTTATCTAGTGCCATGCTACTTTGAAATACATAAAGATGTAATACAAATGTGATAAACAAATAAAATTAACTAAAGACTGTTTATAACAGCAGTAAACAATTATCTACAAAAGGACAAAAAACCCTACAGAAGAAAGAAAATGTTTTTTTGATATGATGAAAGACCCAGAAAAATCAGAAGCTGGAGCACCAATTTGCTGAAACATGCAATTATTTTTAAAGCCTATATAGCCCCCCCCCTTGACCAATACAGCTTAGAACTGGAATGAAAGGTGTCCCAAAAGGACAGACACGCTGACAGAAAAACCATGTGAATTTAAACTGATCTCAAAAACTCCAGTTCATTTCAACAGGGTAGCTGCACGGTTTTAATAGAGACTCTCCTGAACTAGCAATCTAAACAGTACAGGTATGTTTTCATTAACCACATATCACGGTGCAGTATGTAAGCTTTCAAATTACACAGAACTGCTCCTTAAAATGCTAAATCTAGGGGAAATGTCTGTGATCACACATGATTATAATCAATGAAGTTGGCTGGATAGCTCAGTGGTTTAGGTATCTGGCTGTGAAGGGGGAAGTTGGATGTTCAATTCCCCACTTGTGCCTCCTCTGAGTAGAGCCAGCCTGTGTGCTCTTGGGCAACCTCCAGAGGCTCAAGACACCCCAGAAGAAGGGAATGGTAAATCACTTCTGTGTATTCTCTGCCTTGAAAACCTTGGAAAGAGTTGGCATAAATCAGAATTGACTTGATGGCAGACAATTATTATTATTTATGATATATGTTTTCATATCACACACTGAAAACTGACTAATTCAAATAAATAAAGACATGCAAGTGGGTGATTCCTCCCCATTTTGTTGTGGGGTGGGGTTACTTCCTTCTCTTTATTCTGTCTTCCTCTAGGTATAAGGAGCTATTTGAAGACAAGTGTGGATCAATGGATGTTAATTAGTTTGCGAGGAATTCCTAATGGGTGTTAGGTGAATAGGCTTAGCTGGGGTCACTTTGTGGCCATTCCGTTTTAGAAAATGTTCACTCTCAGCCACTGGAATTTAAAAAAACACACCATCCTTGCACTGAGTGAGTTGATGGGGTATTTTCTACGCCAGAGAGCATTGATCCAACTCTGCCATTCTAAGAGGAAGATTCTAAAGTACCGAGTCTTAGCAACAGAGATAAAGGTTAACACACAGTTTTTGTATTTCCTAAAGCTAATGATAATCCCAGTGTCCCCCTCCCCCACCTTGCCTCAAAGAGGCTAACATTGGGACAACTGGAATATTGTAGTGAGTATTTTAGTGTCTGAGCAATACGCTTTGCCGAGAAACAGCCCAGAACTTTTTTGTCCCAATACAACACATGGACTGGGACCAAAAAAAAAAAAAAAAGGCCTTAGTGGCAAAAGGGAACAGATTTGTTGGGACTCATTTTGTCCTAGCTGGTTTTTTTGTTGGTAAAACCCTTCTTTGTGAGAAATGGCTGACACCTGGTGACACAGCTCACAGCCCTTCAGGAGACAAATGTCTTCAGATGCCCGCATTGTTGTTTTAGGTTTCTGTGAGGCTTCTGTGACACAAAATGCCCCAGAGGAATGAAAATGTCCTATCCTGGTACCTGAGGGTTAAATAATGAGAATAAAAATAGAATATACTCTACAAGCTCAGTTGAAATGAAGTTTGCTCTTATGTCATTGTTCTTAGTTGCTGTGGAATTTATGCAGTAGAATATCACAGGAAGCCCGTGGATTATGTGACATAGGCCAGTTACACTTATTTACTTAAACCAGTGGTTCTTAACCTTTTAGAAAGAAACGCCCCCTTGAGCCATTGAGGAAGTTATCATCGCCCCCTCCCCGCGGTGATGATATCTTTCTTTTTATTTATTTATTTATTTATTTATTTATTTATTTATTTATTTATTTATTTATTTATTTATTTATTTATTTATTTATTTATTTATTTATTTATTTATTTATGGCACTTAAATCCAATGACCCCTGAAAACAAAATTCAATTCCAAGAAAATGAAATGCCCCCAAAAAGTAACATTTAATGATTTAGTTCCAAGTGAATTTTAAGATGCAAAAAGAAATATAAAAAGGGCATAAAAACAAACTACAATGCAGGAACTAAAAATTTCAAGACGAAAACTCTGAAACTAAATTAAGATTGGAGGAAAATATATATTCATGCACACTGTAAAAAGGCTGCAGCCATCTTCACAGGTTTGGCTTGCTCCAGCACCCCCCTACCGCCCCCCTTCTGCTCCAGCACCCCCACACCGCCCCTTTTCGTTCTACCACTCCCCTGAAAAATGAAATCGCCCCCTGGGGGGCATTATCGCCCACGTTAAGAACCACTGACTTAAACCATTTAAATGTTACTTTTCCTCACATCGGTTTCTAAGGCGCTTGTTATGATGTGCCATTGTTATTTTGTTGTCATTTTTTGTGCTGCCAAATAGTCTTCAATCTAATGTGACTCTAACAGGGTTTTTGGGCTATCTAATATGTTCAAGGAATGATCCACCACTTCTACTCACTGGGTGAGTTTCTATAGCTGACCATATAGGATTGCAACTGGGTTTAGCCCAGCTCTGCTCCAACCTCCAGATGTTCTGGACGGTACCTTAGAATCATAGAACTAGAAGGGACCCCAAGCATTCCTCAATCCATCCTCCGCTTCCATCACCATTCCTTTTGGCCAAGCTGTCTGGGATCGATGAGGACTATAGCAAACCACATTTGTCAACGCCAGCATAGTTTAATGTATAGCAAGTGTGGGGAATCCATGGCTCTCTCGATCTCTCTAGATTCCAACTCCTGTCCACCTCAACTAGCAGGAGAAAAAGATCATGGAGGAGAGGAATGATAGGGCCAACAGTATACCACCCCCCTCATGTACCTCCCTCTAATTGTGCTTCCTTTTCTCCCTGGCTTGCTGAGACAGGCAGACCACTCCAAAGAAGAGAGACAAGTAGCTTCCCAAGACCTTAGTTATTTCTAAAAAATTCCTGTGGAGAAAGATTCTATGCAAGCTGAAACCTTGCAGAAATAAAGGGCAGCAGGCTTATTATTCATTTACTGCATTTGTCAAAATAATTTCTCTCCTCTAACTTTTGCTTCCACTCTTCTTCTCTTTATATGTCGTTTAATTGGTGAGCCTGAGGGCAGGACCTGTCTTTAGAACAAAATTATGTAAGGTATTTTGAAAGACAATATTTATCTGAAAAGTGGAGTGAATTTCAATTAAATAAATGTAATTTATATAAGCCTTTATTTATATAACCTGGCTATGTGATTGCTAGAGATAGCTTGAGATGGCTTGCTGAATTGGATTGCACATGCATATAAAACCAAATGAAACTCCCATGGAGAAGGTGACACCATAAACATGGAATAAACTAGTTAAAAGTCGTAGTAAAAAGGCAAGCGTCAAAGCAGAGCCACTATGACCGCCTGCTACTTTAGGGTCCTTCTGCAATAAATATGCCTCAGTCTTCTTTAAAACCAGAAGTCGGCAACAAGTGGCCCTCCAGCTGTTGCTGGAGTTCCCGGCATTTCTCATCATTGGCTAGGCTCTCTAGGACTTGTGAAACTTTTAGACCCACAAAACCCAGGAGGCCACAAGTTGCCCACCCTTGTTTTAATTCCAGTGGCGTGACATTTCCCAACATGCAGTAGTGTGCAAAGCTTTACCAGTTGAATTTCTGCCCACTGCTCTCAAAAGCACAATTTGTTCTGGGAAGCAAAAGAGGGGGAACTCCCCTGCTTGCCTTCTGTGGGTGGTCTGAGCATCACAAATTGTCCTCTTTCTATCCCTTCCCCCCACCATCAAAAATAATCAGCACAGTTCCTAAAATAATAGCAGTAGCTGTTGTGTTAAAAGATCAGGCTGCACCTCCGTAGCATGTGCCACGTTTCGATTCCGCTTGGGGCCTTTCTGCAGACAGGCCTTGATTTATAAATGTGTCTAGCCCGAGAAGGGGATGGGGGTGGGGGAACAACGCCTGCATCAATCTATAAATAAGGGATTATTCCATGCTGTATTTAGTAATATCACTGCTGTTGGGCTGCTGTGTAATTTGAACATTAACTGAGCCAATCTGAGCCGGTCTCTCTCCTGCACCCCTTCCTGTTATTTCAGGTGGGGGTCACGTTAAAACAAAGTGACATGCACATCCTCTTATACTAAACTCTGGCATTCTCTCCCCACCTGGAACAATGTGGTTTGCATCTAGTGGTCTTTTCAGATTTGTCTTTTCTTTCTTTATCCCTTTTTTTTTAAAAAAGGAAATCACCTGGATTGAAAAGCGCTCTCCCCTAACCTGCTGATGCATTTTTGAACCTTATAAAGATCAGAGATGGGTTTTTTTTTGGTAGGGTGGGGGGAGATGAAGTACCCAGAAGAAGCTTTACGATTGTCTCACCCACCACCACCTTTTCTTCTTTCCCCTCGCATATCATTATCGCAAAAGCTAAAGTCTCAGCAAGATGCAGAGGGATGACCCCTCATTAGTGGGCAATTGCAATTATGTTCCAATTTTCAGCTGAACGGATATTAGCTCACTTTTCCTTCCTAGTCACTGAGTAAATTAGACAGTGGGGATTTTTAAAAAAAATTTTTTGGCAACACTGATAGTTACAGAATTAATAAATCTTCCTCCAGTAGATAAACTGTTGCTGTATTAGAATATGCGCAGGCAGGCAGGCAGGCACACTTATTATATACAAATTAATGAAACCCAGTGCAGCCCTCTGCTCTGGAAGCCCACTGCGTTTGATGGGGCTTAATTGAAGATACGTGTGCATGAAGGATTACCCAAACAGGTAACAAGCGTTGTGAGATAGTTGTCCTTTGTCTCCCATTTACTTCTGGAGACATAGGCTTCCATTAATCTCTCAAAGACAGTAGTGTGCAGTTGTCTCATTTGGAGTTGCTTAAGGCTCATCTTTGCACATCATAGTTGATTTCAGTGCGTAGTTAAGTTGGCATCTCAAAAGTGGGTTCCTTTATAGGGGCTGACTAAGTGCTTCTGAGCCCTGGGTAAAGATTTCAGATATGTTCCAGAGCGTATCTGCCTTGACTAGCATAACGGTTATGAGAGTCACTGAGCTATCTAGCCAGCTGTAGCTAAGAGACCAGGTTACAAACCAAGAAGCCCCCAGGACGAGTCCTCCCACATCTACCATTAACTACACAGGCTGCCTTGGGCAAACTGCTCCGTCTCAGCCCTCCCACTGAGCAGTAGGCAAGGAATAATACTGCCGGCCAGAATCCTATCAGCATTTGTGAAAGATGTGCTGCAGCTAGTTGCCCAAGTGCTGAGGTGCATCTTGATCATGTGTCTGGTCATGTGTCCAAATATACAACCACGTTAAGCCCTGGCAGCTTATCACTTAGCTGCCATTAGCCATGGCGCAAATCTTACACGAGGATCAATAGTTTTCTGGTCACTCATTTATCATACAAGGAAGTGGACCAAAGTGAGGTCATGCATGTAACATACCTTGAACACTTAAAGGAACTGCAGCAGCCTCTCTCAGCCTTGTGCCACTCAGGTGTGTTGGACTACAGATCCCATCGGTCCTTATTGTATTGTTTAGAGGACAATGGAAGTTGTGGTCCAATATATGGACGGTGTCAGGCTGGAGAAGCCTGCAAATGGCAAGGATTACTGAAGGGCTGACTTTAGCTATTGTGGTGGATGTTATTATGCAGTGGCAATGGTGGTGGTGGTGGTGGGGATGAGGATGAACCTCATGAATAAATGCCATTGTTGGCAAAGCTGCTCAGCTAAAGCCTTCCAAAGAACTGTTATTTCTGTTTGTTTGTTTTTGCTTTTGATTCAACAGAAAATGTGAGAGTTTATACCTGCATTACGTATTTTGTAGCATTTTCCTGGACATTGCTTCTTCCCAGGCACATATTCGTTGGCCAGCCCCTTTTTCCTACTGCCTCAGATCTATGGAGGAGGCTCTGCCCTATAAACTCTCTTATGGAAATGAGAACCAACCCACCTCCCCAATGGAGCCCATGGTCTGGAAACCATTTCCTCTTATCTGCCGGCTTTCTGGCATTTGGTTATACGGAGGCAAATTCTGGAAGCCTGCCTTTTATATTCCACCTGCTGGCACTTAGAATTGTTGCTGTTCTTTCTCCTCTTGAAAGGCATGTTGCAATTTTTGACTCTCTCCTTCTGTCTATCTCCCCCTGTGGTGAAAAGTAAGTTTTTGTCTATTTTTGAGAATTGCTTTAAAGTGTACTTCTATGAAAGGTTTTCCACTTGATTAGTACTGTGAGTTGCTGCGTTGTTTACAATGGCCCTACGCTGCTCTAGGTGCAAGCAGGGTGACAGAGAACATAGTCATCTGTGTTTCTAAACCAAGTATTCCCCCGTCTACCCTTTCCCCAGTTGGATTTCATGGATACCAGTGGGGTTAATCCACAGTGATTTGGTTAGCAGGGATGGCCTTTTAAAAATACTTCCCAAGATTGCATCTCCACCTCGACTCCTTAACATCATCAGGTCCTTTCATGAGGAAATGAAGGGCACTCTAGTTTTTGATGGCTCAACATCAGATCCCTTTGACATCCAAAGCAGAGTGAAACAGGGCTGTGTCCTCACACCAACCCTGTTTGGGATCTTTTTTGCTGTCATCCTGAAGTACGCCTTTGGAACTGCAACAGAAGCTGTCTATCTCCGGACTAGATCAGATGGAAAGCTCTTTATCTCTCTAAATTGAGAGCGAAGACCAAAGTCCAGTTGAAATGCATGAAGGACTTCCTCTTCGTCGATGATGCAGCCATTGTTGCCCCCTCTGCTTAAGATTTCCAACAACTCATGAAACGTTTTCGCAAGGCCTGCCAAGACTTTGGATTAACAATCAGAAAGAAAACACAAGTCATGGCCAGGGTGTGGACTCACCTCCCATTATTACCATCTCCACGCAAGAATTGGAGGTTCATGACTTTGTGTACCTTGGCTCAACGATCTCTGACACTCTCTCCCTAGATGTTGAGCTGGATAAATGCACTGGCAAAGCAGCTACCATGTCCTCTAGACTCACAAAGAGAGTATGACTCAATAAGAAGCTGATGCCAAGATATGCATATACCAGTCTATAGAGCCTGTGTCCTGAGCACACTCCTGTACTGCAGTGAGTCCTGGACCCTTCGTGCATGTCAGGAGAGGAACCTGAACACGTTCCATATGCATTGTCTCCAACACATTTTTGGTATCACCTGGCAGGACAAAGTTCCAAATAGAGTAGTCCTAGAATGAGCTGGAATTTTTAGCATGTATACATTACTGAAACAGTGACGTCTACATTGGCTTGGGCATGTTGTGAGAATGGCTGATGGTTGGATTCCAAAAGATCTCCTGTATGGAGAATTAGTGCGGGGAAATCGCCCCAGAGGGAGACCATAGCTGCGATACAAGGATATCTGCAAGCGGGATCTGAAGGTCTTAGGAATGGACCTCAACAGATGGGAAACCCTGATATCTGAGCATTCAGCCTCGAGGCAGGTGGTGCATCACGGCCTCTCCCAGTTTGAAGAGACCCTTGTCCAGCAGGCCGAGGAAAAGAGGCAGTCCCGAAACCAGCCAAATCAGGGAGCTGGACAGGGGACAGATTGTATTTGTCTTCAGTGTGGAATGGATTGTCACTCTCAAATTGGCCTTCTCAGCCACACTAGATGCTGTTCAAAGTCCTCCATACAGAGCACGTTACCATAGTCTCTCGAGACTGAAGGATGCCTAATCTAATCTAATCTAAATCCACAGTAGATTGCCAATCCTTTTGAATGATTTGCCTCTTGTTGGTGGCCACTGTTGCTTACAGGTGGAAAGGTCGTGCTCCCCCCCCCCCGAGGTGCACATGACTGTAACTGCTGCGGCAATCAAAAGGTAGAAGAAAACGGTCCCATTGCGGCTCTTGTCATACACCCATCAGTCACCCATAATGGTTTGCCATTTTTGATGATGCGGATGGATGGGGATCTCGTCTCATCAGCATCTCTTCCTTTTTCTCTCTGTTTCCAAGCCTGTCCAGGGAGCCAATAGGAGCTTTGCAGAGAGAGGCAGCCCCTGGAGTGCCCCTATGACAGATATCAGCTGCACATGTAGGATCCTGCTTTCTTGCTGACTAAGGATGTATATGGCCATCTATCCCCCAGTTTGAAGGCAAATTTAAATGTTACTGATACTGTGGTGCCAAGTGGTCAAGGGTTCAAGGTTCTAAAGCGAAAGTGGGAGATGTGCGGCTGTCCTTGAATTGTTGGATTATAGCTCTCAACATCCTTGGCATTATCTATACTCGACTGGACTAGGGCTGATGGGACTTGCCATTCCCACAAAATTTTGTGGACCAGGTACTTTCCAGCCCTGGACTAAAAGGTGCTCTTCTGTGCAGCTTATTCAGGTTGGAAAGGTGAGATGGGATTTCCTGTCTCTGCAGAATAAAACAAAAACAAAAGGCAAATAAACAATCTCACAACACACAAACAGTGGCAGCAAGGACAGACAAAAACCATTTTCTGAGTGCCTGTATGATCCTTTGCACCCAGAGTATTTTGGAAATACAGTTCCTTCTTCCAGAGCATTTTGGGTAGTTTTTTGTTTTGTTTTGTTTTTTACTAATCTGCAAGATCTGCAACAATGAGCCTTTATACACAGTTGTCTTCTAAAATGGCCAATTCCCACTCGGTAGGTGTGTGTAAAAGGCTACAGTCAGAACAGGAACTGGTATGCAAGCTCCCCAACAGCGTTTCATTTGCAGTGTCTCAGGGCTGAAGTCTGAGCTATGGTGCCTGAGCTTGCTTCCACCTCTCCACACACAGCCTTGCATGTAGAAGAGTGGCTAAGAGGAAAGTAGGATAAAACATGCCAGTCTTCTACTTGAGGGGACTTTTTTTAGGTGCAGAAGAATAATAATCATGGCCTGAAGTGGTACAGTCCACCCACAGATTTATTATTTCTCCTGAAGTTTTGTGAGAATTAAGCCTGCACAATGATTTTGTCCTTTTAATTAACATTTCTTGTGTCAAGTGGATCACCAGCATTTTGGGGCTTTGACAGAATTTCTGTTCAGGTCAGATGAGTGAATGCCACTGGCTTCACTTAGGTTTGTCCAGAGCTTGGAAAAGTTATTGTTCCCAGTGCTGGTTTGGTTGGTTGTTTTGTTTTGTTTTGTTTAAATATCTGGATTGGGTTGCTTCCTTGAGAAATCTAGAATTATTTCTTTTTTCACAGATAAAATTCTGCACTGCCTCTGTTCCTTTCTGTGTGATTTGTTAGCCCAATTTAAACAGATGGGGAGAAAAACAGTTGTGCTGTCAGTGATTTTTTTTTTTTACCATGGTCTTGCAGCTCCTTGGAGGGGAGAAAAAGGAGACATGTTTTGTCATTCTGTGGTGAATATTTCTGGAAGAGTCAGGATTTGCTCAAGCAAATAGCATGCAAACGCAAGCAGTTGTTTACAGCAAAGCAGTGGAAGAAAGCTGATAATCAAAGGTGTGTTCTGATTCTGCAGTAACATAGAGTGTAATCCTGTGCCTATTTACTTGAGAATGTCCTATTAAACACAATTAAACTTACGCAAGATCGGTTATGTGCAGGACCACACTGTAACACATGTTCATTTCTTGCTTTTGCTTCTGTCCAGCTTAGTTTCCAGACTGAGTTCAAGGAGCTGATTTTACATGACAAAATTCTATGTCAGTTGGATCTTGGGGGCCCCGGTGGAATCTATCGGAGCCTTAAAGCTCTCTGTGGAAAATGTCTTCTGCAGGCCCTCACACTTTGACTCTTGAAGAGTGTCTGTGCTAAAGAGATGGCATCTTTTGTAGTAGCTTTGGAATGCTCTCCCAAAGCGAAGTTGACCTGGCCATCTGCATGGCGCTTTTTCTGGTGGCAGGTTTGTGTTCTGGTTGCTCTCCTAGGTTTTTAAACTTACGTTATGTTACGTGCTGTGGTTGGTATAGTTTTGGTTCCAATAGGTGGTGACTGATAGAGTCAACTTGTTGCAACCTATATTGTATTCAGCCATGTTGATAAAGTATTTGTATTGTAGTTGTAGTATTACTCCTACATTTTAAACTTCTGTACAGTGTGTGCAGAATTCATTCAATATAATAAATCTAGGAAGTGTTTAACAACTGTAATAAAAGCAAAGTGTTGTGCTTATATACTGCCCCATAGCACTTAAAGCACCCTCTGGGTGGTTTACAATTTAATTATGCAGGCTACACTTTGCCTTGCTTCCTCAGCTAGCTGGGTACTTAATTTACTAACCTCAGAAGGATGGAAGGCTGAGGCAACCTCAAGCTAGCTACCTGGGATTGAACCTGGGTTTTGAACAGAGTTTTGACTGCAGTACTGCAGTTTAACCACTGTGCCACAAGTCTCCTTTGCTATAATAAACACTGGCTCAGATCTTAGCTTTCCTGTTCTTGACTCACCGAAGTCCCCACACCATTGCCTAGTCCTGTCCTTACAGTAATATCAGCACAGTTCAATCAGTGACCTGTCCGGAAGGCTCTGCCGAGACTCACGGTGACATCAGAGCAGATCAGACATTTGCTGCTGAGTGACAGACACAGCACATGTATGGCTTGATTTTATGTATTTTTACACAAGCTAAGTGTTCATGGTAAGTATAAATATATCCGGCAAAGTCAACGTGTGGGTGTGTGCATGCACTTTTAGCAGCACATTTGCGTGAGTTGTGTGCAGAACATGAGATCCAATTGCACAAATGGCATAGTTCCATAGCAGAGGCAGATAATTGTTGTGTTTGTTCTATTACAGTTGTTGATTTTAATAGACATTCTAATATATTCATTTTCCATAATTGTTGTGGAGAGCATTTAGCAAGAAATCAGAAAGTATAACTAAATCAATGTTACTGCACACCAATCCCAATGCTAAACACACTTAATCTCCAGGAAAGTCCCATTAAATTGAATGAGAACAATAAGAATGAATGAACAATGTGCAGTGCTATAGGCATTATAACTTGAAATTATCTTATCATATTCATTATTACTGTTATGAGAGCTTATATAATCATATGCATTGTTAGGTACATTATATTATTCAACATCACTGGTTTGAAAAAGTGTGTCTTAGAGCAGAATCCTCTTAAGGAGATGCAAAACATCATGTCCCCCAGGGACAGAGCTCAGTGTGATCTCTGGGACGTTGTCTGAGCAGGAGATCTCCCTGTTGAAAACAAGGGGGCTTCCATGGGCAGAAGGGCATCGTGGATAGTGTAGAAGTAGAAAAAGGGGATCTGTGAAAAGTGGGGTGGGGTGGGGTGGGGGTAGCCGAGAGGATGTCCTTTCAGGTATTCCTATACCCGAGAGGAGAGTGCCTTCTGCTCATACATGTATATTTTGAGAGTCAAGGCAAAGCTCTCTCTGTAACTTGTATGTTGTCATACGCCATGACATCACTTCTGAATTACAGTGACCTCATGAATTATTGACACACCCCACACACCCACACACACACGAAGCTCTTGCTATTAATAGCCCTGGTCAGGTTTTGCAAATCCAAGACTGTGGGTTCTTTTATGGAGTCCATGAGTTATATACTGTGACATATTTTGTATCATTCTGCAACTGCCTAAACTACTACTGCGTCAACATATAACAAAGAGAGAGATTGCACTCTATGAATTATTATATGCAATGGATTAAAAATAAAACTGCCAGTTTTGTAATGTCCTTCTTCAAATGTACGGTGCAACCATGCTTGGGGAAAGTGTTGAACCTAAATCCTTTGGTTACAGGACCAGACCGACCTTTGGTTTGAATGGAAAGGCTCCTCTTGTGTTCTAATGATACATTTATCTGTTAATCTTCTGCAGTAATATGTGGCAAGAGCCACAAATATTTGCAGTGATGGCCGCAAGTATTTGACTGCTTGTGTGTGTTGAGATAAATGAGTGGTGGGGACATTAAGGGGTGGTGTTAATAAACATGCCAATATCCCAGTCCAATTCCTGCATAGGACAATAGGGGATTTTTAAAAGGGGATTAGACAAATTCATAGCGGATACATCTGCCAGCAAGAATAGCTAGATGGAACTTTTATGTCCAGAAGCAATATACCTGCTGGGAGTATCAGTTGTTATGTAGAAAACCATGAAGGAGGGATAGTATTGCCTTTGATAGTATTGCCTTGGTTTTGGAGACATCTGGTTGGCCAGTATAGAAAGCATGAAGCTAGAATAGATGGATCTTTGTTCAGAGCCAGAGGGCTCTTCTTACAGTCTTAGTTAAACATCCTAGAGACACACATGGGTTGCTTCCTTCAGCATCACAAAGCTCATTCTTCATTTCGTTGTAGGCAGTAATAATTGCGCACTGTGAGCAACCCCCTCCATGACACAGAAAGTGTTTGCAGGAACAGGCTCTTTTATTAGAGCAACACAATTATAACAGAATCAACTTGGCTCAACCACAAAACCTCCCACTACAGTCTCTTACTGGGAGCAGCAGAGCCCCGCCTCCTCTACCAGTTCGAGGACACCACTCAGATGTGCAAAGCACAGGGTGCCACAACAAGGCTGTTGGATGCAAGCACTCATTGTTCCCTGGAGTAGAGTAGTCTGGGCACCTTCCCTGTCTACTCCCCAGTAGTCTCCATGAGCAGCAGGGGCACCGTATGTATAATACTCTTCCTTGGAGGCATGGCCAAAGTCTATGCAGACATGGCTAGGCTCGCCCATGTATGGAGGTACAGGACTGGAGGATGGATAGGGGGAGGAGGAGGACCAGTTGATCGGTGTTGGAAATATTGCCTGTGAGAATTGAGTGTCAGGGGCCCCTTTGCCCCTGATGCTTTCCTCTGGCTAGTAGCATGTCCTCTGCTGGTGCTCCCAACTGCTTACCTCTTGCCTTGTCTCAGCCTACTCAGGTTGCTTCCTTCAGCATCACAAAGAACTCCTCCCAACCCCTGGTGTCAGGGTCCTGGTGATGGACCACCTCCCAATTGTCCATTGGGTGTTTCAGCAGTGCTGGCACCCCTTGGGCCCCGAATGCCTCCCAGTCAACACAGCAGTCCTCTTCTTCTTCCTCCTCCTCCTCATATCTCCATCCCTCCATGTCTGTGTCACTGCCCCAGTCCACAGGTGAACTGCGGGTCAGGAATCTCACCCTCACTCACAGGGAAGTAGAAAGCCCACTCTGGATGGGAGGAGGAAGAGCGGTGTTGGTCCCACACACACCATCAAGCTAATTCTGACTTATGGCAAAGCTTGTCAGAGTTTTCTAGGTATGTATAGAGTACGCAGAAGTGGTTTACCATTCCCTTCTTCTGGGGCCCCACTTGAGACTTTGTAGCTTGCCCAAGGTTTCACAGGCTGGTCTTTTTTCATGGAGACATAATGGGGGATCAAAGTCCTGCTGCCTAGCTCCAGTGTTCCGACTCAGTGAGCTATCCAGCCAGCATTTCTTGTGGGTCCTTCCACTGTTAATGCATATTGATATTTCTTTTAAAGAATTAGTATCTCTAGGAAAGAATGCCTTCAACTCATATTGCAGGAAGGTGCCTTAGCAAAGATCTCCTTTCTTGAATCAATCTGCAAACCAAACCATGCTTGCTGGAGTAAACAAGCACATTCAGCACCATGGACAGTTCCACATCAATGTTCCTGAACACTCAAACTTGCATTCAAATCTGATAACTTTCCTTTGCCATCTTGGGAGCTGCAACATCTATGGGAGAGGGCTGCAGACTCTTCCCACTCCTGTGTTATCCTTTCCAAGTACTTTTCATTGTGTTGAGTTTAACATACACTACTTTGTGTAGTTTAAGACCTGCTTATTGGGCATGGAGCCTTTAGTCAGTGGATTACACAGCCAATTTATCTAATTAGTAGAAGACAATTTTAGTCATTAACTGGAAACTTTGATCTGTGTGGTTGAGAATGAAGAGTGCCCTGCTTATTGTCTGGGCTGTTTTGATTGTGACATATTTATTCAAATAGGGAGTGAAAAGGAAAGAGTTAAAGATGACATTTTCTTTTAATGAACAGATTTGATTTCTGAAAAGCAAGTTACAGTATCTCATGCTTCCCTTAACATGTAAAAAAAGGTGCTCATGTTGAGGCTTTGACAATATGAAAAATACATTATATTACCAAATATGTTCTTATTAGTTGAAAGCCAGATGATTAATCAGATTAAATTTGTATTGGTTTGCAGTCCTCTTCTGAAGGCTCGTCCAGATGGCTTTCCTAATGGGAACTATGAGCACCATTTCAGCTTTTCATTCTTGACAATTCATATGTGTTAACACAGGTTGGCTCACATAAATCCATAGGGTTTGCATTGCATGCTGTGGACAGGATGTTCGAAGAAACAAAGATACATGGGAGGCCTTGGAATTCTTTCTGTACTTCAACTGCTACCCCACAGTGGCAAAACATGAGGTGGGAACCAGTTTTTTAAACAGTGTCTAAATGTAGCCATGTTGCAGCAAAAACAACAAAAAGTCTTGTTATATCTTAGTGTGGGGCCAGTAAGACCACCCGGAACCCAGCTAGTGGATTCCCCACCTGAGCATGATGAGCATTGACCTTCCCCATGTACAGCTCACCAGTAGATTGGGGTGTGGATGATGAGTCAGTGGGAGACACCCTCAAGCAAGCAGGTGCAGCCATGGCAGGTCACCAACTTAAAGAGGAGCCGGTCACCACAGAGGAGGATCTTTGTGATGGCAGATGGGATGGACTGGGAGATGTGTGGGGCAGAGGAGGTCAAGCCACAAGAGGTGCATTTGAAGGAAGGCTGGGAAAAGGTCTGCCTGTGTAACCCAGACACTGATAACTGGGTAGACCTAACCATGCCCCCAGAGAAGGCTGTCTGCAACTGGTGTGACCAGGTTTGGCATCACGAGGCACGCTGGTTGGAGAATTGGCATCGTCCCTGACATGAGCACCACAAGAACCAGGAATGTCTGCTGCAGATCCAGCCACCCCCTCGAGACTCACGGCCCTTGAGAAATGAGCTGCCACATGCTGCCACCCCACCCTTGCCCTTCCACGCTTCTGGAGGTGCCAGCTGGGAACATCTGGAATTTGGGGACAGGTGTCTGCCTGTAGCCAACACCCCTGTGGTGGCACTCCCTGTCTGGCCCACCTGTGAGTAATGCTAGACTTGGCGGAGGAGTGGGGTCTTCGCTCCATACTTTAGAACAGGTTAGAGAAAAGAGGAGACCAGGAGTGAGCTGAACTCCTAGGGGGGCCCTATGGATGTTTGGTTTTGCCAGTTAAGTTTAATGGTTGTTTGGATAAAAGATTTCAGTTCTGCAGCAGCTTACCATGTCATATGAGGGGGACCAGGGGGCTGTTCACACTTGGAAATGATGAAATCTATTATAGTGTGATCTTCTGCAGACCATAGCCCACCACATCCTATGTAGGAGGTATTTCAGCTATATGTACAGGGTGTATGGTTGTGAATGGGGTGTCAGCAAGAAATTAAACATATTTGTGTGTGTGTGTGTGTGTGTGTGTGTGTACCATGCCGTCCCTCGTGCGTGCATCTACAGATACTTGCACATGCGTCAGCATTCCTAGGAAATGTATCTGACCTGCTTACCTAGCCATAAATCTCCCCAACTTTTGTAGCTTGGCGCCAAAGGCAATTCCTCCCACCCCACCTCTCCCGCTTTGCACCTCGAGGGCTGTGGCCTGTCAGTTCTCTTCTTGCTCACCCACCCACATCCACCCGCCCACGACTCACCAAAGGCAGCCTCTCCCCTGAGCTGCACTCTCCAGCAGACTCTCTTTTCCCTGAGTAGGCGAAAGGATGCCGCAGGAGGCAGGAGCACATGGTGTCCTGGGGTATAAATAGCTCCAGCCGGGAGTTGCGACAATAGCGGTGCCACCTGTGCTGGGAACAAGCTGCCTCTCCTTCAGAGGGGGTTTGGGGTCCTCCCTGCCCCTGGAGGTATATACACATTTAAGAATACTGTATGTGGATACCTGGTTCAGACAATAGTAGCTTTCTCTCCTAAAATGCAGTTAGCATGCTGGTTGATGCAGAATCATGCACCTTCGAAAGAAAAATCCAGGAGTCCCATATAGGGTTGCATTTGTATAGGACTCCTGGATTTTTCTTTCGAAGGTGCATGATTCTGCATCAACCAGCATGCTAACTGCATTTTAGGAGAGAAAGCTACTATTGTCTGAACCAGGTATCCATATATTCTGCTCTGTTGAGAGGAGGCAACGTGGCAGTAAGTAAGTAAGTAAGTAAGTAAGTAAGTAAGTAAGTAAGTAAGTAAGTAAGCAAGCAAGCAAGCAGGCAGGCAGGCAGGCAGGCAGGCAGGCAGGCAAGCAAGCAAGCAAGCAAGCAAGCAAGCAAGCAAGCAAGCAAGCAAGCAAGCAAGCAAGCAAGCAAGCAAGCAAGCAAGCAAGCAAGCAAGCAAGCAAGCAAGCAAGCAAGCAAGCAGTAAGTAAGTAAGTAAGTAAGTAAGTAAGTAAGTAAGCAAGGAAGCAAGCAAGCAAGCAAGCAAGCAAGCAAGCAAGCAAGCAAGCAAGCAAGCAAGCAAGCAAGCAAGCAAGCAAGCAAGCAAGCAAATACAGGGCCTGGGAGAACTGTGACTCTCTCCCAGGCACCGTGACACACCCACACCCACACCTACACCCAGTCTAAATGGCAACCTGTCTTCTCCAGCTCCAAACTGCACACTCACTCTTGCAGAAGGGAACAAGCAGGATGTCCATCCCAGTCCGCCATGTTTTGTTGTGCCCTGGGAGTGCGCCTGGGTGGATGGAGTGCTCGCCAGCTCCCACCCACTGAGCCCTTTGAGGTTTCTTAGAGCTTCTCATGGGGTGGCTGTTTCCTGACTGGGCATTCCTGGCTGAGCAAAGGAAACTGAGAAAGTAATGACAAGTTTATCTACACAGCCCAATCTGATTGGTCTGATGCTGTTTTAATTGCTGTGGCTCTGGCCTATGGAATGCTGGGATGTGTAGTTTGGTGAGGCGCTTAGAATGCTTGGCTATAATTCAGGGGAACACAATAGAGGTCTTTTGATATAGATTTGATATAGATTTCCTTCCCCCCCCCACCCTTGGGTCCATGGACTCTGAAAAGAAATATATGAATCTCCCATTTCTCTCTTAGGTTCTGTCATGAACATGTTGCCTGTGCATGTTGAGGTGGTATGGCAAAGTATGGGGATCTCAACACAGAGGCAAGGATGGCACGGTTCCTGATTGAGGCCTTCCTTCCTTCTTGCCCCAAATTAGCCCAAAACATAAAGTGAAAGGAAAGATGACAATCATTTTCAACAAGGGCACACAGGATGATAGCTTTCACCATGGCTGAGGACAGAAGCTCAGCTTTGTGGGCAAAAAGTAAGTCTCTGTGGCCCACAGTTCTGTCCTTCAGCCAAGAGAGATGGTGGTGCATGGGCTAGGCTCAGGAAGGAGGAGGAGGAGGAGGAGGCGGCGGCGGCTGGCATGCCATGGCCCAGAGGGTCTGCCACCTGAGGCACTCGTTTCACTCTGCTTCCCAGAAGGGCTGGCATGGCTTCTTTCTCTCTGTCTTAACAATGGCCACTCCGGTGGGATGGCCAAAGAAGAGATGGTGGAGGGTCTGCTCAGAGAGTTCATAGGAACTGTCGGTGCTCCACAGGCAGGGGGAGAGCTCAGAGCAGGAGAGATGACCCTCGTGCAGAGAGCCAGCAGGGGACAACGCTGGAAGAATCTGAATGGGAAGAAAATGGGATGGAAGAAAGAGAAGGGCCAATAGAAGAAGACAGAGAAGGCTAAGTTCATGTAATGGAGGAGAAAGGTTCTCTCCATGTTTTCTCTTAGCACCTCTGCAAGACCCATTGCACGTTGCTGAAGAATCACTGATTAGGCCAGGCACAACTGGGCTCTCTCAGTCATCCTCCTCCTCCTCCTCCTCATCGTTTGCTCTGGGATCCAGCTGGGTATGCAGAGCCACCAAAGAGGTGGCAAGTAGGCCACCATATGCCAGCAGTGGGCCAAGTTTCTCAGGGAAGGGGTGAGCCCTGCGTAGGCAAGGGCATGCTGCGAGGAGCACCCACGCTCTCACTCCTTGGCTCTTCCCCCCTCTGCATGTAGCTGAACATCCCCACAAGGATCCCAGCAATGGGCTGCTCTATAAATGCTTCCACCCGCTGCACCCCGCACTGCTCAGAGTGAGTAACAGCAGCAGGCAAATGACAGAGCAGGTCCCAGCACTCTGGCGCTCGGCGGCAGCGGCACCAACTCAAGCAGATCTAACGAATGCGCGCAGCGCCTGAAAGCTGCTGTCACCCTGGGTATAATTAGAGGGTAGCGAGGAGCTGGGGAGTGCAGTTTAAACAGGCAGGAGAATGCGGGGGCTCTTGCCTGCCACCCCCCAGGTCTTAATTGCCTTTTAATTTCAAAGCGCTGCACCACAACTTTAAATGATGTACAACAGAACCCTGGGGGTGGGGATGGGGGTGGGAGAAGAAGGTTTCTCACACCAGAGTCAAGAGGCTCTTAACCCAAAGCAAGGCTTTCTTTGGAAGGGGGAGGGGGAGGAATGCCAGCTTTGCAGAGGGATCAGTCCCACAATCAGTGCGCAGGCCTGGAAAGGGATGATGGTGAAGGAGGATGGTAAGAGGGGAGGAAAACTTGGGTCAAGCCGCTGCAGGATTGCTGCTACCAACCAGAGTTTAAATCTGGAGGTAGACAAAGGGGAGGCTCATTTCCCTTTAACAAGAGAAGGGTCCTGCAAGAGGCTGCGTGTGAGTTGCAGTCAGCTGCAAGCACAGAATAGTACAGTAGTACAATCTTTTCCTCCCTCCTTCCCTGTCTCTCTCAAGTAGCTTTCGTTGCAAACAGAATGGGCACATCTGAGTAACATAGGCAATATCAAATGAGTTTTCAGACCCAAACTTGGGGCAGACTTTATGTGGGCCAGGGGGGCAGGGCTTTGGTTCTCCTTGTCCTCCACCCACCCAGAACATAGAAAAGAAGTTACATTATGGACTACAGCTCCCAGCATGCCTCAACCAGCATGGTCACTGGCTAGGAGCTTCAGAGAGATGTAATACCCTTCTTAAAAAGCAACTTTTTTCATCTCTGCTCCTTCCCACTCACTGGCCAAAGTGGAATCACCAAAGACCCAAAGTGCAATTGTGTTTAACCTTCATCTTTCACATACATTGCAAGGTTTGACTTCACTTGGTACAGAATTGGGCTTGCCCTGATACTGAGGTCCTGGGCGTTTTGTGGCTTTGTCTGATTTGAAAACACAAACTGAATCTGGCCCTAGCTTATGCCACTGAGACAACTTGTGTCTGCGGTGGCGTAGGACACTTTTCTACCTGGACATTGAAGTAATGCCATTTCTTGCAGGAAACAGGAGCAGCTATTTATGGAGAGTTTCCTTATCTAGTGCGAGATCACAGTGGCAGCCATAAGAGAACAGGCAATTTATAGGCAACTGCCTTGGGTGATCGTAGCCTGTAAGGTTAGCACTTTCCTTGCAGTAGCACGATTGGATGGCGTTTCTCTACCACCAATGCTGCTTTGAGAAAGCAGAAGGGTAGGCAGGCAAGAAGCAAAAGGTCTCAGCAGAAGTGCATGGCTGGGATGGAGGAAAAGAGAGGTTTCGGCTGCAGCTCACTCCCATAGGTACTCTCAGATCAAGACCCTGCATTTTCAATAGGGAAAAGAAAGAGGGCGTTCAAAAAGCCCGCTTTCCTTCAACAGCATGGGTGCCCTTGAGAGAAGATCGCAAATGCATCTCTTTACTCCTTTGGAAACTCTGGTATCCTTGGGCAGCCAACTCCGGAGTATAGGTTGAGCACATTAAAAAAAAGGAAAGGCCACCAACCGAATGATTGGAATATAGTAAATTTTTGTGTAGCTGTGGCTGCAAACATTGCAGCCTTTTATTTCCTTTTATTTTACCTTTCGAGGGGGGGGGATTTAATGGGCTCGCAGGAGGATCAAGGGCCAGAGGTACAGAGGAGAGGGGGCAGCTGCCCTTCCAGCAGCGATGGCTTGGCTTCTCTGCCTGTGATGTGAAAAAAGGGCCAGATCCTGTGGGAATTGTGTGCAAGCGGAGGAAACTGACAGATTTCTATGACGGCTCCCAAATGCCCAGAACGTTTCTGTGACTTAGAAATTTGCTGAACTTGCAGACCCAGTCTCAACCACTAGAAAAAGACTATTTTTGCTTTTCACCTCCTTTCTTTGGTTTTTTTTTCCCCCCTTAGCTGAATTTTTTTTTGGGAGGGGCGAAGAAAAACACATTTGATTTACTGCCTTGAATGTCCTGGGTGCACAAAGCGTCTCTGATGGTGAACTAATAATGAGAAGTCTCTTGAGACTGCCCTCTACTAGGGTTGCCGTTTGGAAGCAAAAGCCATTAGGCACGGCAGTGACAGGCTATGGCAACAGGCAAGTTTTGAACAAGAGAGTACTGTGGCAGCAGGGAGACCCTTTAGCAAAGGACAGAAAAACTGTGCAGACAAGGTGACAATCTGCAAAATGCAGGCAGTAGGTGTTTAAATTCCTTGGAACCAATGTTGGCTGCCCAAACCAGGCAATGCCCGTCCAGATTATAGAAATGAGTGGGGTCCCTCAGAGGTTTAACTGGACCCTGGAAGCTGGGAGATGGTTCCTGGGAGCTGCCTTTATACTAGAATAAACTTTGGAAGGTCTTCTCTGGATGCCACCACCCACAGTGGGGCTATTGGTGGCTACCGGAAGAGGTGTCTTCCCAGTAGTGGCCCCTCCACCTGTGGAATGCCCTCCCTAGAGAAGGATCCCTGGCACCCTCATTAGTGGACTTTCCTCTGTAGGCAGGCATAGCTGCTGGATCGCCCTGTGGTTTAGGTTTCTGGTTGTGGAGCCAGAGGTCGGGAGTTTGATTCCCCAGGGTGCCTTCTTGAAGGGGCTAGACTCGATGATCCACAGTCCTTTCCAGTTCTGCAGTTCTAAGATGAGGATGAGGATGATCCAGAAGCACCAGGCACAGTCAATCAAAATTATAAGAACATAGACTGGTATTCTATAACAGACACATGTGGGTAGAGGGCGATATGGCGTTGGCGCAGCCCCCACTCGTGTTAGTAGAACGGTGAACAGATGTTTGAAGGCTGTTCACTGTTCTGAGGCTGTGACCAACCCCCAGAATCGAGGTAACCAGTTCAGCCAGCCTTCCACTCTAACCCTGCTGCTGTTGAATGCCAGGTCTGTATCCAATAAGCCCCAGCTAATTCAAGATCTTATTCTGGAGGAGGATGCAGACCTGGCATGCATAACCGAGACGTGGCTTAATGGGGAGGGTGGACCTCCTCTGGCCCTCATCTGCCCGCCCGGTTATGATGTCCAGCACCAGGGTAGACTGGAAGGGCGGGGGGGGAGTAGCCATTGTATATAAATCCATCTTGGAGGTTACCAGGCGCTCCTCGGCGGTAAGGCCTGGTCTAGAGGCCCTCCACGTGTCGATTGGGGCCAGGGATGGAATTGGGATTTTGCTGGGCTACCGCGCTCCCTGCGGCCCAGCCACTTCCCTTCCGGAGCTGGCTGACTTTGTCTCCGCGGCATTGTTGGGATCCCCGAGGCTTTTAGTCTTGGGTGATTTCAACGTGCATGCGGAGGCAGAGGTTACTGGGCCAGCTTCTGAGTTCTTGGAAACCATGGCTTCCTTGAACATGTCCCAACATGTCAACGGCCCCACCCACGTGGGCGGTCACACACTGGACCTGGTCTTTTCCTCCAATTGGGGTGAGAGTGGTCTGATGGTGGCGGACCTGGTGTCAGTCCCCTTGTCATGGTCAGACCACCACCTGATTAAATGTAACCTCACAGTGGCTCTCCCCCCACGCAGGGAGCAAGGGCCTATTGCTATGGCCCGCCCTCGAAGACTACTGGATCCGATTGGTTTCCAAGATGCCATGAGAGGGATTACCGCTGACCTGGCTAGCGCTCCTGTCGACGTTCTGGTGGATAGCTGGTCTACCGCTGCCACCCGGGCAGTGGACACGATCGCGCCCAAACGCCCTCTCTGACGCAGAACACGTCCGGCGCCCTGGTTTTCCCAGGAGCTCCGGGCGATGAAGCGAATAAGGAGAAGGCTAGAGCGTAGATGGAGGAAGAATCCGACGGACGATAACTGGATAGCCGTTAAGGTCGCAACTAACCTTTACCTGAGTAAGGTGAAGGCTGCCAGTAGATCATTCTTCGCTAACCGGATAAGCGAAGCTTCCAACCAGCAGGCGGAACTTTTCCGTATAGTACGCGACCTATCCGGAGTTGGCCCGGGAGATCGGCCTCCCCCTAGTTTTTCTCCGGACCAATTTGCGGCATTTTTTAAATCTAAAGTGGAGGCCATCCGCCGGGAGCTCTCTCCCTTTTTAAATACAGTGAATCGAGCTGAGATGTCCAGCGCTCCGTCTTGCCTGGTTATTTTTGATTCTTTTCAGCCAGTTACACCTGACTCTGTGACCAGAGTGCTTGACCGCTGTCGGGCCACCACCTCCTCCTTGGACCCTTGCCCGGCCTGGCTAATCAAAGCAGCCAGGCCGAAAACAACTGAATGGGCCACAGCTATAATAAATGGGTCTTTCCTTGAGGGCAGATTTCCATCTGCCCTCAAGGAGACGCTCATTAGGCCCATACGAAAGAAATCTAGTTTGGCGGCGGACGAAATTGGCAATTACAGGCCCGTCGCCAATATTTCTTTCATGAGCAAAGTGGTGGAGAGGGTGGTGGCAGACCAGCTTCAGGCACTCTTGGATGAAACAGATGCACTGGACCCATTCCAGTCGGGCTTCAGGCCGCGCCACGGGACAGAGACGGCATTGGTCGCCCTGTATGATGACCTGCTGAGGGAGGCCGACAGGGGCAAACTGTCTCTGTTGGTCCTCCTCGATATTTCGGCGGCCTTTGATACCGTCGACCACGGTATCCTCCTGGGGAGGCTCTCCGAGTTGGGAATCGGTGGCCTGGCGTTAGCCTGGCTCCGTTCCTTCCTGGAGGACCGTCCCCAGAGAGTTCAGCTTGGGGAGAGGGTCTCGGCCCCGTGGAGCTCCAATTGTGGGGTTCCACAGGGTTCGATTATCTCCCCAATGCTATTTAACATCTACATGAGGCCGCTAGCGGGGGTCATCAGGAGGTGTGGAGCGATGTGTCACCAGTACGCTGATGACACTCAGCTCTATATCTCCTTTTTGCCAACTGCAGGTGATGCCGTCCTGACCCTCCAGCGCTGCCTGGAGACTATACTGGAATGGATGCAGGAAAATGGTCTGCGGCTGAACCCGGACAAGACGGAAGTCCTGAGGGTGGGACCCCCCGTGGTTGGTGGCCTGGTTGGCCCTCTCTCCTTTGGGGGGCGACCTTGGCCCCGGCGAGCGGGGTCCGCAGCTTGGGCATACACTTGGACCCGACGCTCACCATGGAAACACAGGTGACGTCGGTCGTCCGCTCCGCCTACTTCCACCTCTGGCGGATTGCCCGGCTGCGGCCCTATCTCGACACGGGGGCCCTCACTACCTTAGTACACGCACTCGTAATCTCAAGATTAGATCACTGCAACGCGCTCTACGTGGGGCTACCTTTGAGGCTGATACGGAAACTTCAGATGGTGCAGAACGCAGCAGCCAGACTTCTTACCGGAGGGAGAAAATACCATCACATCTCTCCCATTCTGGCTAGACTGCATTGGCTGCCCATTTGTTTCCGTGTCGACTTCAAAGTTTTAATGCTCACTTATAAGGCCCTAAACGGTTTGGGACCTCGATACTTGGCGGAACGCCTTCACCCACCAAGTTCTACCCGAACCACCCGCGCGAGCCTGGAGGTGAGGCTGAGGGGCCTGACGCCGAGGGAGGCCCGGAGAGAGAAGACAAGAAACCGGGCCTTCTCGGCGGTGGCTCCTCGCCTTTGGAACAATCTCCCTCCTGAGATTCGCGCGGCCCCTTCGCTGGGTACATTTAAAACTCAATTAAAAACATGGCTTTATGTCAAGGCCTTCCCTCCTGCCAGCGTTTAATTTAATTTAATTTACTTTTCTCTTTTTTTTCTACTTATTATTTATGATTTATTATGTTTTGTTAATTGACATTTGATATTTTTGGATTTATGCTGTTATAATTGTATATTTTTATGTTAGCCGCTCAGAGTGGTATTGACCTACCAGATGGGCGGGATACAAATCAAATAAATAAATAAATAAATAAATAAACATGTATTAACAAAAAAAAAAAAAACCTAAGCATGTGGCTTTCCTTGTAACTAGGTTACTCCCAAGCTCATAACTCTTGCCACAATATTTCTTCTGTCCAGAGGATTCTTGTCTGCAGACATAAGAACAACTTCTGCTTAGTTTCTATTATCCCCTCAGATCTAGTATTTTGACCTAGGCTTCCACTCTATCTGCCGCTGTCCTTTAGCCTCAGAGCTCCGGATTTTGAGCTAGCCACTAGGTCTTGTAAATCCTGACATAAGAAAAATAGTTTCTCTTGAGTAGATATTTTCCTTCTCTTAGGATTCCCCAGATCTGGGTTCAGAAGCCGCGAAACTAAGTCTTCACCAAGACTCTAACGGATAACCACTTCTTACCACAGATCCTAACCCCTTCTAGCCAGGAACACCGTCCAACCCAAGCCCATTCAACTTTTCACTGGATTGTTTCTTATCCCAGCACTGTGCCACCAATGTGTCACGATCCCCACGTGGCCCCCACTTGTTAAATATTGGCGCAATATGTATGCTATTCCTAATATTGATGGTTCTTTGTAGCTCTGATGGTGGTGTTGTTGTTACTCTTGGTTTTTGTTTTTGGTGTTACTGTATCCCATTTTCTAGTATTTTAACATCCAGTCACCATTTGAGCTGATACCCTTGCTTTTATTGTAAATATTTCTGGTTTTATTCGCTGTTTCCATTTTTATGTTTGCAAAACCACCCTGAGGGCATTGCGATTTGGATGGGCTAGAAACATTTTAAGTAAAAGAAATGAAACAACAGGGTCAGACCAGAAGGAGCCTGTGCTATTAAGTGGAGGTTGTACCTTCTTGTAGCTTCTTCATGGCAGCCGTGCTTGCCATCATTGTTCTGGTGTTTACCATGATAAATACATGGAGTATAAATTGTGGGGGGGGGGGACTGTTATCTCCAAAGACATATATATTGACTGGTAATTATAAATGAACCAGCTGGATAGCTCACTGAGTTAGGTATCAGGCTAAGGAGCAACAGGTTGGGAATCTGATCCTCTATTGTGCCTCCAGGGAGAAAAGCCAGCCTCTGTGGCCTTGGGCAAGCTGCACAGTCCCAAGTAGCCCCCAGAAGAAGGGAAGGGCAAACAGCCTCTGTGTATTTTCTACCTAGAAAACCCTGGGAAGTGTTGCCGTAAGTCAGAATTGACATGAGAGCACTTGATCATTGTGACGGACGGGTCAGGAACCACTCCTGTCCATCACAATGGAACCCTGATTCAGGAGCCAATGGCTGTACAGAAGAGGAGGGATTAAGGAAATATAAGAAGAATGGATGACAGTTAAAGAGCAGCTAGAGAGGATTTCAGTTAGAGTTAGGGATGAGTTAGGGATATGAGTTGGAGAGAGAAGCAGTTTAGGCAGTTATGACCAGCCTGGTGTTAGAAAAAGAATAAAGAGATAGAGAATAAGATATGAAATGAATAAATACTTGGATTAACATGATTCTACCTAAGCAAATATGTTACCAAAGCACAGTTGATTGAATAAATGAAATAAGACCATCCATAATTTACTTTATGTGATTTACTTATGAACACTTTAATAAACTTTGTTTTATCTAATAACACTGATTTAAGAGTCATATTTGATGTAGTGAGGAGTGACGACTCTGGTGGCAGCGGAAACAGGTTGAAGAAATAAATGTCACACCTGAAAGTGAACCTGGGTTGGGTGGAAGAACACAGGGGAACTAGGGGTGTGTGACAATCATTATTATTAATTTTAAAGGAGGTAGTGTTCTATCATTATGTGCCATGAACTTGCTTCTGACTTAGGGCAATGCTAATAGGGTTTTCAATGCTTATGAGATGTTCAATGAGTAATTTACCATCATCACTCCTCCAAGTGTCTATGGCTGAACAGGGACTTGAACCCAGGTCTCCACACTCTTTATTCCTTCCCACTGCAGCCACAGGCAGTAGTGTTCTAGAGCAATGATTCTCAAACTGGGGTCCCCAGATGTTTTGGGAATAAAACTCCCAGAAGCTTTCAATGCTTGCTGTGTTGGCTAGGATTTCTGAGAGTTGCAGTCCAAAGACATCTGGGGACCCCAGTTTGAGAACCACTGTTCTAAAGAAGGTGGAGTGGACTTAAGGTATGCTTTGAATGGTTATGCAGAAAATATCTGAGCTGCCAGGAATTTCAAATAAGACTGGCACAAAAAAAGCTAGGACAAAAGTCAAATGGATATTTTTCACATAGTGGTGTCATTCTAAGATGCTTTTTAAATTGCTTTAATCTGATTGTTGATTTTGTCGAAATTTCCTGTATTGTATGCTGCCTTGTGAAAATTCCTCTCCTAACCCACCACCACGACCACAAAGCACCATCTAATTCTGTAAATAAATCACAACAGATGCATTAGGAATCCTTCAGGCGAACCATAATCTGATGAGACTCATTCTCTACAGATCATTTAGTATACAGATTAAGCCAACCCTGATTCAATGGTAATACTATAGACAGTGTTTGAAATACCCAGCAGTCTATTGTAAGAAATAGGACCAAAGGATTTATGCACCATCTTTTGTTGGCTTTTTAAAATGTACAACATTTTTAAAATGACTGCCTTTTCGTTCCATAAGCTACCTGCCTCTGAGTTCAGGTGGGAGTTTATGCTATTATTTTTTTACATTTAGGTGTCTGGCTTAGTTGAAATTGTGGAAAATAATTGACCGATAACCTGTGACTGCGGGAAAGGACAAAGTTTGGAACCAACAGTGTACAAAAAATAAAGATCCCGGGAAGAAATTGGTGGATATGATGGTGGCAATCAGGAGCGAGGGGAACATTCTGCAGAAAGAGACCAGGCGAACTGTCAAGGCTTCCTCCTCACAGACGTTCCAAAGTGCAACAAGGCTGGGTCTTCTCTATTACAGAGGCTAAACGTGTATGCCTCACACAGAACGACAGCTTCCAAGGTCCCTTTGGGCAAAGGGGCAAGTCCTTTGAACAAGTCTCCATGTGTAGCGTCAAGGCTCTGCAAGACTGTGTGCGGAATCTTGTGTCAGCCCTTCACCTCAGGGGATTCTGCCACCGCAGTTTCCTTAGGGATATTCCTGGAAACACAAGTCTGTTGGGCTGTGCCACCGCTATTTGCACGGCTGCCTCTTCTCCCTGGCGGCTCCTTGCCTTGGTTTCCACACTCCATCTCTTTGGAGACTGGAGCGCATGTCTTGACTCTGGGCTGAGGAACGAGGCAGCCGGATTGAGACAGTAGCTGCCGCAGCAGCAAAAACAACTAAATTGCATCCATGTGGCGGACAAAAGGGAGCTGGCTGCGGTCTGAGGGAGAAATGCTGGCTTTGTGCAATGAAATAACCTTTGCCTGTGCAGAAGAGGGAGAGTGGTGGCCTCTAAAGTACAGCCAACTCTCCTGTAAGCATTGGTCCCCTTGACTTCAACTTTGAGCCATAGCGAGACACATCTGTCAGGGTAGAGTCGCCCTCTGCTGGTCAGCGTACTGCAACAGGGACAGCTTTGCTCAGGCTGGTGCTTTCCAGGTGTGTGTTGGATCCATGAATCTCACCCATCCTCACCAAGTAGACATTTCAGCAGGAGATTATAGGAACTGTATTCACAGGAATCTTGCTGGCTTCAGGTTAGGGAAGGAAGGATACCTTTGATTATGACCCCAAGCTTGGTGCATTTCCTCACCCCACCCTCTGAAATGTGAAAGGAGTTTTGTCTCTGAATAACATAATACAAACACCCTAAGGCTGTCTCCATTGTTACTAATTAGAAAACAGAACATTATTTTTAGGTTCCAAGATAGACAGGGAACTTCCAGCCGCTCCTGCCATCATCGTATGTAGAAAACGGCAGAGTGAGCGAACTGAGTCCTCCTCCAGTGCATCGTTGGAAGAGGCTCTTGTTTGTCGTAATTCATTGATGAGATGATGGATGCGAACCAAACCCTGCGTTTAGCAGATCTCCTTCTAAACAAGAATACCCTGAGTCTGTCCTCCAAGGCCTCTTGTTTGCATTTCTAACAGGTGCACTTTATGGCACGAGTTCTCAGAGCAGAGTTCTTGGAATGGTTCAGGATAACTATTTCTGGGTTGCTAGCTTAAAAAAAAGTCAACGATTTTGCTTTTGCATGTTAAAAGACATTTTTATTTTACAGGCTTCCAACCCAAGGTAGGTAGCTGCCTAAGGCAGAGCAGCTGAGAGTCATCCTACCCAGCCAAATTAATAATACCCAAGGCCAGCCAAATTAGTTTGGCACATGAAGGTAAGACACAAGGACTCCTCCCAGTTTCCGGCATTCAAAATGCAATAACAACCATTAAAATAACAATATGCTCCCCTTTTCATCCTCCTCCAAGGCCTGCTGCCCAAGGCAGCTGCGTCCCTCTCCCTAGTGGTGTCACATTTCCTGGAAGTTCATCAGGAGACTCTTTCCCATCATATTCTGCTGAAACTCAGGAGCCAAGAGTGCATGTCTTTACTATGGGCTTCACACCAGGTGAAGACGGCAGACCTTCCTCCTGCTGTGTTTCCTCCAGAAGCACAAGACAAGAACAGGGCCGGGAGGAGGAGACACACCTTGTTTCATTTCAGTGGGCATATTAAAAGATATTCTTTCAGCTAACTGGCATTCTGAGCGGTCTCTAAGCTTGGCAAGGTCTGCTCAACCCTTTTCCCTCTGCCTGTTTTCCCCCTTTCATTCCAATCTTCTCAGAGCTCAAGAGCTTTTCATATATTGTTGTCAGCCGGGAGCATACTAGAGTTATATATCTCTATCTGTATCTTCTTTGATTCAAGTCTTATTGGCTCCTTATTGTTGATTCTTAGAAAATATTAATAACTAAACATGATTAAGTGGAATGGGGAGAGCTGGAGACACTTCCATAGGTTTTAGGTATGACTGACTCTCTCTCTCTCTCTTTCTCTGTGACCTTTTCCCTGGCCAACATCCCTTCCATTTCTTCCCTCCTGCTGTAGTCACTACACCTCACTCTCCTGCCAGGCCCAGCGGAGCGTCATTTGCTATAACTGATTATTACTGCTAGGCATCTCTGTCAGGTAGGTGGGTGGGCGGGTGGGGAGTTTTGAGTGGATTGTCACTCTCCTTCCTGGATACAGGACAAAGATTCCACAAATGCCATCCCATCCTCCCTCGCCTCCTCTCAGCACGTCCCTATTCAAATCTATGCAAGTAAATTGGGGGAAGGGTTAGGCCCCCCGACTCTCTCCATGGGTGAGAAGTTGGAAGTCTGAGTCCAGATGCTGCAGGCAATGACTAAACCCTGCACGGAACAAACAGAGTAAAAATAGAACATGGAGATGGTACCAGATGGTGCCAGCTCCTGGGGTGGTAGTGGAGAGTCGGGAGAAACAAGGACCAGGCATCTGGAGGGGGTGGGGGTGGGGTGCGACACAGCATTCCTACGTCTCCACTCCACCTTGTACCTGTGGTCTCTCCTGTACTGCAGCCAAAACTGTGCTCACGACCCAGGTTCTCTCCCAGGTAGCCAGCTCAAGGTTGACTCAGCCTTCCATCCTTCCGAGGTCAGTTTGGTAAAAATGAATACTCCGCTTGCTGGGGGAGGAGCAACGTGTAACCTGCATAATTAACTTGTAAACTGCCCAGAGAGTGGTTGTTGTGGGTTTTTCAGGCTCTTTGGCAGTGTTCTGAAGGTTGTTCTTCCTAATGTTTCGCCAGTCTCTGTGGCTGGCATCCTCAGAGGACAGCACTCTGTGCTCTGCTCTGCCCAGAGAGTGCTTTAAGTACTATGGGGCAGTATATAAGCAATTTGCTTTCTTTCCTTCCTTTCTTTTTGGCTTTTACCCCCTTCTTTCACTGCCTGGTTATTTCCTTGTTCTCCATCTTGCCCTGAAATCAAGGCTTCATCTAAGAGTGTGACTACATCGCAATATACTCCTCCAGTTTCTACGGGTTTAGCGCAATGCAAATCAAGGTAAACGGATTCAAAATTTCCTGGCTACGTAACGTTATTGTAAGTGCACAGGGGAAACTCTTACTTTTCTTCAAGGAATCATTTCTTTTTGAACACCCATCAGGAAGTTGTTTGTTATAGGTCACTCTGCGTTGCACTGTTTTGACCCATGTTTGATTGTGTGAACGGCCATGTCACTGTTTTCTGTGTGAAGAGGGCGTCTCCTGTGGTGACCTCTTGGGGATGTGTTTGAGATAGTGTGGGATGCTATCCCATTGAGAAATCACACCTGGTGTCTGAACTGTTTCCCCCTTTTTACGTTTTAAAATTATACTTTCTAATTTAAATCCTTCACAAATCCCTGTGGGAGCTAATGTGGTGTAGTGGATACAGTGTCATATTAGGACTTGGGAGACTGGGGTTCACATCCTCTCTCAGCTGCTGAAACTCATGGGGTGGAGGGCGGCTTGACACTGGCAAAACCACCTCTTAAATATCTCACATACTTTTAAACCTTGTTAGGGCTACTGTGAATTGGGAGCAACTTGAGACTCATAACAATGAACACCAATCCCAGTGAACACATTGCTTTTGTCCCTGCTTTTCCAGTAATGCTAGGAGTTTACCTATTGCTGTCATTTCCTTCAACGTGTGCTGCTGTGCCCTCTTGAATGTTCAAGCATCAGGTGTCTCCTTTTTCATGATGTTCCATGTTGCCCTCCATCGCTTCTCTCCATCGCCTCTCTTCCTGTGAACCACTACTGAGATGGCACCCATCATGTTACAAGCTACAGCCCCCGTCGTGCACAAATGGTGTTCAGATAAGCCACTGCCAAACTATAGCAATGAAGACCAACCCTTAAACAGCAGTCCTAACATGTGTGACTTTCCCTTACTATATGCTGGGTGACAGAAGCTGAGAGTTGCGAGTCAGTTCACCCAGGCATGTCTATTACCCACTTAAAGTGTATGGTCAAAGTATGCTCCAGTTCAAGGGCTGAGGAAGAGCGGACTTTCCTCAGTCCTGCCAGAGCTTAGCATGGATCTCAAAACGGGCTCTTCGCCAGAGCCAGGGCCACCTGCTAGGTGCCTCTTCTTTGCTCTCTTGCAGACAGTAACTTTGTGCTGGGCAACGCTCAAGTGCGTGGGGCCTTCCCTGTGGTGTACTGTTCTGATGGCTTCTGTGAACTGACTGGCTTCTCCCGGGCAGAGGTCATGCAGCGTTGCTGTGCCTGCAGCTTCCTCTACGGGCCTGACACCAGCGAACTTGTCCGCGCCCAGATCCGCAAGGCCCTTGATGAGCGCAAGGAATTTAAGGCTGAGCTCATTCTCTACAGGAAGAGCGGTGAGTCTCCCTTCATCACTAAAATAAACGGCACTGGCAAGGTCTCCATGATTCTCAGGGTGGGGTGGAGATTAAAGCTGTCAAGAACTGTGAATAACTATTTTTCCAAGATGGCCAGGGAATTTTGGAAGCTATATCCCCTCCCTCAAAAAAAGATGTTGACAGCCTTTAAAGGTAGTAGAAGACCAAACCCTAGGTATCGCTTCTTCGTGGGAAGGGGAATGGGGACGGACACAATCTGGTGGGGCTGAAGCCTTGTTAGAAATGGTGATGGACCATTTCTTATCAGGCCTTGACCCTGTGGGGCACAAACCCAAAGCTTGGGAAAGTTCCTTTTTAGACTTCAACTCCCCAGATCCCCCAACCGATTAAAAACAATTGCCAAGAGCTGCTCATTTACTTCCTGAAACTCAAAAACCATTTTGAAAACGTATCATCTCACCAAGTGTTCCCCCCCCCTGCAGTGGCAATGATGAGAAATAAGCACAATAGTACCAATACTCAAACTAACCTGCATCACCACCGACACTTCCTTTTCCAAGCTCTGCACTAACAGCCATATACAGTGGTGCCTCGCACAACGATTGCTTCATACAACGATGAATTCACACAGCGATGGGTTTTTTTGAGGAATTTCCCCCATCGTTTAACGATGTTCTCTATGGGGGAATTTCACTTAACGATGTCCCTTTTTGCTCATTTAAAAGTGTCTTAAAATGTTTGAAACCTGTTTTAAATGCTTGGATTCCATAGTGCACCTTGTGAAACATGTGCAAACTTAATTTGGTTTCGTTCTGAGTCTTCATTAATTTTTGATGATTTTTTTATTTTCCCCATTTAAATCAATTGAATGGACAGTTCAGTTCATTTAAATAGGGAAAACAAAAAATCACCAAAAATTAAGGACGACTCAGAACAACACCAAATTAAGTTTGCATAGGGTTCAGGAGGTGGGCTAACGATTGCAAGCATTTAAAACCTGTTCCAAACATTGTAAGACACTTAAAAATGAGCGAAAAGGAACATCGGAAAAGACTTCAAAAGCACTGAAGCCGGCTTCAGTGCTTTTGAAGCTCTTCCATTTTCGCTCATTTTTAAGGGTCTTACAATGTTTGGAACAGGTTTTAAATGCTTGCAATCGTTAGCCCACCTCCTGAACCCTATGCAAACTTAATTTGGTGTTGTTCTGAGTCGTCCTTAATTTTTGGTGATTTTCTGAATTTTCTCTCAATGGAATGCATTGGACGGAAAGTTCAATACATTCCAATGAGAGAAAATTCAAAAAATCACTAAAAATTAAGGACGACTCTGAACAACATCAAATTAAGTTTGCATACGTTTCAGGAGGTGGACTAACCATTGCAATCATTTAAAACAGTGTCCAAACATTGTAAGACACTTTTACAGGAGCGAAAAAGGACTTTGCAAAGGCATTGAAATGTATTGAGTCGGCTTCAATACATTCCAATACATAGGAAACATTGTTTCACTCAACGATGTTTCCTATGGGGATTTTCACTGAACGATGGCAATCTGTTCCAATTGGAACTGATTAACCAGTTTTCAATTCATTCCTATGGGAAATGGTGTTTCACAGAACGATGTTTCACACAACGTTGATTTTTTTTGGAACCAATTAACATCGTTGTGTGAGGCACCAGTGTATATAGGACTGGATGGTTCAGTGGAGAAGGGAACAGGGATCCTGCCCTTTTAATGAACGTGCAGAGAGAAGTTTTCAATTCAGCCACACCTGATGAAATTCCCTGTTTTACACAACTTACCAAAGGTGCCTGAGCCCTTTCATCTAATACGTATCTGGAGACCCTGCAGTAGGGATCCACAGGGCATGACAAGAAAGAACGTCTGCTGCTGGAAACATAAGACACATACACACATGCCAGCAAGGCACAGGAGGAAGAGAGAAAAAAATCTGCTGGCTCTAAGGCCAGGTCAGCTGTCAAGAAGTCTGAGTGGTAGCAGGCAGGAGTTCCATGGAGCATCCACTGGGCCTGAAGCAGTTTAGATCAGCGCCCGTATTCCAAGAGAGAAGGGGCCCTGAAAGAAGAGCTTCAGTGAAAGCTAAATGGGAATCTGTGGGCTTCTAAGAGTTGTAGTCCAGAAGAGTAACTTGCCTAAAGCATATGGGCTTGGGAGAGGTGGGGCTGCTGCGCTCGCAGGGCATGGCCAGGGTTTCAATATTTTGTTTTTAAGACCTACATTTTTCACATGCAGCCCTTTGGGAAAGGCCGCTGGGTTGTCAAGGGAAAGGTTGCTGTCCTTCCCGGCTTCTGTTCTTCAGTGGTGTACCAGAGAAGGCCAGCAATGCAGTAGAGGGGAGACCATCATCTCCTCCTTGCTGATCCCACCTGCCTCCTTCTCCTTCTAGGTGTCCCCTTTTGGTGTCTCCTGGATGTGGTGCCTATCAAGAATGAGAAAGGAGAAGTGGCCCTCTTTCTGGTCTCCCACAAGGATATCACTGAGACCAAGAGCAGAGCATCTGCAGAAAACTGGAAGGAAGGAGGTGAAATTAGACGTGGTATGGCATGGGTGGGTGGGAGGTGAATTGTCGGCTACTCTGCTAAATGAAAAATGTTGACAACCCTTTGAGTGTGCCCTCCTCTATGTCCCCATGGTTAACAGGCAAAGAGACATGTATTCACCCGGGCATAGAAGGAGATAATAGATATGAAGATCAGACACAGCAAGACACACAGATGAGCAGGTGGTGGGAACGTAATATATGTATTCGGAGAAATTTGAGTAAGAACTCCTCGGAGTTCTGTTTCAATAATTGTAAGAATATTGGAACATTTAGTATAACATACAAAATATAAAAGGAAAGACCCAATAATTGCTGTTGAACAGTCTGCAAATCTTTTGTTTGGATTAATATTCATAAAAAGCATGAATTTGTGGTTTAAAGGCTTCCTGTGAAAGAACAGAGTTAAAATTCAAAGCCTTGTCTCCCAAATTCAAGTAGCGCATATGCACACATTTCTGTGAAAGTAAAAAAAAAAAAAAATCTGCTCCAGGCAAAGATGGAAAATTCAGCCAGAAGATCAGATTTTACATTTCTGGGTTACTCTTTTCTACTGTCCACATGGGGACCTTGAGAGTTCTCTCTTGCATACCAATACAGTTGAGGTTTTTTTGTACTGACCTGCCAAATGTCACCAAGCTTCTGTTCCTCTTAGGTGGGCGACGGCGCTATGGCCGAGGTGGAGCTAAAGGTTTTAATGCCAACCGTCGGCGAAGCCGGGCTGTGCTCTATCACCTGTCGGGGCACCTCCAGAAGCAGGGCAAAGGGAAGCGCAAGCTGCACAAGGTATGTGCATGTGTGCAGAGTCTGGAGATGGAAAGACAGGAGGGGCTCCTTCCAGAGGCTCAGTGGGTAGGCACTAGGACCCAAGGCAGCTGGCAGGAATGTTAAAGGGACCCTAGCGGTTATATTGTTTCAAAAGAGAGAGAGAGAGAGATGAATTAGTTATTCCACCTGTATTGCCATCCTGTGGGCTCCTTCTTTGGGACATGCATAACTTGGTAAAATATGGCAATGATTCTGAATTTTATTATGATTTTTCTGATTTAACATACACCTTGGTTCAATTCATTGAACCATCTGAAGCCTGAAAGTTCCTTGTCCTGGGATGAATTTTCGTTCTCCACTGGTGGCATTTTATGGTCTGGGCTTTTCTTTTTTCTTTTTTTTCTTTTTTTTTGTGGACAGATCTACGCATGGCTGGTAGAGGGCTAACCTGTTCTGCAGTGCTGAATGTTGTTAATTCTCCCCCATATCCAACCAGGGTGTCTTTGGGGAGAAGCCTGCCTTGCCCGAATACAAAGTGGCTGCCGCACGCAAGTCGCCCTTCATCCTGTTGCATTACGGGACCTTCAAGGCCGGCTGGGATGGGCTGATTCTCCTGGCCACGCTCTACGTGGCCGTTACGGTGCCCTACAGTGTCTGCTTCAGTGGCGCCAAGGACGAAGGGCTTCCGGAAGCGATCCGCGCACCCCCCAGTGTCTGTGATCTTTCGGTTGAGATCCTTTTCATCTTAGGTATGGAGACAATAACCAAAAGCCAAACCTCAGGGGGATTGTAGGTCAGTCAGAGAGAACATGTCACATGTGCAGATGCTCTCTGTTCCATCCCATCATCTCCATTCAACAGTTTAGGCGGCCGCTCTTACCAAAAAAAAAAAAAAAAAAAAAAGAGCTAGAGGAGCAAATAAGGTCACTTCCTCTTTTCCTTCTTGCTTCTGGATTACAGCTTGGCAAAATTACATTTTTTGGGCCTAAAATTCTCCAAATTCCCTCCAGCCGGCATGTTCACCATTCCAGCTGAAGAAGATACTGAGAATGGTAGTCCATCAGAGTAACATTTGCCAGCACTGTTTGGGAGTGTGGGTCCTTTGGGAGAAATGTTGTGTGGTGCATAAAATAATGAATATAGGAAGTCGAAAATGAGTTTTCTGGATCCTGTTTTAATCCTCATCTTTTACTGATCAATGGGGCTGCTAGCCATTGCTGCTAGCCAGATCTAGAATGGCTTGATTTGCTGATAGGCTGATAGCCTATATAAATGCAGGTTCCTGTGTTCTTAAATCATAGATTGAAGGAAAATGATAGCCAACATAGGCAAGAATGGTCCGAAAGGGGAATGGATGGATGCCCCTCTAGCCTCGCTATGGCAAATAGAGAGATAATGCCACATTGTTTATGTTGCAGGAATTTTTGGTTAATCCCTCTTAGTTAGTAGAACATAAAGTACAAAAGCCAGATACAGCAAAGAAGAGAAATGTGAAGGAGAATAGCTAAAAGTCCCAATTTCCATCCATTTCCTGTTGTTCTCACAGGAACTTGCCTTTTGTATATAAAAATCACTATACACATCACAGCTTAAGTGGAAAAGGGAAAAAGATGCTTACAGTTGTGGACTTTCAGTTACAATCAGAGGAATGAATAAAAGAAAGATAGAAATTGCACTCTCAGCTATGGTGATTTCAGTCTCATGCTGGTTGACAGAAATCTACCATGCTGGTTGCATGGGTCAGTGGTCAGGAGCAGAATTTATATGTCTGCTCAGGTTAAGAGGAAGAGAGAGGGCAAACAAAACTAAAGAAGCAAGCAAACAGGAAGAGGGGGACGGGGCTTGCCTCAAGCCTGGGAAAAAGGACGTTGCTCATTGGTTAGTGGCAAGGCACTTCCCACTGAAGTGGGAAGGTATTAGGTTGCATACAAGACTGCGATTCTCTCCAATAGTTTCTGCCAAGCATCTTCTCCAGTAGTGAGCCAGCTGACCCCTTCCAGCATCATCATGTTGGCCAACATCACCTGCAATCCGGGTGACTATTAAGAAGCCATGTGATTGGCAGGGGCTTCCCTAGTGCTGGCCACCTTTCCTTCCTCCCAGGGCTTACCCACAAGAATAGCAATTCCACCTTGCTTTGGCAAGGGACGTGGCCGCAGGCAGCGGGTCCACCTTGTCACCTGTCTTCTCCTCAACCACCAGAGGTATTCATGTTTCATGTTGCCTCAGAATCAATACCTTCTCACACAAGGAGTGTCAGAAGTTACAAATGGGTCCCATTCATCAGGTAGAGCAATGACAAAGAAGCTCCTGCCCTTATTTTTCACAGTCCATCTCCATCCGCCTACACCTCCTTCTCTTCTTCCAACCCCCAGCCTGTGGGCAGAAAGGAGGCCAGGCCAGCTCCTTGCTTCTCCTTTCGTCTTTGGAAAAGCCAACCCTGTTCCATCTCTGACCAGGTCTGCCGTGGATCCTGTTAAACAGCTGTCAATTTTCGTCCCTTTTTTCTTTCCTCTTTTTCCCCAGACATTGTGCTGAATTTTCGTACCACCTTTGTCAGCAAGTCAGGGCAGGTGGTGTTTGACCCTCACGCCATCTTCTTGCACTACCTGACGCGCTGGTTTGTGCTGGACCTCTTAGCAGCCCTGCCTTTTGACCTCCTCTATGCCTTTCACGTCAATGTGGTGAGTTGTGGGGCCAGGTTTCCATCCTGGGAGGCCTTGGGGGCTGAGGCGCCCAAGGGTTCCTACAAACCTCTCCCTGGCAGTTTATTCAGAATAATAGGAAGCTGAAACAGTTTTCCTAGCAAAAGCTTAAATTGCAACTCAGGGCATCGAGGGTAGCATGCAAGTCCTCAGCCTAGTAGTTCCTCTATGTGTGTGAAAAGATGATGGTGGATGATTCTGTCTTCTGAGCTGCCATGGGAACCTGCCTTTCCTACGGATATCAGTACTTGGGGATAAGGGAAATGGCCTTTGCACATGTTTAGAGGTGCTCTCTGCTTCAGAGAAAGAGGGGGATCTGCCAGATGCATGTTTCACATGTTGCGGCTTGGCAGCAAGTATCTGAAGCAGATCCCAGGATCCAGGGAGGGCTCATGAACCAGCACCAAATTTGCAGCACTGGCATGAGATGGTCTTATCATGTTCCTCCACACTTGGGAGCTGCCTGCTAAACATTAGGTTAAGCTCTGTGGGGGTCTGGGAATCATTCATGTCATTACGGTGAGTCCCCTTGTAGGCCTTGAGGTGCAAGAGCAACTGATCCATTGAAATGAATAGCTGAATCTCTAACATAAATGCTAGTCACCACAGCAAGATTTAGGTGCTGATGAGTCAAGGCTAAAGATGTGAAGACGTTCAGAAAGCAATCCTGAGCACATCTGCAGGGATCACTGGGAGTTGTGGGCTCCCTTTTCCAACTACGGGAAGATGGGCTTGTGACACCCTCTTCCGTTACTCCCAGAACTTTAGCAGGTCCTCTCCATGTCACTGGATGCCCAGCATCCCTACCCAACACAGGGGGAGTAAAACTGGGGAAACCACCCCTTAAATATCTCACTTATCTTGAAAGCCCTGTTTTCATGAAAGTGGGGGGGGCACTGTGGACTAACCCAGCCTTACCCTTCTTCTTGTCTTCCCTACCCAGTACTTCGGGGCACACTTGCTGAAGACAGTGAGGTTGTTGCGGCTGCTGCGGCTGCTTCCCAATCTGGACCGGTACTCCCAGTACAGCGCTGTGGTCCTGACCTTGCTCATGACGGTCTTTGCTCTCCTGGCTCACTGGGTGGCCTGTGTCTGGTACTTCATTGGGCAGCGTGAGGTCGAGAGCAGCCCCTCCCAGCTGCCAGGGATAGGTGCGTGTGTGTGTGTGTGACGGGCAACCTCTTGGGATTCCTTTGTGGCAAAAGGGATGCGGGTCATGTGCAGCTCTGTCGAAGGTGGAGGAGCAAGATGTTGGCCCATAAAACAAAGGGGAGGGAAGATGGGTGCTGTGCCACCGTTGTTTGAATAAATAAATTTTCCACGTATCATCACTTTGGGGGGGAGGGGCAATAAGTTATCCTGTAATTACTGTTGGCTAGTGGACTTTGGGAACTGCAGAGTGGCCAGTTAACAATCAAAGGCTGTGCTTCAGTTCAAGCAGGGTTGCCAAAGTGGTTTAGGTCTCTGGCCAGTCTTTGGGTCTTGAGTCCCAAGTCTGAGTCTTTGGTACAAAGTCCTCCATTTCTATTAAAAACAAGCTTTTCCCCCTTGAAAAAAAGGGAGGGTGAGTGGGTTCCGAGTCATGAGCTGAATCCAAGTCATTGGTGGTGGCGGCGGAGGGGAAACAAACCCAAGTTGAGTCCGAGTCAAGTCGCTAGCGGAACCTCGATCTGACTTGACCGCAAGTCCCCACCTCTGCTGGCTGCAGAGACAGAGCTTGGGAATTGACAGGAGCTGGACTCGAAGATCCCTAGGGTCCCTTCTAGCACCACAGTTCTAAGATTATTATATATTATTATAATCTTTAAAGACTTGGAGAGCTTGGTGCTGAAGGCTGGCATCTATTTCAGCTTGGTGAAATAATAATAATAATAATAATAATAATAATAATAATAATAATAATAATAATAATAATAATAATAATTCAACATACAAAAGACAAAAACAGAAAGAACAAAAAGAATAAAAAGAATTTAAAAAACTAAACTAGCTGCTCTGCTAAACTAAATCCTCCCCCCTTTGGAGTCAGAGACCCCAGCCTTGTTAACCCTCCACTCTCCCCGGTTTGGTGTCCAGGGTGTAATGAATAGATATACATATATAATAAAATTTCCCCCACGCTCTTGTCTTTCTCTGGGCCCAAAAATATATTAGTTCCCAGCTTTGTTTTACGTAGTCTCTTGGTTGTTCCCGTAGTGCTTCTGATAGAGTGTCCAGTTCGGCTATATCCCATAGCTTCTTTAACAACTCTTCTGTTGTTGGAACCTCTTCGCTTTTCCATTTTTGGGCCCAGATAAAAAAATGGTCTTCATTTTTTTATCATTAATTCCTGGCATAACATTCAGTAATGCCATTTCAGGTTTTATATGTAATTTCTGCTGGATAATTTCTTTCACTATTTCCCACACCTGTGTCCAATAATTTTTGACTTTTTTGCATGTCCACCACATATGATAATAAGTTCCTGGATTTTTTAATACGTCCAACATATATTGCTGTTACCCTCTGACATTTTTGCTAGTCTAACAGGTGTGTAGTGCCATCATTTTGAGGATATTTTCTCTAAGATTTGCTGGTTTGATCAGCTTATAACTTTCTTTCCACATCTTAGTCCAGTCATCAAGACCTATGTTATAGCCAAAAAAATTTGCCCATTTTACCTTCATCTCTTTCACCCTCTCATCCTCTAAACCATATTCTAAAAAGTAGGTATACATTTTTAAAATTATTTTTCATCAGTATATCCACAGTCTATCCACCTATACTTTGCCCTCAAAGAAACCCACAGTCCTATCTTTTTTATATCTTGATTCTAATTTAACCATTGACCACCAATCAACAGCTACACCAAATTTTTCAAGCTCTTGTTTGTCCTTTATCTTCTGTTCTTTAGTTAACAGATTTTCATATGTGGTCAAAATTCCTTTCTGGTTCAGGACTTTTAATGTAAACGCTTCTATAGGCGCCACCCACAATGGGATTTTCTTATAGGTTTGTGCTTAAAATTTTTGCCATACTATCCCTAGGGCCTTCCTAAGGATATGTTCTCCAAAATGTGAGTGTTCCTCATGTCTTCCATACCATACATATACGTGCCATCCTATTTTTAGATCATGTCCCTCCAGTTTCATAAGTCTTTGATTTTCTAAGGCTGTCCATTCTTTAATCCAGGTCATAGCGCAATTCAGTAGACCCACTCCCCCCTTTCTTTCAGATCTTGTAGCAATTTAAGTTTTATTCTTGGCTTCTTAGGTTTCCAGAGAAAATTTGATGTTAAGCTGTCCAATTCCTTAAAATGTTTAAAGTTCAGTAGTATTGGGAGATTTTGGAATAGGAATAAAAGTTTTGGTAAAATCATCATTTTTATTGTTGATATTCTTCCCATAAATGAGATTTATAGTTTGCTCCACTCCTCAAAATTTTTCTGAATTTCTTTCTGTATTGCTAAATAATGTTCTTTCATTAAATTGCTTGGTTTTTTTGGTGATGACCACTCCTAAGTATTTAATTTTTTTCACGGCCCCAAAGTTGGAGTTCCGTATTAATTTTTCAACATCTTCTTTCTTTATGTTTTTGTCATAAATTTTGTTTTTTTGTAAGGTAAAGGTAAAGGTAAATGTTCCCCATGACAATTTTTTTGTCCAGTCGTGTTTGACTCTAGGGGGCAGTGCTCATCCCCGTTTCCAAGCCATAGAGCCAGTGTTTCGGCCGAAGACAATCTTCCATGGTCACGTGGCCAGTGCAACTTAGACACGGAACGCTGTTACCTTCCCACCGAGGTGGTCCCTATTTATCTACTTGCTTTTGCATGCTTTCGAACCACTAGGTTGGCGGGAGCTGGGACAAGCGACAGGCGCTCACTCCGTCGCGTGGATTCGATCTTACGACTGCTGGTCTTCTGACCCTGCAGTACAGAGGCTTCTGCAGTTTAGCCCACAGCGCCACCACGTCCCTATTTTTTTGGTAATTTACTTTAAATCCAGCCACTTGTCCGAATTCTTCTATGACTTTCAATAACCCTTCAAGATTTTCTAAAGGATTTTCTAGTATTATCACTAAGTCGTCCACATACGCTTGTAATTTAAATTCTCCTCTAATTTTAAGTCCTTTAATTGCCTCGTTGTCGCTAATCTGTCTGTTGAGTATTTCCAATACTAAAACAAATAATAAGAGGGATAGTGGGCATCCCTGTCTTATTCCTTGTTCAATCAGTGTATTTTCAGTTATGTTACCATTGACCTTTATCTTGGATACTTGCTTGGTATATATTGCCTTTGTAATTTGTAAATATGTTCCTTCAAAGCCCATTCTCTTCAGTAATGACAGCATAAACTCCCAATTTACATTATCAAAGGCTTTTTCTGTATCTAGGAAAATTAACATCATCTGCTTTTCCGGGTGCATTTCATAATATTCCAGTATGTTTATTATCGTCCTTGTGTTTGATGATAATTTCCTTTTAGGTATAAAGCTTGTTTGATTTTTATGTATTATTATTTCGAGTATTTCCTTTAGTCTTGTTGCAAAAATGGTTGTGAAGATCTTGTAATCAACATTCAGGAGAGAAATAGGTCTGTAATTCTTGGTTTGCTTTTTATCCGTCTTTTCTTTCTTTCTTTCTTTCTTTCTTTCTTTCTTTCTTTCTTTCTTTATTTATTTATTTATTTATTTATTTATTTATTTATTTATTTATTTATTTATTTAAATTATATAATTATATAATTATTTAAATTATATAAATTATAGAGAAATATATGCTTCTTTCCATGAATTAGGAATGTCCCCTTTAATCTGAACGTCTTCAATTAGTTTCTTAAATTGTGGGCTTAAAATTTCTTCAAATGTCTTATAATATTCCGTTGGTAATCCATCTGGGCCAGGAGATTTGCCGCTTTTTTGTTTCTTCCATGCTTCTCCAATCTCTTCTATTGTAATCCAGTTTTTGATGAGTCAGCCTCCATTCTGGGATATTATTCCAATAAATTTTTTTTGTCTCTCTTCTTCTCCTTCTCTTTTCTTCTATAGTTCGGTGAAGAATCCATGAATTTCTTTTTCAATATCCTTTTGTTTATATACTTCCTTTCCTTGCTTATCAAATATTGCCGTGATCATCGTTTTCTCTCTCTCCCTTTTTTTATTCTGTACGCTAACCATCTTCCCAATTTGTTTGCATTTTCAAAAAAATTTTGCCTTGCAAATTTGATTTTCTTCTCCATCTGTTCCTGTTCTAATAAATTAATTTTAGGCTGTAAAAAGTTTATTTTACTAAGTAATCCCTTTTTTGTTGTTGCCTTCTTTAGCACTGCTTCCTCTTTTTAAAGAGATGTTATTAGGGTTTGATATTGTTTATTCCTTTCCCCCTTTTTTTGGATATTAAATTCTATTGTGTATCCTTGGAAATATGCTTTGGCTGTGTCCCATACCACTGTCATTACTGTGTCTTGAGGTTTATTGATTTGGGAAAAAAATTCATCTCATTTTTAATTTTATTCAAGAAGGTCTCTTTTCTCAACAATTGCATGTTGAGTCTCCAAAAGCCACTCCTTGTCCTCTGTCCTAATGTCATCAATATTTGATTATGGTCTGCATAAGTATTTGGTAAAATTTCAATGTCCTCTGCTTGATGTATAGCTTCCGCTGCTATCCAACAATTATCTATTCTTGACCATGATTTATGTCTGTTTGAGTAAAATGTATAGTTTCTTCTGTTCGGATTTCTGAGTCTCTATAGGTCAATTAGTTTTAATTGTTCTGCCATTTCAAGGAACACCTTAGGTATCATATTCCTCGTCTTTTCCCTCCCATTTTCAGTTTCCTTGGATGTATCCTTTTCTTTGTCAATTATTGCATTGAAATCTCCCATAATACATATTTTTTGTTCTGACCTTTGTAATAATTGTTATTATTATTGTTCAAAAACATCAGGCACAGTCAACCAAAACTATAAAAAAATTGACTGGTATTATATAACAGATAATAATAATAATAATAATAATAATAATAATAATAATAATAATAATAATAATAATAATAATAATAATAATAATAATAATAATAATAATAATAATAATAATAATAATAATAATAATAATGGGGAAAAGTCTGATAGATGTTAAACCTCTCTTAACCTCCAGTATGAAATGTAAGGACTCCGGTCCTGTGTTTTTTCAAAATCAATTTCAGAGCTGAGAAGTTACTTTCTTTAGGAGACTCTACAGCTAACCACAAACCACAAGCCAGCATGCCCAGCATCTTGGATCCTTTCTGTAAAAGGGTTAAGCATATCCCATGAAGACGTATAAGCAGTGATTATCTGTGATACCCAGTGGAACTGTCACACCACAGAGCTTTCTGCCTTCTCCATTTTAGACCTTGCAAGAGAGCAAAGCAGGGTGGGTGGGGATCTAGGAATGTCTACTTGGTGCCCAGAGCTATGTGACTGACCCATGGAGAAGACAGCCCACTCTGGATGGCCATTTCCATGAGAGGAGATGCATTCTAAAAAATGCATTCTAACAAAAAGAGGCATAAAGTATGCATATGCTCATTTAGATGTACAGAAGTAATTATGATAATTCGAGTGACTGTGCTCAGTGGGATAGGCATCTGGCTGCACAGCCATAGGTTGGGAATTCACAGAGTGCCTCCTGGAAGAAGAGGCAGCCTACGTGGCCTTGGGCAAGCTGCACACTCCCAGGGTGACTCCAGGGTGTCTGAATATTCTCTACAACCCTGGAAAAAGTCACCCCAAGTTGGAACTGACTTGACATCACCCACGCACACATACACACACATATACACCCATGCAATGCATGTTTGCCTAGAGTGGAGACCGTGACAAGTTGATCTGCATGGCCAATAACTGTTCTGTCCTAATGATGCCGATACTCAATTCAAGCTGCCCCCTCTCCCTTCTTACAATTTTAAAAAAATCTTCACATTGTTTTTGACCAGAGCACCCTTCCAATAAAGCAGAAGTGGGCAGAGTATGTCCCTTGGGGTGTTGTTGGGCTGCGTCTCCCAGCATCGGTCACTCTGGTCTGTGCTGGTGAGGGCGTTACTGTCCAACCCCCATCTGGAGAGCCACAGAGAAAGACAGGATCTCCTCAGAGGACGGGACGGCTTTCTGCCAGCTCCTCAAATGAAGAAGGCTTCTTTGTAAAGTAGGACACATGGCCACAGAGGCGCGCTGTGTACTGAGAGGGCATTGACTCTAATGCCAAGGCATGCCTTAGGTCAGCTGTCTGCTTGAAGCCCAGGGCTCCTGAGACTGGGTGAGGGACTTGGCATTCCAGGCAAGGAAGGGCCTTGGTTCTTCTCACCCCATTGACCTCTCCCCACCCCCCAATTCCTCCCAGGTTGGCTGCAGGAGCTGGCTCGCCGACTTGAGACTCCTTACTACTTGGTGCAGAGGAACAGCAGTGGCGAAGACCCTTCCACCAACCGGACGAATCCCTCCCTGAATAGCAGCACCTGGGAGCTCCTGGGAGGCCCTTCCCTGAGAAGCTCCTACATCACATCCCTCTACTTCGCCCTCAGCAGCCTGACCAGCGTGGGTTTTGGCAACGTGTCGGCCAACACAGACTCAGAGAAAATTTTCTCCATATGTACCATGCTGGTGGGGGGTGAGTGAGGCTCTCAGCCTGGGGTGTCTGGGGACGGCGCACGGGGTCTGTGGGGCTGGGCAGGTGGGACATCCGGGGCAGAGGCTCAACTGCCTCTTTTCTCCAGCTCCGGGCTCCCTGTTTTCAGCTTCTTAACTTGGGCTCCTGGTTATCATGACAACAGGGCAAGTATCTCGTTCTATTATTATCCTTTTTATTTTAGTACAATGCCCAAATCTAGCAAGGTAGTTCTTCTGTTCTGAGGCCTTTTCCTTGTGGCAGAAAAGAGAACCAGATGGCTTTTTCATCTCGGTTCTTTTTAGGAGGTGGATTAAATGACTGGCAGGGGCTGTGAATTGCCTGCTTCTCACTGCCTTCATCAGAGAAGAGCAGGTGAGAGAGAGAGAGAGAGAGAGAGAGAGAGAGAGAGAAATAGAGGGGGGGGGGAGAGGGAGAGGGAAGGAGGATACAGTAAACCTTTCATTAGTGTTGTCTGTGGCCAGCCTTTAGGAATAGAGCTGACTCAAGGAGTTGTCCTACTTAAGACAAAAGTAGCAAAGAAATGGTACCCCATTCCTAATTTGTGTATGAAAGACTGACTAGACTGACAGTTGAATCTTATTTCAGAATTGAAATAAGAATTCAGAAATAATTGAAACCACTGCCCAGGTTAAGGGCCACAGAAGAATTTCTACGGCATAGACAGCCCTGCCCCCTGACAGGAGGAAACACTTTGGAGTTCAGGAAGAACTCTCTTGGCATCCCAGTTGGGAGGCCAAAGTATTCAAAGCAGCCCAAGCAACAGGGCAGGGAGCCTAGCTAGCAACAGGGGAAGGCCCACACCCCTGCCTACTGCCAGTCCTGTCCAGGACCCGTGACTGGAGGTTGACTTTCCTAGATGAATCTCTTTTGGAGAAACAGGAAGCTGCACAGGTCTGATTTGCCAGGTCTTTGGTTGGCCAGAGATGGCTCGCCAGGTATGGAGAAGACCAGGGACTTGGCTATCCTGCCTTGTTTTAAACATTGTACTTCCTGAACCACAACTTGTGGACAATCCTGCCTCCCCAAGACACTTCTGTGATCATTTATTCCATGGTATTGGGAGCAGGGTTAGGGGTTAGGGCATTGGCCGTATTTCCCAGACTAGCTTTGGTTCTGTTCTTTTTTCCCTCCCCCACCCCCACCACCACCCCGTCTCGGCCTGCCAGCCTTGATGCATGCTGTCGTCTTTGGCAACGTGACAGCCATCATCCAGCGCATGTACGCTCGCCGCTTCCTGTACCACAGCCGCACGCGGGACCTTCACGACTACATCCGCATCCATCGTATCCCTCCACCGCTGAAGCAGCGCATGCTAGAGTACTTCCAGGCCACATGGAGTGCCAGTAATGGCATTGATACTCGTGAGGTGAGATTGAAAACCCCAGAGTCTTGGTTTATGAGGGTTCGTTAAGCAGATTTCTTCCCTGAGCAACTTCACTCTCCCCAAAGGGGACTGGATGAGAACAGCTGGTGAGAAAATAGACAATATACCTCTCAGGCGAATATATTCTCTCGCTATACTCGGCCAACCAGTTAAATCTTCCAAGGGTGGTCATGGTGGTCTCTTATGTGTTCTACCACTGGAAACAGTCAGATCTGGAAGAGTTACTTTTTTTGGATTACATTTCCCTCATTTTCCCAGCCAGCATGGCCGTAGCTTGGACATTTGGGGAATTCTAAGCCACCAAGATAACATTTCTGTGCTCTGAGAGTCGTAGGCAAAGTGGAGAAACAGGAGAGAACCTTTTCATCATTCAATGCCTTGTTTATGGAAGGCCTCTTAGAGGCCCTACTGGTGCCCACATCATATTTATATCAACAGCAAGTAAAAACCGGCATGTTTACTGAAGCATTTGGGGGCCTAGAGTGGGATAGTGGCTTGGTTTTCAGTGGGTTGGGATTGCAGGTTTTGTTCTGTTCAACATGAATTGTTTTCAAATTGTTCAGATTGTTTACCTTGTTTGAAGCATTTTACATTGTTTCAAAAATTATATCCTCGATTATACCCTAACGTGAGTTCTGCCAATACTGGGATGGGGTAGAAATAAACAAATGCATAACCAAGCCAAATCCAGAGGTAGTTCAAGGAATGGTGGTGGAGACGTTCTACCTAAGTGTTATAGAACAACCCCCTTCGTTGCCTTTGAAGATCATGGGAGAGTTGTTGGCCCAAACCAACTATCTCCCAATCTATCCTACTTTCTAGGGTTATTGAGGAGCAGTGAATCATGCTAGTAATTAGGATATGAAACCAATAACCACCGAAACTCTTCTGTCACTTTTGTCATCCATGGTAGCTCAGAGTTCCACATCTGGTTTTAGGTAAGAGGTGGGCTTTAGGTAAGAGGTGGGCAGCTTTGGGTGCTGAAGAAGAGAAGGTGTTGGACTGGAATGCCCATCATTCCTTCTCATCAGCTGTTCTCACTAGAGATGCAGGCTGGCAACATCTGGGGAGCCACCCGTTGCCCACTGCCTCCTTACCGCCTCAGTTGCAGTGTATTATGATGGAACCTGGATCCATTCCAAATTTGTCTCAACTTTTGCCATTTCTATGTTGGTCTACGGGGAAAGAGTGGCAATCTCAAGGACACTGTGAGGAGCATGGCAATACTGACGCTGCTCCTGAAATGACTGCCTTTCCTTTCTTCCGTAGTTGCTACAGAGCCTGCCAGATGAGTTGCGAGCAGACATTGCCCTGCACTTGCACAAGGACCTGCTGCAACTGCCCCTCTTTGAGGGGGCAAGTCGGGGCTGCCGGCGCTCCCTTTCACTCGGCGTTCGTACTTCCTTCTGCACGCCAGGGGAATACCTGATCCGGCAAGGGGATGCCCTCCAAGCCCTCTACCTGGTCTGCTCGGGCTCTATGGAAGTGCTGAAAGACGGCACTGTACTCGCCATCCTAGGTACAGGATCTTTACTCTGCCCCTTCCCAGTTAACAGGATGAGGGACCTTTTTCAGAGCCCAGGCCAGTGTCCATTGCTCTGTGTGCAAGCAGGGCCACCAGGCCATGTGTGCACAGAGGATCTGAATGCTCCACAGCAACGAAGCTCTTGGGCATGAGACAGTACAGTGTGGGGTGAGGGCTGGGGGTGGGGGGTAGGCTAAACTTTTTTTTCTTGACATGCAAGATGGCCACACACTGTTTAGATGGTGGATAAATGTGTGAAACCCCCCCCCCCCCATAGCAGCATTCATGTGGTATACCATAGCAGTAATATATAACTGTAACTCATGCTTTGATCTTCTCTCCATCCCACCAAAAATAAAAATAAAATCAACCTACAAATCCCACCCTACTTTCCTGTTGTCCCCCCCCCCCCCCCAATAATCTATACAGCCTTAAGCTGTATAGATACTGTATTCCACTTGTGGGCCTCTTTTCGCTGCTTTAAAAGAAAAAGAAAAAAAATCTCCAGATGTGTGGGTCACGTAGATCCAAATATTTCCATTGTGGTACCCCAATGAACCTTTGGATAAACATTTTGATGGGGGGGGGAAGATGGGTTCACAACTCTACTGTTTTCCCCACTGCCCTTTGTTCTGCTTTTCTTTCCCCCATTAGGCAAGGGAGACCTGATTGGATGCCACATCTCCTCCAGGGAGCAAGTGATCCAAGCCAATGCAGATGTGCGAGGCCTCACTTACTGTGATCTGCAATGCCTGAGCTTGCCTGGCCTTCTTGCCAGCCTGGAACTTTACCCAGAGTTTGCCAGTAAATTCCGGCGGGAACTGCCCTGTGAGCTCAGCTACAACCTGGGTGGGGGCAGCAGCTTCCCAGTGAGTATGACAGTCATGGCACAGAAAAGCACAGTAAAAAGATTGGGTGGGAAGGCTCTCCATTTAGATCACAAGGGTCATGAGCACCTCCTTCTATCACTTCTTTATTATATGTACTTCCCATTAACCAACGTCTTTGGGCAGTTTACGGAACTTGTAAATCATAAACTATAAAATACAGTTCTGTGAAAACTCAAGAGAGCAAAAAAAGAAAAAAACATTTTATAAAACAGTGGTACCCAGGTAAGGTTTCCTGCTGACAGAAGTGCTTATATGCATTGATTCCCAACCTGGGGTCTCCAGATGTTCTTGGACCAAAATTCACAGCGGGCTTCAGCACTAGTTGTGCTGGCCAGGATTTCTGGGAGTTGTAGTTCAAGAACATCTGGGGACCCCAGGTTGGAAAGCACTGCTGGAATTGGCAGCAGGGGATGGGGAGAGAAGGGTTTCCTCCATTTCTTTGTAGCCCCTTGTATGTGACCTAAGGGTGTGTTGAATAAGGAATCTTTTTCTTCTTCTGTGGGGATAGTAACAAAAATCAAAGAATATACAGTATATGACTAATAGAACCATTATTGGTTGGGAACTGGTGTCTGTGTGTCTCGTCATACCCCATCACCCTTGCGATAGAAGCTTGTCTCTTCTACTTTTCTTCCCTCTACAGGAATCGTCACCAGCAATGAGTGGCAGGGAACCCACCACTTTATTCTCTGTGGTGGGGAAGGGTGTCGCTGGCACTCTCTTCCCCCCAGATCACAGAACTCCCTATTTGCCTCCAGAGCCAGCCGAGGAATCCTCTGTTCCCCTGTGCCCTTCTTCCTTTGGAGGCCACAACCATTACCCACCACGCTCAGATGTTCCACGCCAGCCCCGCTCTGAAACCTCCTCCCATCCCACAGCGTTGCGTCTACACAGTGCTCCCTACAGTGGGCCCCCAGATCTCAGCCCCAGGTAAGGAGCCAACAGAGGAGGCGGGGAAACCATCTTCCAGAAAGGGGGAGCAGAGAGGTTGGGCAAACTGCTCTCTTCTTTACCCTCCCCCTCCCATCTCTAAACATCCTGCATCTGTTGCCCATTTTTCTTGGCTTTCCGAAGCACTGTGTTCTATGACTCAGTCATGGAAAACAGACCTGTTGATGATGTGTTTATAGATATTGCCACACAGCCGCTTTTTTTCTCGAGTCTGGACTAACTGGGCATTTGTGTGCAGTGTAGGTCAGGTTTTGCCTGCTGTTGTACAACACACTATAGTTGAAGAGCAAAAATAACATCGAGTTTTTCGGCACCATGAAGACCAACAGTTTTACCGGACATAGGCTTTTGTGGACTCTAGTCCACTCCCATCAGGTCCGTCGGACAACGTGGGCTGTAAAATGCCTTAATCTTTTAAGATGCCACTGCAGAGCTGGAAGGGACCCTATGGATCATCAAATCTAGCTTATCAAGGAGGCACAGTTAGGAATTCAACTCCCAACGTCTGACTCACTTAGCCAGAGACTTAAACCAATGGCCTATTGCTTTGCTGTTTTTCTACAGCAAGGCTACTGATGAATACCAGCTACAGACAATCACAAGTTGGGTCTGGTACCCTTAGCATCCTCCCCGTTGTTGTCAGCTTTTGTTTCTACCCTTTAGCAGTCGGGAATTGCTGTTGAGATAAACCTGAGAATACAGGCATGTCTGGTCCTCAGCTAGTAGGATTCCAGGCTGGGGGAAGGGAGCTGAGCACAGAATAGTGTATGTCTTTTCCTATTTATTCAAATTTTTTCTCCCTTCTCGTTTTCCCCTGCAGAGTTGTAGATGGCATCGAGGACGGGTCCAGTTCTGACAAACCCATTTTTAGCTTCCGCGTTGGCCCGTCGGGTCCAGACTATACCAGTCCTTCACCTGGCACAGGTATGCATTCTGCATAGCATTTTTCACTTAATAAGACCACCACACAGAGAAAAGATACGTAAGGTGATCCCAACCAATGCTTTTTTGCCAATCCAACCTGTTTTTCTGCTTACAGACAGTGGCTTGCTCACCATCCCTCCAGAGCTAACAGGTGCTGATACTATTGAGAAACTGCGGCAAGCGGTAAGGTGGTTTGTTTTTTGCAACAAGAGTGAATATATATATATATAGCGACACTAAGTGGGCTGTATCACTTTCAGTCTGCAAGTGTATGTGGGTGGGGGTGTTGCACGTTTGAAAGTTTACCACTGAAAAACTAATACTACGTATATAGAAAGTACGCAAGAGAGGCTATTCTAAAACTTTTCCTTCTGCCATTCACAGCATAGCATTCACGTGTGCAAGTCTCACTTGTTGCCTGAAATAGTATTGTAGGAAAATTCTTACAGCCCAGAATCCTGCTGTATGCATAAAGCGGCCTCCACGGTATTGAAATCGCTCAGCAGAATCGGCTCTTCACTCCTGGGGAATAGCAAGGGAGAGCTTCCCAGGGATATCTGGTTAGCTACAGTGGGAAGACAGGATACCGGCCCAGGGAAACCCTTGGTCTGCCCTGCAAGGACATGCGTTCCATTCTGGGTTTTCAAAATTTCTTTCCCCCCCCCCCACACTCCCAAAATACCTCTCTGGATGAAGAGGGAATTTTTAATCAAAATGGTTAACTTACCAAAGTCTAAAAATGTATAGGATGAAGGTCAGTTTCTTCAAGCAGCAAAGGTAAATTATTCCTTTTCATGTGAAATGTGAGGCCCCGCGTTGCCTCTCCCATTCCCACGGCACTCCCGTATGAGGCTTCCAGCAACTTGGCGGCAGCCCCATCAGGAGGAGAACATTTATGTTCAGTCCGAGGCTGAAGGGAAGAGATGTTTTGTAAACAAGGGGTCTGCATGCATGTGTGCTGATATCATGCAGCCAAAGGAGAAACAGAAGCTGCTGAGGCCACTAATGTAGTTCTCTTCTGCAATTCTAGGTGGCTGAACTCTCCGGGCAAGTTCAGCAAATGCGGGAAGGCCTCCAGTCCCTGCGCCAAGCTGTCCAGCTCTTCCTCCTCTCCCAGGGCCCGGCCCAGCCACGGGCTGACCTTCCATCCTACAGCTCCTTTCCGTGTGCAGACGCCCCTGCGAATCCACTGCTGAGCCCGCTTCGAGTAGACACTGGACTCTCCCCGACCTTCTGTTCCCATAGCGCACCGCCTGCGCCCTGTCCCAATGGAGCCTGTGGCCGGGTCCAGTGGATGTGGTCGCCACCAGCTGGCCAGAGCTCACCCTGGCCTGGAACATTCTGGACTCAAGGGCCAGGAAAGGACACTGACGAAGGGCCGGCTTCATTCACCAGTCATGGACCCAAGGGCCAGGGGACCAACACACAGCTGCCAAGCCCCAGCCAAAGAGAGGGCTGCCTCCCCCAGACTTGCTCCCCTGCAGACACAGCATGCCATACAGAAACCAAATCTTCCAGGACTCCAACTTGCGATTCTGCAAGTTTTGAGATGGTGATGATTGGCACTGGGAACAACCACGCTACAGACAGTGCCCCCTGTTGGCCAGAGGAGGAAGGGACAGGCTTATGAACCTATTTGGCATTTCTGCTAGCGGAAAGCTCAGTCTCTGGCACTGCTCTGGTCTGGAAACTTGACAAAGAGGAATCTCTTGTTTTATTGTACCAGGTGGGAGCCCATTCTGGACAACAGACCAAGAAGGGAAGGGAAAAAAACCCAAGGAAGTCCAGATACAGTGTTGTTTAAAAAAAAAGCTGTAGCAGCTGTCATAATAAGGATAGGACTGTAAAACAGCCATAGAAATTCTCTGAAGTGTGATGGAACACATAGTTTATCTGGGAAAAATCAGGGAAACAAGAGCTGCTTCAATGACCTTTGTTATCAAAAGCCCTCCTGTCTGGAATACTGTGGGGGTTAGGAAATACATGGATTTAACATGCAGATGCTTGAAATATGCAAAGTGCCCCCTAATTATAACAGTTCTTCCTTCAGGCAGCTCGTTAGGCATGGGTGGTGGCCGTGCAGTACCAGCAGACACTCCCCCCCCCACCCCGGCTTGTGCATCTAGTTATTCTGGTGGGAGAGCAGGACAGAGGTCCCCTCTGCGATACTGGGGTCATGCAATGGTGGATCTCCTTTTTATAAATTAAAAGGACATGTTTTGAACAGTGGCCTCTGGGTTTTCAAAGAAATCCTAGCCTGGAGTTTATTGTCTCTACAATGGAGCCAGGTCAAGAGAGAAAGGCTTTTGCAAGCTGTGTAAAGGGAAAGAGGGAGCAAAGACTTCCACAGTTTGGACAAGACGGCTTTTCACCGCTTTGGTCTAAATTCATTTTGAGAGCGGAGATGCAGAACTGCCTGTAGTTCCTAATAAACAGGCAATACAGATGCACAATACTAATACCCTTGCAGAAGAAGAGAAATATGTACCAATGGATATTGACCTTTGTTTCACATCCATAGTGCAAGATATAACTCCAAAACACACAGTATATTTGACAAGAGTTGAAAAGTTACCTTGTATAGAAACTGGGCACCAACACAACACTCCAGAGGAGAGGAGGCTGGTAACGATTTTAATAGCTCCCTTGACTCTTCCTGTCCCTATTTCCCCTCCCCAAATCCTCCATAGAAGAAGACAGAGTCACTCCATCTCACAATCAAGCACAGCCAGCAGAAACCATGAAGCCCCTGTCCATACAGTTCAGGGCCCTTCTGTTGGCTGCAGGGCTCCTTCCCCATGGAAGAAAAGGCCACCGAGAGGTTTCAATCCTGGCCAAGAGGAGAGGCAAAGCTAGACAAAGCCATGTTAGCAGCAGATAACATGGTGGTCCCTGCTGCAGATGGCGTGAGGCGAAGAAACACTCCATAGATCCACTGATAGATGCCTTTAGTATGATCCCGATCTCAAGGCTGGCCAATTTTGGCAGCCTCTGCCTTGATAAGCGCTATCAGATCTTGGTTGATGAGGAACACAAAGCGCAAACTAGCAATCTAGAGAAAAAGAGAGACGCCAGATTAGAAGATGGAAGAAAAAATGAGTGCTTCCAATATTATGTTCTAGTCACCTTCCTTTCTCCTTGAACCCACCTTAAAAGGCCTAACCTCTCTAACTGCTGAAGTGACCCATGATGTCAATCCAGCTAGGAAGCTCTGAAAATACCCCATGGTTCTCCAGATGCACTTTTCTGCCTATCTGCCAGCACAAGGCTCGTGTTAATGAACAAGTCTGTCCACCTCCTTCATTTAGGACATGAAGAATCTACTGCCACTGTTCAAAAATCAAAAGTAGGGGCAGCTTCCTGGAGCTTCTAGCACCAGGCAGGTCCACTACAGTACTATTCTGGACAGCAACTTCATTTTGGTGTGTGACAAAGAGTTAGGAAAACATGAGGTGACAACATGGGCATTTAGCCTGTTTGGTCTGCTGTGGAGCTGCTCTGGTTCACTTCTCAAGTTGGCAACCAGACATCTTTGTTGGAGCAAACTAGCCTGCCCTCACAGCAGCCCTACACACACCTTTCTAGGCCTTGTCAAGGGCTTCTACTTTTTTGGTGGGGGTAGGATCATTTGGTCCAATTCCAGCATGTGTGATGGCTGGGAAAAAACCAAAAGCAAGCTTTCTTCTTCGAATTTGCGAAGTGACTTAAGACCAGGGCCACTTCAGGATATTAGAAAATCAAACACTTCACTCTATGGAGGTGCAGATGAAATTAAAACAAAATGTTTTGTGTATTAGGGCAGGGCAGATGCACTGCCACTTTTTTAAAAAAAAAGACAAATTGAAAACTTCCTTCTGGAAGTGGGAGGAAATAGGAGGGGGCAATGATTTGGCTGTGAGGAGTCAAACTGTTAAGATTAAAGCAAACAAAATTCCCCTTGTTGCTCCCTCCTGTCTCCTCCCACCTCTGAGATAAAGCTTTTCATTTGTTCTTATTTTTATAAAGTGGTGCAGTGAAACTATGCCGCCCTAATACACTTTAAAACAATCACTGCATTTTCTATGCTCCTCCTAGCATCCAAGGAAGTGTTTAACTTAACCATATCCTGAGGTGGCTCTCTTCTTAAGCCACTTCATAGTATCAGCAAATTGACAGTGGACTGCTGCTGACCAAATAGTTACTTGAGGTCCACGTGCCATTTGGATGTGAGGATGAGAGTAAATGTCAATCCTCCTAGTGACCCTATTTAGCTTGCTCCAGCCTGCTCCAAATAAATTTCACATAGTTTCTAGATCAGAAAAACAAGGTCCCCACCTCACCTCAACCACAGAGTTGTTGCTGAGCTTCCATTTACTGCCACAAAGCACAGGGCGCCCGTCAACATAAATGGGACGCCGCCCTTCATTTGCTAAGAAAAAGTCACCATTGTTCTTCAACTTGATGACCCCTGTGTATGCACACACGAAGAGAGGTGAGGAGAAAGAAGACTTTCAAAGGGAAAAAAAAGAAAACACAACCACAATTGCTTCCCAGGAAGACCTCCAAAGTTGAGGCCACAGCTCACACGTGCACCTGAAGTTCTGTGTTATTCTCATTAAGTGCATAACCCCAAAGCACAAAACTCTAGTTAGTTACTTTCCAGGGCTTGGAGTTAGCTCCTCTCTCAACCCCCTAGCACAATCATCCTTCAAACCTCCCTCCTTCAGCATCACTTCAGCACCAGCAATCCACAGGCTGTGGCTCCATGGCCCATACCTTGTTTACGGGATATCTTCCAGGCTGGCCCCTCCAGTGCTAAATCCACGTCAATCTGATTGTCTTTAGTGGCTCTGCCAAGTGTGATCTGAAAAAGAAAATGAGCAAAGCCATTCGAGACAGTGTGTCAAGCGAATTGGAACTATGCTCCTAGGAAATTATTATTCAGCAATAAAAATTAATTAGGCAAATCAACACAGTACATTAAGTTGCTGAATTTGCATCCTCCATTCCAAAATGGAGAGCGATGTTGCCATTACCGGAGAAGGCACAGTTTGATGGCAGAAAGGAAGAAAAGGTTAAGTGAAGGACAGAAGAAATGTATCACTCAACTGACAAACCCATTTTGTGGGAAAAGCCTAGGATTTCTCAGGATATTTACTGTATTTTTCTCTGTATAAGACAATACTTTTTCTAAAATTTTTAGATTAAAAATTGAGGATCGTCTTATACTGTACACGGAAGTAAGGGGGGAAGGGATCAAACCTGGAGGGGAAAGCTGCTTTTTGCAACGAAAATGTAGGGGGAAAGCAGAAATCGCTTCCCCCCTGCATTTTCTTTGCATAACCTGGAGGGGGGAAGCTGTTTTCTGCAATGAAAATGTAGGGGGAAAGCAGGAGCTTCCCCCCCTCCACTTTCTTGCAAAGAAATAAATTTTGATTTAGAAAAGTGGGGGGCATTTTATACATGGGGATGTCTTATACACGGAAAAATACAGTAGTTATCAAATTCTGTTATTCTTTAAAAGCATTTGAGATGTATGTTGGGTCTATGCATTTTCTGGGGGGGGCGGAGTTTATAATCTATTGCTGGCTATTGGTGACAAGTATATTATTAACAAAACCATGGGATATATGCTTCTCGTGACATGGTCCTACGAGGGAATGTTCAGAACTGTCTGAACCTATGGAGATTAACCAAAGATTGGACTCACCTCACGGGAGCGCATGAGGTACCTCACCATCCTTCCACGTAGCACAGCCAACGTCTGGTTATCAAAGTCAGGAGAGCTCATCCCTGGGAGGAAGAAAGGAGAGACTAGATTACATGAGATTCAGGGGTCAAATCTCCACGTTCACCACCACCACCCCAAATGAAAACAAAACATAACCCCCAGGCATCACTGATGCAGTAGGTGGCTAGACATGCTCGTTTCCTCTTGGCTATTTTGAAAGAGATGGCAACGAGAGGAGAAATTTACACCAAAACTGCAGTTCCTACAGGCTTCCAAAAATGCCCCCCCCCTTTTTTTTACTCACTGGGTGGAAGCATCAAAACCCGGCACAGGAGGCAGAATGCAGCCTACACTGTGCGCACCCCTGGATCAGATGGAAAGGGCCTTTGGAAGTAGGCAGGAGTCAACTGAAACTTCTGCATGTAGCGCATGGAGGGATTGGGTAGGTTGTTAGCACCACAGAGCTCAGGAGCACATCTTGCTTTGGCCCTGTGGCTAGTCCTGAATGCTTGTCATCCTAGCTCAGGCGCTGCCACCCAAGGAGAAGCCCTGAGGGCCTTCTCTCACCTGTTATACTGTCCACCAGGACCTGCCATTTGTGTAGCTCCTGCTCCAGCTGCCGGATTTCCCGCTTCTGTCTCCGGTCTGCTACAGTTAGCTCTGCAAAGAGAATGGAAGCAAGCATGGCAAACATGTATCTGAAGGCAAAACAAAGACATGTTGGAGAAACATGCGGGCCTCCCTGGCCTGGCGTCAGGCTACTGCTGTATCCAAAACCTCTGAAAGGCACGAGGTTGGGCGAGGCAGCGACAGCCAAGGACAAACCCAGTGGTGCTAGAAGTGCAACATTCCGTAACAGCAGCGGTGGGCAAACCCAGGGGGTTTGAGAGCCATTTTTCATATGTTACACTGATTAATCGTTCTCTAATTCCAGTAATATTCACATTAGTGTATTCTTCAAAAGATTCTGATAAAATGAGTAAGATTAAGTAAGGTTTTTTAAAAAATTACAATTCTGCTGTTGCATTGAGTCAGATTCAAAACATTTTTTTTTTGTTTCTGTTATTGAGTTTTAAAGGAGTGTTTTCACCTTTAATTTTAAATGGTGGTTCTTTGCCTTTACGATCATGATAACAATGTTGACTTCTGAGAATGAGCCTCCTGGTTGCTATTTCTGGAAGTTTTATTCCAGGATGTAAACATGGAGATTGAAGACTTTTAAAAAATTTATTTAATCACGATTATTACGCCAAAGAACAAGCCTTTTATTCTAAAATAGACTCTTTCATAGCTTAATGACTATCAATTACCAAACATGGGGTGGGTGGGATTTGGAGGCTGAAAAGTGACTAGATGCTACTGCAGAACTGCGCAAGCAACACAGAAGCCACAGCTTGTAGCAGCAATTCTGTGATGCCTTTCTTCTTTAAAAAAACAATGGGGGGGGGGCCTTGGGAGATACAAAAATGATCTGCATTGGTCACATGCAGCTTTAGGGTCTCACTCTGCTCACACTGGCACTAGAGGTAATATTTGCTGTTGTCTAGCATCATTAGACAGGACTTTGGATGTAAAGGATAACCTTCTATCCTTCTGCAGCACAGAAAACTCAGCTCTGCTTTTTTTCCACAGTAGCCCAAGAGGACTGATAACTCTTACAAACAATTTTGATTTTAAAGGAGCATGATTTAATTCTATTCTATCCAGAAATAGGGTTGTTTGGAGAGGGATACTATACTCTAAAGCAGCCATTCTCAACCTTTTTTGTGGCCACAGCCGTAAACACAATATGAAACAATTATAAGCCAAATCAGGATTGTATAAGTCGCATTAAAAACTTTACAAGGTGGTGTGTAAAGAATTGTTTCCAGCCTGTGGCCTCCTTCAAATGTATCAGGTCTCCCTGCCAGGAACCATATGGACCTGGTTGAGAATGGCTGGTCTCAACCACACCGCTTAATATACACAGCTAGGCAGAAATGGGACCCTTAAAGAGAGGGCTTCTTTTTTGTGCCACACGCTGTTCCAAATCGCATCAAGAGGAAACCTACTCACCATGCTCCAACACCTCATCTCGTACATCCCTATGGGGAGAATGAGAGAGAGAGAAGAAGGTTAAGGAAACCTTAGACTGCTAACTGACCACATGCCATTATTACCAGTTTTTACCATCATCTTGCTCCATCCTGGAAAACAGAGCTTGGGGGACACATTAAGACACAGAGGCTGAATTAAGACTCTGCCATGTGCAATAAGTTAGTTATAAACCTTACTGGGCTGCTAGGAATCCATGTGGGTAACTGTGTAAGTAGGGACAGCACCTTAGCTCCCTTCCTCCCCTGTTGCAGTTGGATGACTTTTCAAAAGGAGCCACTGCATTATCTGTGACACTCTCCATACAATCAGAAATGCTGATTTTCCGTTCTCTTCTATTCAGAAGATTAACCTCTATGTATGGAAGACAACTGACAATTGTGGCGGAGGGGGCAAGAACAGAGCTTTTTCCTAGCTTGTCAATTTTTCACGCTAATGCTCAAAACTGAAGAATCAAAGATGACCAGAATATTCAAATTAGGTTCTCCCATTGGAGCATGGTAGACTTGTGAAAAATTCAATACCACTGAATCCAGACAATGGCTAAATTTCTGTTGCATTACTAGGTAGGCAGAAGGCAGATGGTGTAACATTCAGTTCCTTCTAGTTGACAATTAAAGAGTCGCTGCTGTGATTCTTGGGGACACATATGCCTGCTGGATTGGCATACACTCAAGAATCCCAGCAGGGACTCTTTCATTGCTGAATGAATGTTACACCATCTGTCTTCCACCTGTGTAAAAAATAAATAGGATTTCTACCAATAATTAGTTTGGGGATTCTGGCTTGCAAAGTCCAAACACAAACGTTTGATCTCTCAAAGAACTACTGGGTAGCCCTGGGGACCAAGTTGTTTTATTTGCATAACAGGATCATAAAAGACAGTTCTCCAGCCACTTTTAGTGTGGACAGCACTGAGCTAGATGGACCCATGGCTTGACTCATAGTAAAGCACCTCCCAGCTTTCTGTTTATTTGTTTACCCACTCTGCCCTCCTCTGCTTTCACACATCCAAGGCAAATTACAAAAAAAGAACATGGAGAGGAAATCACATCAGTGACGATAGCAGGAGTAAAAACAGTAGCAGCTAATTAAAACTGCTCTATGTCACTTTTCAAAAGCATGTTCCATGCGGCTGATGTACCCAGACCCCTCTCTAGTCCCTTTTATGATCCCCAAGCCTACTTTACTGAGCCTCCTGGAATATGGAGCAGCATTTCTTTTCTGCTGGAGTCTGGATGGTTCATGTGGCCCCAGTCCCTTCCACTTACTTCAATTTGCTATCATCGATCATGTCTTCAGCATCTGAGAAGTTGAGAACCTGGTCTCCTTTGGGCAGTGGCTGCACTAAATGGGAGCAGAGAGGGCAAAGGATCATTTCCACTTCCAGCAGAGACCTCAGCCTCAGAAACTTGGGGGGGGGGGGAAGCAAGGGCACAGAGTTTCGCCCCACCTGTCTGATCATCCAGGAGGTAATACTGCTTCATGAGCTGCCAATGCGTCTGCAGCACTTTGGCCGTGCGAGAAGGATAGAAAACCTCTGGGTGCTTGTGCAGCAGGTCTTGGAAGGTATCCAGCGTGGGCTGGCTTGTCTGCAGAACGAAATAGGGAGATGGGAGCAAAAGCAAATCGAACTCCTGCCCCAGCTTAGTTTCCATAAATAGGGCCCTACACTCAGGTTTAAATGTGGGTCTAAAGATGTCCCCAGCTACCAAAAAAACAAACAAACAAAAAAACAGAAAAAAAGCATTGGTATGAACTTAATCTGCAGTGATACAAACTTTTTAAGGACTCTTCATTGATTCCAAAGAGAGATACAGTTGTCTTACAAACCACACCAAGAGGCACAGATATATTTAGATGAAGAAGCACCTTGTACTTGTTAGGTTGTTATCAAGCAAACAAAAGGTTAGAGGAAGCAGCCTGACCCAACAGGGCCTCTCACGCAGAGAAGGCATGGTAGAAAATGAGCTATTCTGCACCCCGCCGTGATGTATTCTAAGGTCAGCAGAGCTGGGGGTTCAAGGGCCCGTCGGTGCTTCAACCAACTTACGGATCCCACTTTGCTCAGGAGCTGCTCTTCTGCTTTGCTGAAGAGCACTTTGCTCTGAATAGATGCAATGGCTTCAGGATGCAGCTGCCGCATAGCTTGGCAAGAGAGCCTGGGAGAAAAAAAGAGAGGAGGACCAAATGCCCACCCGTCAAGAAAAAAAAAAGGAGCAATAGAGAGAGTTCCACTCTTCCCAAAAGGATTCATCCAAGAGCGAAAAAAACCCCAAAACAGACCTTCTCAACAAAAAGAATAAGGATAAACAGGAAGAGGGCTACCTTTGCTTCCTTCCCCTCTAACCTCCATGATAACTCATGGTACACTAGAATTCATGGTAGTCCAGAACTTGGCAACTGCAGTGAGTCCCACTGGACCTGCCACTGGCCAGCTGGGTCCCTTTAAAAATGTGTGGGTTCCCCCCCCCACTTTTCCCCCAAAAGCAGACATTCACTTATGTACGCTACAGAAACATCCTTGCTTGAGAGGTGCATCACTACTCCTGGAGGATTCCAGGAGCAGCACTCCTCCTTCCCCGCCCCCTCCAGGGTAGAGGTTTGCAAAAACAAGAGAGGGATAGAAGCAACCCATGGGCTGTGGGGGAGCCATGCCAGTCCTCCATCAGAGCATAGACCCCCCATCTCTTTTGGTATGTATGTAGCCTTTCTCCTCCCAGGACCCTCCACATTTCAGACGGCAGGTCTCCCCAAATCAAGGGCCTTGGACTAGAGATGGGGGTATGCATATACAAAGACGACTCTCCCCGCACAGGCAGTGCTAACAAGGGTCCAACCCCCCTGGGGCCGGCCGGTCCACTCACCGATCCAAGGCAGGGGGCATGTTTTTACCAACAGCTCCGCAGCGCACAATCTGCTCGCCGCTCTTTGGCCTTGCAGCGAAGCTTGTCCTCCCACCTCCTGCCAGGAGTGGCGAGCGGATTTCGAGTTGCAGAGCCACTGGTAGAATTGCGCCGTCTGAATCGGATCGGTGAGTGGACCGTCCGGTCTCACGGGGCTGAACCCATGTTAATGCCACCTGTGCAGGGATAGTCATATTCGTATACAACTACCCCCATCTCTAGTCCTTGCCCATATCTACAGAGCATAAGTTCAGATGCTCACATGGACGGGAGAGAAAAAAAACACTTTCCATTCCTCTTTGCCATTATTTTGAAAGCAGCCATTAGTACCAACACTTCAGTCTGTGGTGGCATTTTTATCAGGACGTTTGTGGGCTATTTCAAACAAACAAGAAGATGCCCTAAATAGCTTGCCACATCTCAGAACACAAAAAGCCCTCCATTTCCAGAAAGTGTGTGAAAGTAAACCCCACTGATTGCAAAATATTTATTTCCCAAGTATCTGTTCAAATGAAATCGTTGCTGGAGCCCAATGAATGCCCATCCTTCTCCCGGATTACAGAGCAGCCTCCCAGCACCATCTGATCTGGTTCTAGTCATCTGATGAAGACTCCCCACGGCTGCTATACTGGGCAGAAAGTGCTTTCTTCTTTCCCTGCCTCTAGAAACAGGACACTCCTCCCCTCAGCCCTAAGGCGTCAGGAACTGGTTCGGTCTCCATACCTCCCAGCACCACGGCTGAATGACGGAACTTACTTGGAGATCACAGGATCGTAGAGCAACGCATACCACCTCTCCTGGATTTCCCGCAGGTTAAAGCGGCAGCTGAACTTCACCCCCAGGTGCACAGAGGTCAAGTCATTGGTCTTCACAAAGAAATTGAGAGAAAGAAAGAGAAAGAGAGAGAGAATGTGTCACGAGTTCCTTTCCAGAAAGGAGGAACTACACAATCAAGTTTGGGCAGCACTAAGAACTTGGAGCAAGTGGCACTCCTCTTTCTTAATGGACAGCCCTATCAACTTTAAGCCCTTTGAAGCCGGGTGTTTCCTACTTGGCCTACACTGGCGGCTGACCAGGAAATGCAGAACCCAAGGCACCTGTGGCTCTCATTCTACAGGCCCAGCAGAGGAGGAAGTGAATTCCATAGGGCCACAGAAAAGGGTCTCAAGGCATGGGATGTTATTAAGGAAAGATCTACAAGATCATGGGAATCTCATGGAAGTCATTCTGGGCTTTTTGAAGGAAGAGCGATACCTTATTAATTCAAACACTGCTCCTCACCTGTCAGGGATCCTGACTGAAAACAATGCAACTGCTAGTCTATATCTCTTGTCTGACCTCATCCCGTTACCTGAAGCACAGCATTGATCAGGAGGAGATCGTCGGTGGGTTTCCAGCGGCCCAAATCCTTGGTGACCTGCAAGGGCTGCTTACTCTTCTTCATCCGCTTGGTAAGACCAGGGTTTGGAGCTGGGCTTGGAGTGACAGGCGCAGAGATGGATTTGGAGACCTGAGGAGACACAGAAGTTCGCCTAGAGGAGACTGCAGTGGGACCTCCTTCAAAGATTTGCCACAGACCCATTCCATTGCAGGCTTTTAAAGAGGGACCCACTAGAGCAAAAGAAGGCCAGCCGTATCTATGGGAGGTCTGAACACCTGAAAGTCCTAAATTAACCAGTTCTTAACTGGTGGCATGTGTGAACACAGGAAGGACACAGAAATAGTGTGGATGGAACAAAAGACTTTCACGGGCTTATTTCAAATAATACTGTATGGTTTTTAAATTTATTAACTCTGTGTTTATAGCTTCTGTGGCAGTACAATTTATGTTTAGCATACACCTCTAGTAGCATAATTATAACTTTCAGCTATTAATATAATTATTTTTATTCATTTGTGCTTCCCTCCAACAATGCTAATTAAATTCTGAGGTCCTTAAAATGTACCATCAATGATAAACATAATAACAGGCAGACTGTAAACATCTAGATATGCTTTTTGTTTCTACCATGGTGGAAACCACGTCCTTTAACTGCTAGACTGATGAAATATAAAGTATGACAAGTTGAGAGCCACCGTTCCAGGCTGCCCAGCCACAGATCTGTCAGGGTAGCTCTCGTTCAGCGAGGGAGACATCACTCAACTCACCTTCTTCTTCTCACTGGAAGAGGGCTCACTGCCAGAGCAGCGCCCAGGCTCCACCCCAGTAGGGCCCTTGGCCCGGCTGGACGACTTGGCAAGACTGCTCTCTACCAGCTCATCATCAAACTTCCTCCGCTTGATGAACCTAGAAGGGCAAAGATCCACATTGCAGTACCCAGTAGCAACACGCTGCTTCTTCCAAGGCTCTCCTCACCACTCTGGCCAACAATATCAGCCCAGGGTGCCCACGCAACCCCTTAGAGGCTGAGCCTATGAAGGGATTTGTAATGTATGCCTTTTCATTTAACACAGTGTGTGAAAACAGCCTGCCATCAGATCTCAGTGGACAAATTTGGGTTTAAAAAAACAACAACACCTAGTATGACACTTACTGATACAGTCATAGTACTTTGGGTGGTTTGGTTTCGTAATTAAGACAAACTTTGACAAGCTGGCATTTTGCACCGAGTTTGCCCTTCTTATGCACACTGACTTAGCAGAGGCAGCTTGGCCATACTGCAACAATACCGTACCCGCAGTGAGAAAGGTCAAACCATAGTATTCTCATTAACAAGAAATACCCTTTTAAAATGCCACTTCTAGACCTTAAATTTAAGGAAATTACCAATGAACTTGTCTTTGGTAGGCATATCTAGATCCTGCAAAACGGATTTGTGATAAGTTCAGAGGAATGAAATGGGAAAACCCAGACATTAAATAGGGTTTGGGAGGCACCTCAGAGGACCCGTGCACCTCTAAAGAATGGAATGACACTGACAAAATTTCACACACATCTCAAATTGGTGGTGGCAAGTGGGAACCACAGGCCAAAATCAGCCAGAATATACAGACTACAATTTAAAATGGTGAGTCCTGCTTCCAACCAGTTCAATGAATGTAAAGTGTAAGGAGGAAAAGACATTTAGCATTGCCCTGGACAGCCTAAAAGAACCGTCCAAGACAAGTTTTATTTACAGCGGATTTCCACAGGCAAGCATCCCTCTGCACATGAGAGCCAAACCATACAACGACTATTTGGTCCTAGGCCCCAGAAGGGAACAATAAACAAGTATGGTGGCAAATACACAACTCAGCTGCTCCAGTCTCACTGCCAGAAATGCTTCAGATATGAGGGCCAGAATCCTGCTAGGAGAAACTGGGAATGGCAGGGTCACTGCACAAGCTGTTTCCCGTCTCTGGTGAGTGTCCTCCACAGAACTAGTTTTGTGCCTGCCTGTGCCATGGACACCCCTTGCAAGATGACCCCTCCACTTTTAGTTTCTCCAACAAGAATTCTCACCCAGCTGCCCTGGTCCCTCTCTGGGAATGCCCTCTGGACCACAAGACAAATTAAACAATATATGATTTAAAATAAAATAGGTACCTGGAAGAACTGCGCCGTTTTGGAATGGCCCCAGAAACTTGTGATGAGCTCCTTTTTTGTCCAGCCAGAGACTCTTCGTCTTCAGAGCGGCTTGCTGTACCAGACGCCATCAGCCTGAAGTCCAGCACGTCTGCCATGGAAAGAGCAACACCAGAATCAATGTCTGGCATACGTTCAAGTCCTGGTTTGATCCCAGGCTGGATTAATTTCCAACTACATAACTCATGCTGAAAGCTGCAAAGAAAAATAAACACGCATCAGTTACAGATCCTCCTACACCGAAGTACGGAGAACTTCAAAGGAATTGATTTTCAGTCACCCTCTCTACGAAAATGGGCATTTATTTTTAAACACTGACACAATTTCTAAACTCCTATATTTGCACATAATAACCTGATGGTGTATGGAGGCAGGCTGCCTTTCCTTACAGAGTTAAACAGCTGCTCCAGAGTAATGAAACCTTAATACAAATTTTAAACTGTCATGTAACGATCTTAGAACTGCAGAACTAGAAGGGACCCTGGGGACCATCAACTCCAGCCCCTGTCAAGGCAGCACAAGTAGAGAATGGAATGCTCAGACTCTTTGTTCTCCAGCCAGAGACCTCAATCACTGAGCGAGCCAACAGTTCATAAATACAGTGGTGCCTCGCTTAACGATGTTAATTGGTTCCAAAAACCCATCGCTATGGGAAAACATTGTTAAGCGAAACACCATTTCCCATAGGAATGCATTGAAAACCGGTTAATCCGTTCCAACGGGAACGGATTACCGTCCTTAAGCGAAAATCCCCACAGGAAACATCGCTAAGTGAAACAATGTTTCCCCCAACGGAAAGCCATTCAAAAGCATTGCAGCCAGCTGCAATGCTTTCGAATGGCTTTCCGATCTCTGTTTTCGCTCATTTTTAAGTGTCTTAAAATGTTTAAAACCTGTTTTAAATGCTTGGAATCGGTAGTGCACCTTGTGAAACCTAAGCAAACTTAATTTGGCTCTGTTCGTTCAACTGTCCGTTCAATGCATTTAAAGGGGAAAAACAAAAAATCACCAAAAATTAACAAAGACTCAGAACAGAGCCAAATTACGTTTGCTTAGGTTTCACAAGGTGCACTACCGATTCCAAGCATTTAAAACAGGTTTCAACCATTTTAAGACACTTAAAAATGAGCGAAAACAGAGATCGTTAAGTGAAAATCCCCCATAGAGAACATCGTTAAACGATGCGGAAAATTCCTCCAAGAAACACATCGTTAAGTGAATTCTTCGTTAAACGAAGGAATCGTTAAGCGAGGCACCACTGTACTATATAACTGAAATCAGTAACTGTCTGAGCCCAACAGCTCCAGCAGCCTCTCTAATAATATTGTGTATTTTTATATTTTTTTTCCAAAAGATGGAGGACTCTCAAGCTAGTGATGAGATGAAAGGCAAGTTAAAACCTGGGTGTCATACAGCTCCCCTTACCTTACACTACTGTGTGTTCTGCAAAAATCATTTATTCATTACATGTACACTCTGTCTTTCCTGCAAGGAGCTCAAGTCAGTGTATACCATCCTCCTGTGAGACCCGAGCTCCAGATCAAGAGGCATTGGTAGGAGTGCCGTCTCGCCCCAAGGCAACTGTGGGAACTCAGACCGCTCTGCGTCCCTTCCCTCCCAAGCTGATGCATCAAGCCGTCAACACCTCGGACTTGGAAAAGGGGATGAAAGGGTTATCTGTAGCTACTCAACTCCCACAGGATTCGGCAGGAAAAGAAGAGGGGAGGCAGGTCCTCACGGAGGCTGGAATGGGGGATATAAAAGGGGACCGGGACAGTATCCCGGATTTCCCTTCATTGCGAGGAAGCTGTTTGGTGTTTCAGGATGAGGAGAAATCACTAATTCCTGAGCATCCTCCCTCCTGCAAGGCTGTGTCTTCTATGTGCCCCTTCTCTTACCCTGCCTTGGTTCAGGTCAGGCTGCTGCAGGCATGCCTGTAATGTCACAGACACTGTGGCACCATGAGGCCGAGGCCTGGCAGTGGAGCCGGGAAGGTTTCACAGCCTAGCCACATTGCTGAAGAGGACGCTTGCTGACTGGCTCACCCGGCCACTCTGCCTGTTTCCCCATGCAAGGCTCGTGCTGGATGGAAAGATCACTGGGCAAATATGACTGGGGTGCCGGGGGGGCTGGAGGGAGTGGCTGCTGGGAAATGTTTTGAGCTGGTTGTGCTGGTTGCCAAAATTGTTCACTCTGGGTCTGCTATGGTCAATCATATTGAAAACCAGTAAATAATGTGGGTTACAAACCCCGCTCCTTTCCCCAGAATATACCATCTTTCAGATGAACCAAGGATGCTTCTGAGCTGCTTCAAGCATGAAGCTGGAGTGTATTATGATGAAAGGAGCCTATAAGGCAAACAGGTCCAGCCCCCACTTAATGCAGGAACCTGCTTCATGACAGGCCAGACTGTGTGTGCACATCTAGCCCAATATTTTCAACTCCGATGTTCTCCTGGATCTCAAATACATTAGAAGTCTTTCCTGTTAGCTGCCACGTGACCCTTATCAGTTGGCCGATGCCAAGGGTCTTCGGCATGGCAGGTATGGACTCCAGCCCCTCCCCTGGGCATTATGCGAAGCATAATCGGTCTCCTACAAAAGGGCCAAATAACTGTGTAGCAATCAGTCGCTCTGTGCCCCTAGTTGTTACCGTGCCCAAAGATTATTCTTTCTGGAAAAGTGCCAAAACCAGGTCCTTCAAGGCAGCTAGCCCACTCGCTCCTGGAGGGAACCACAAGAACTCGAAACACCTACAAAGGGCCCAGGATCCAAGTTTCTGCCTAAGTAGGTCCCTACTTGTCACAGACCAGAACTAAGAGAACAAATAAAACAGCAGCGTGGTGTAGTAGCTGGACTGGCAGCCACCGACTATGGAAAGACCGGGGCTCAAATCTCCACTTGAGCCCACCCCACCTTACTCCTCCTTCCCCAATATGAGAGAGGAAGGATGTCTAGGCCATTTATCATTTACTTACCTACTGAACAAGGTTTCTATAAGAATAAAACGGCAGGAAACCAATCAGCGAACCAGTCAAGCCATTCGAACAAGCATGAACTACGAGCGCTGAAATCAGCGCATGCGCACCAAGGTCCTCGAGGTCCCGCCCAAGCGGCATCCACCAGCGGGTGGGTCGAAATAACAAGAAACGGGCGGGCGCACGCGCACTGCTATCGCACAGCCTCGAAGCATCCTATTGCGCATGCGCTTTTAAACCCCCCCTCACGTCCCCGCCACTTTCTACACAAAAATAAAAGGCCCCCAAGCCTACTCTTATCTCTTGTTAAAGCTCTCAAAATGCCCGTAGCGTCATTTGCCTCACCGTCCCCAATCGCTACGACACCTCTTTCTTTCCAGCGTCCATCTCGGAAATGGGAGAGAATGCCGAATCACTTCCGGGAGGAGGAGGAGAAGGAATAAAGAGACGGCGAAAGCCCGCCCACTTCCTGTTTGTCACAGCGAAGCCCAAAGGAAGTCGAGAGGCCTATGGGCGTTTCTCCATAACGTATGCGTGGGGCGTCCATCTTAGTTAAGGGCACAGCATAGGTCGTTGGGAGTGCTCAGCGAATCGATAAGTTCGGTAGGTAAGGATCAGTACTTTGTTGGCCAGTAGCTATGGTAACGTGCTCGGAAAATATTTTGGATTCCTTGTTTTATTGTCCTACCCGAGTTGGAATGGAAGTAGGGGGCATCTTCAGACAGATGGCTGTTCTCTATAAAGAAGGATTTACGGCTGCCCGGATGTTCAAAATAGAGACATTAACTGACAGTTTTAGTATTATGGGGCGTACCCTGAGGCGGGAAGCTTCATTTACAGTTTTACCTCAGGCCTCTCAATGTCGTGGGGCAGCCTTCATTACTGCATCTCGAAGACAATGTGGGTTTCTTTAGATGTGTTTTGTTTAAGGCCACTTGTTTTTGCCGTTGCGGGTTGATTTGACCGCTACATACGGAGGATATAATGGTCTAAAGAGGACGGACCCCTGTATAGGGTGAACCTTGGCCAGAATGCTCCTCCTTCTTGCATTGTTAATAAAGATAACGAAATCTTGAAGAGACCGTAGAGTAGAATAAGCCAGCCACAGGAAGCGGTAGCCAAGAACTTCGATGGTAAGGCAATAAGAGTTTGTTCTGAGAGAAGCATATGGAGGAGTCCCAAAACTGCCCAGTCAGTGGTCAGCAGTAACCATCTTGCCACAACCCCTGTTGTAGCAGAACAACTAATGAAGATGCCTAATTTACTGCACACCTTACATGAAGGGCATCACGCTAAGCTGAACGTGCCCTGCTGCCTTATGCATCAGCCTACTAAGGTTTGAGTAAATCTGATTTAATGTCTGACTCTCTGCTTACAAAAACAGAAGGAATTGGAGGTCATAATATGTGGGTAATGGGCTTATTTAAGCTTGGGTTTCAAAATTTCTAACCTGGGTCCATTCTTCTTAAAGCTTCCCAGGTGCAAATTCACATCAGACCTATTTGCATTTTTCCTGCTGTGTAGTTGTACACTAAGCCAAGCTCTACAGAAGTCTGATAGAAATAGAAATGTCAGTGTAGGATGTGCCACTTATAACTCTTTAAAGCAAAGCATAGTTATTAAATAAAGCATCATTACATGCATGTTGCACAGAGGAAGCCTTTTAGGTTTGTTCCAAAACAGAAGTGTCTGGTGGTGAAAGAACTGCTGCTAGCTGAAGGATTTTACTGCCCTCTTGAGCAATAAGAGTGAACTGCTTGGGCAACTGGGTTTGAGATTAAGTAGGATTTCTGTATCCCAAAATGAAATTCATTGAACATTGAAGGTGATGCCTTAGTACATGTGCATAATTCAGAACTTAAAATGAATGACTGGAGGCCTGGTAGTCCTCATTATTTAATTAACCTTACAGTGCAAAATTAGAAGATTTTAAACCAACAGATAGTAAAGATATATTGAAAGGAGGTGGAAGTTCTACAATAGACATTGTATAGAGACTGCTCCTCTGTCTGAGGAAACTGAAATGCTGACTCACTGGAATTATTGTTAGGTTCCACTTGGGTATCCATAAGATCAAAATAGAGAAGAAAAAGAGATGAGGTTATAAGGGAGCGGGGGGAGAGAAAAGCAATAGTAGGGGTTTGGTGGGGTGTATGGGAAGTGGGGCATTCAAACATTCCTGTAGCTAATTCCTTCTTTCCAAAGCTCAAAACAACATTTGAGGTGGAGAAAGGAGTAAAATAACAGGTGTGCTTCATTTCCTGACACCTCTTTATTACAGTCACCTAACATAATCCGGAACAGCATTTTAGTTTCAACAACTCTTATTAAAATTTTGCTGCTTCCAATTTAAAGTTAACTGAATTAGATTTCAGGGCTCATTAACAGTTAACCTTTTCCTACTAGCTCTACCATCTTTTATCCTATCAGCTGTGATTTGATCACGGTCCTTGTAGGAGGAGAGAAAGTGTCTTGCACCATTAGTCCACATGCTTCTATTCAGTTTGCTGTTATTAAGGAGGAAGAGGTAGAAAAAAGCCTTTTCCTCACATTTACCAAGGAGGAAAGTTCATTCCAAAACCTCTCATTACCTGCAGACTATTACAATCTGGATACGGCAGGAAGCTGAAGGAAGCAGTGGAAATAGTTTTAATTAGTGAAATGCATGCAAGCTTGAACACTTGTCATACACAGCTCAACCCACTGATTACTCCCAAGTAAAGTACAGTAGACCTCTTGTTGAGTCAAACATGTCTCATTGATTCAGTGGCTCTGTTCTAGCTGGGGCAAACCACTGGATGTGGCCCAGTGCATAATACATTGGCATTGGATTTAGTAAGCGAAGAATACTTTATTTATTTATTTATTTGGTATCATTCGTAGGCTGCCTTCCTTCCGATGAGGTATCGATATATGTCTTTCCTGAAGTCCATGAAATATGCACAGACATCTTTAGAGCAGTGAAGCCATTCCATTAGTTTAGTAGGAATCCAGCATTTCCACATTCAGATTTTTTATGATTTACAGTATTTTCTTTTGGCCAGAAGATTCTGGGAGCGATCATCCCAAAAGCTCTAATTCTGAGCATAGAAGTGTAGGATTGCATGGCACAGCTGCCATTGCCACGTAATGACCAAGGAAAGAGCAGAATAGCTAGGAAACACCCTGCTGCATTCTGTGGAGGCACAAAGGTATACTGATCTGTTTCTGGAAGGACTGGGCCCCTTCCCTTTTAAGTGGTCATGCAGCCATGCTGGACTGAATCATCCACTCATGATGTGTCTGCCAGTGCACGTTTATGGCTGGATAAGAATGTGACTCTTTAACAATCAGAAACTTGCTTGCTAGCCATGAGACAGCAACTTGGAGAAACGTTTTTGTGTTGTTCCATTTACAGTATTAAGAACCTTAGTTACTAAAGCATGTAATTTCAGACCTAACCCAGCTCTCAGCTTCAGGCATCAAATGTCTCTGATGTAAGACAATATAAATTACAAAAAGCTAGCATAAAGAAAGCAATCTTTCTCAAAAGAGGGCAGTCTCTCATCTTCTTCACCACAGTGTTTTTGGCTTTGAATCCTGTCAGCAAGCATGCTTAAGGAATCTAGGTTCTTCTCATTCTGAAAGTATCAAGTCCTTCCAGCAAATGCTCACCCCATTTCCAGTGGAGTAAATAGTGACATGTACAAGTCCAGCTGTCAGCATCAGGGTGCACAGGGTATATTGTTTTTTTTTTTCCCTTCACCACACTCTTTCAGCAGATAATTCTTTGGAAAACCAGAAAAGCAGAGGGTTCCTTCTGGTGCTGGCTCAGGTTTACAAGGAAATGTAGAGTACTGGGAAAACCCTTTGTAAAAGATCACTATCATCCTCAGTGTAAAGCACATGTCCCCTTGGATCCCCTTTCCACCTCCTGGAAGGGGGCAGCCCAGTGTCTACAAATCTTTCAGAGAGGAGAAGAGGCAAGAGTGCTGTGGCTATTATCCAGGCCAGTGGCACCAAAGAATGTCCCTCAGGAGGCATCTCTCAATCAATCAGAAAATTGACACAGGAAGTCAGACTGGAGCTGGTGCTAGGCTGATACAGGAACATGGCCATCACTGTCCCCACTCCAGTTGGTGACCCAGTCTTTCTTGGTGATGGTGCCTGTTTTCTCCTCACGGAAGAGCTGGCGCTCCTGGCGGGGAATTTTGACAGCATGGTACTGTGGAACTTTGGCTTCTGTGTAGCGAGCACGTTTGAAGAAGCCAAGCTGTAAGAGAAAAGGCAATGATGTTACATTAGTGAAAGTCAGCAAAAGATCTTTGTTAATGCTAGCAGGTAAGATGTTCTGTATCTTGGCACCAGGCTAGGGTCTACATCAGACCTGGGCAAAGTGCGGCCCAAGGGCCACATACGGCCCATGAGCCGCTCTTGTCCGGCCTGTCGGTGGTTGCTCCAGTCCGGTGTTCAAGCACTTGTTCAAGCCCAAGACAGACTGGATTCCTCTCACTGAACAAGTTGAACATCAAAACCATTTATAGCTTTTTGTCTAAAGTTGATCAGTTGCTTATCTTAGCCGCTCAGAGTAGTATAAATATACCAGATGGGCAGGATATAAATCAAATAAATAAATACTGCAAAAAAACCTCTTTAGTATTTGTGAACATTAACAAGTTTAAAATAAAAACAACAACATCACTGTTTCATTTTATTTTTAAGTAAAGCTGTTTCGGCCCCCAAACACAGTTCAGATTTTTCATGTCGGCACCCTATAGAAATTAATTGCTCATCCCTGGTCTACATACACAAACTACAACCATCTGCTGGACCAGAAATTGCTCACTGAACAACCTCAGAGTGACTCCTGCCATTAGGCATAGGGAAGTAACTTTCTGAGGCAGCAGATGCTGTGGGCCGGGAAGATCATCTCCCCAGCCATTTCTCCCAAGCCCCAAGTCAGTCATCCTTTCTGAAGACAAGAGCTGTGTGTGCTATAGTAACTTGCCCTGTATCCCATCAACTAGTTTTCTTGCCCTAGCTATGTTAAGAGAACACTATCAGGTTGGCAGTGTTGAAGTTAGATTCAGCTGCCCATCCACTTGGCTGTAGTATGTAGAATAAAGGACGAGGGAAGTGGTGTCTCCATCTTGTTATTTGCCTCAGACAGCAGAATGCCAGATTGGCTTTGCAAACATACATCTGTAATGGATAGCTTATTACCATGTATTCTGATACTCAAACACAGATATTCATAGTGATTTATTCATTCATCTGAGTACCCTTGATCTCATGTAGTTTTCTTGGGGGAAAAACCTCCTCTTGTGTGCTCTTGCTAGAGTGTATGAGAGTGTCTTAAACCACATGGAAATGATGCATTTCCATCCCAGCCTGATCATTTTTTTGAATACAGCATTCCAGAAGACTTGATGAACTTTTCCACCCAAAATACTTCTGCAGTCATTGTGGAAAGCCAGCCATTTCAACTGCAGTTCTCATGACAGCTCAGACTCTTATACATGGATTGTGGGGTCATAGGCAATTTGATGACTTTAAAATGTTTTGAAGTACAACTCACACGATCCCTGATTTAAGCTGGTTAAAGCACTGGTGAGAGCTGTAATTCAAAACATCTGAAGAATATCAAGTTGTCTACCTTAAATCTTGCCCACGGATGTTATACTCTAGTATAGCACCCCTAGTGCTCTTCATCTTTGTTTGTCATGCATGCACCTGACTCTCAGAACACTTTTCAGTATGTTATACTGCTGGTTTGTAGTTTAAAAGCTCTAGGCTTTGGGTTATTTACCCATGATTGGGTCCTAAAGCCCTCAACTATCTAAGACATAATTTCATGGCCATGCACCGTTATGGTCAATCTCTGTGCAAGCCACATGCACATAAGAATGGTGATTATTCTTCTCTGTTAGGCTCTGCAAAGGTTTCATGCACACTTAGGAATCCTGAAAAATGCATGAGTACAGCTACTTGTTTGCACATGCACTAATATTCCTAGTGAATTCACACCAAGGACACACCGTAATTTTCTATGTATGCCCACTTCCCCACCACAGTTGTGTTCTCACTCCTACACACACAAAATCAGTTAGTGGGTCAAACCAGGCATTACCACTAGGCTTCCATGGCCTGCCTGTCAACGTCAGATGGCTGTATGGCCAGCCGGGCTCGGTAATAGTTGGTGGAGTATTTGGATGCCCGGCTGGTCCTCTTGAAGAAGCCAAACTGGGAATAGGGAAAAGTATAAATATTATTAAGAGCCTTGCCAGTGAACAGCTGATAGGGATGGAGTTGAAAGAACTGAATGCCAGGGATTGCTCTCATAAATACCCATCTGTGCCCATGGATATCTCTCAGGCAGCCTCCTGATATTGTTCCTTAGGTTAGACTCCAGTCACCACACAATCCTTTCCAAAATCCTAGCTCATACGTTGCAGTCATTTTGGAGAGATGTGACTCCACCTCCACAGTTATGGAGAACAGACTCCAAAGGTTTGGGTTTCTTGTGCAATGGAAATAGTGTCCAAGAAACACATAATTAGAAAGGATGTTATCCCTGGTATTGGGTCTTTGTTCCCAGGGAGTACATTTCAGTGTGGTGAAGCAAGTAGATGCCATCCAGTCAAAGCTTGCCCTAGAGCCAGGGGTGTTTGAGGGGCCATCCTGAAGAGTGTGTGTGTTGTGTGCCATCAAGTCGGAACCAATTTATAACAATCCCAATAGGGCTTTTAAGGTAAGTGAGATATTTAAGGAGTTGTTTTACTAGTTCCATTCCCCCAGCAAGTTTCCATGGCTGAGTAGGGATTTTAACCCTGTTCTCCACAGTCTTAGTCCATCACTCTATCCACTACACCAGACTGGGAATCCACACTAGACCTGAATAGAGTCCCCCCCCCCCAGCCCATCCCAGACACCCAGACATGACTGGACTTTTTCCAGGTCAGTTTGCTCACCTTCCAGAGGATGGAGACAAGCAGGCCCAACACAAGGATCCCAGCTAGTACTGCAATGAGGATGATCCACCAGGGCACCCCTCGTGACATGGCCACAATGGGATCCAAGTAGACAGTCACTGGTATCTGGGGGAGAAAATTGCATAAATCTTAAACAAAAAGAAGCTGGGCCTGAAATGTACAATTAGGATGACAGTTCCCATCAGACTAACCAAATCAGCTCAGCTAGAAAAGGTAGACTATCAGCTAGCTCTCTCAGGTGGCCTCTTGCTGAACCAGAGGCTGTGAGCAAACTGGAAGTGAAACTTAATTTCAGATCAGCACTAATTTTGGAATCTGCTATTTGTAGGAAAGGAAGTACACTTTAGTGCTCTGGCATTTGCACAAAGGATTGTTAAAAAGGCTGGTCTGGTCAATTTCCCTCCCCTTCGTTTACAAACCCCTTTACTTTTAATGAGCACTGTAATCCACTTTCAGAAGCCCCAACCCATCTATTTTACCAAGACAAGGAAAAATTGGTTCACATTACACTTATATAGGATTTCTATAAGAATCCTCTTGCTGAACCACAACAGTCCAAAGAGACTAAAGAATTAGTCCTTGGCTATTTTATAAAGCACACGGAAAAGAGAAGGTGGGCGTGAACTAAGTGCTGTGAGACTTTGGCACCTGTGCGGTGGCATCCTTCAGGATCAGGTTGCGGATGGTAGATTTCACTGTGATACTGGTTCGAACAATCACTTCCACTGATGTTACATCAGAGTATTCCTGACATGGAAAGAAAATATTATTATTATTTATTTACTAGCCAGGTATGTAAACCATACCCGGAATTTAATATGGCTGCCGGCCACACTTAAAAACACTACACACAGCCACACTTAAAAACACTACACACACACACACACCATAAACAGTGAATACACAAGACAATAAGAGCAAATTTCTACAAAAAACCAATTGCCTCAACTCCCAGTTGCATCAGATATTTACAAATTCAACAATTTGATGGCACAAGGAAAAAAGCTATTTTTGTGCCTCGATGTTTTAGTATATAGCGTCTTGTATCGCCGACCAGAGGGGAGAAGATTAAACAAGTTGTGACCAGGATGCCGTGGATCTGCTGCAATCTTTTCCGCTCTCTTTTTAACCCGTGCAATGTACAACTCTTCCATTGATGGCAAATCAGCTCTGATTATTTTTCCAGCAATTCTGACAGTCCTTTGAAGCCTGTCCTTGTCCAGTTTGGTTGCCGAACCGAACCAAACAGTTATGGAAGAACAGAGGACAGATTCGATAATGCCTCTGTAAAACTGGACAAGCAGCTCCCGAGGCAGATTGAATTTCCGAAGTTGTCGTAGGAAGTACAGACGCTGGTGATCTTTTTTAATGATGCCATCGATGTTAGTTGACCATTTCAGATCCTGAGAGAGTACAGAGCCCAGGAACCTGAACGACTCTACTACAGAGACCGTACTACCTAAGACGGAAAGTGGGAGTATACAAGGGGGGTGTTTACGAAAGTCCACTACCATCTCCACCGTTTTCTGTGGGTTGAGCACTAAGCTATTACTGTTGCACCATGCGACAAGATGCTCAACTTCCTGTCTATATGCCAACTCGTCACCGTTCTTAATAAGTCCAATGACCGTCGTATCATCTGCAAACTTTAGAATCTTAACAGAGGGATTCGTAGAAATACAATCGTTCGTATATAAGGAGAAAAGCAATGGGGAAAGTACACACCCTTGGGGGGCTCCTATACTAATTGTACGGATATTGGATGTTATTTTTCCCAGTCTCACTTGCTGTTTCCTATTTATCAGAAAGCTATGTATCCATTTACAAACAGAGATGGATACCTTTAGTTGAATCAATTTAAGATACAATTTAGATGGTACAATTGTATTAAACGCGGAACTGAAGTCGACAAAAAGAACCCGTGCATAAGACCCTGAGGAATCCAGATGTTGTAGAATATAGTGCATAGCCATATTGACAGCATCATCTGCTGATCTGTTGGGCCGATATGCAAACTGAAGAGGGTCTAACAAAGGATCAGTGATGTCCTTCAAGTGGGTCAGCACCAATCTCTCAAAGACTTTCATCACTACAGATGTTAAGGCGATGGGTCTGTAGTCGTTCAGTCCGCTAATAGAAGCTTTCTTAGGTGGAAGTTTTAAGACATATAGGGACACTACACAGCTGTGGTGGAAGTTTTAAGACATATAGGGACACTACACAGCTCCAACGAGCTGTTGAAAATCCGTGTTAGAACAGGCGCTAGAAATAGGCCTCAGAATAAAACAAGAGTGGCCCAGATGGCCTCCAAGAAATGGTAAAGCCTCCCATTCAGACCCTTCAGCATGAGAATTGCAAAACATACTAGATTCCTGGCATCAGTGACTACATATTTGTGTGTGTGTGTGTGTGTCTGTGTGTGTGCGCGCACACACACACACACACACAGGGCTTCACCAAGATGGAAGCAAAAACTAGAACGAAAACCATGGTGACAACCACCCCTCAAAAACACACACAAACCCAGGAGAGGAGCCTTCGATCGTAAAAATAAGAGAGTGTAGGCATGTGGTATGGGTTGCAGTTCAGAAGGAATGATAAAATCATAAAATAAATGGAGTTAGAAGGGCCTATGAGGCTGTCAAGTCCAACCCCCTGCTCAGTGCAGAAATCCAAATCAAAGCAGATCTGACAGATGATTGTCTTAATTTTTCTCTTGAATGCCTCCAGAACTTGAGAAGCCTTGAGAAAAGAAGACTAATTGGAGATATCATCACTCTTTGCAAATAGCTGAAAGATTGTCATACTGGGGAGGAGCAGGGTCTGTTCTCAATCGTCCCAGAGTTTGGGACATGTAGTAATTCAAGTTATAGGCGGCCAGAGTTCAGTTGACTATCAGGGAAAAACTGTCAGAGCAATGTGGTAATACAACCAATTAGCTTGGGAAGTGGTGAGTACTCCAATATTGGAGGCATCTGAGAGAAAATTAGACAGCCTTCTGTTGGATGTTCTTTGATTTGGATTCTTGCATTTGATTCTATTATAAGGCTTGGTGCCTTAATAATAATATCTGGCCTCCTTTGTACTTGTTCCAGGTTGTCTGAATCCTTCTTAAAGTGTGGTGTCCGTGTAAGTACATGGGACGTTTCAATTACTCCTCCGCCTCCCTTGTACTTGTGAATCATTGCTGCAGAGAAGCTCTTGGAAGATATTGTTCAAAATGCATTTGGCCTGCAATAAATAAACTTTTTCTATGCATCCGAAGTTTCTTCCACATTTTACTAAAAAAGCCCTTCATGAAACTCCGGTCAAGGACCACAAAGCACTGTTGCGCTTAACTCAATTATACCATCTTCCATAAAAATGTATTTATTTACTCCTAGATTGCAAACTGCGATTGTGAAAATTCTTCCTAAGCCCATATTCTTTGTTACCTGGAATTAGTTATGCTAAGATGAATTCCTGCATAAAATTCACCATGGCCTGTGCCACGTAATTCCTCTAGAATCCAGCAGGGGGAGACTAACCTCCAGAAAGGTGCTGTTCCAGAGACGGCCCCATATGGTGAGCACAGCAGAGCGCTCAAAGCTGTAGAGGGGGCACTGGTAGCGCTGGCAATGAGCAGTGCCTTGAACACAGTCCTGGAGCATGAAGTAAAAAGCAACAGAAAATATCAGTGATAGTAAAAAATAATTTTTTAAAAAAAAAACCCTGCTAGTAGGCAGTCATCCTTTTCTTCATCCTAGCTAGACAGTCCCAGAAAAACCCAACCTAACCCAAATCCCTTCCTACTTCAAGGAAGACTGTTTTGTAGAGGCATTTTAAAGAAACAGCTATACAGTGGTGCCTCGCTTGACAACGTTAATCCATTCCAGCAAAATCGCTGTAGAACAAAATCGTCGTCAAGCGAAAGTAAAATGGCCATTGAAACGCATTGAAAACCGCTCAATGCGTCCCAACGGGCGAAATACCTCAGTGTCCAGCGAAGATCCTCCATAGGGCAGCCATTTTCTGGTGCTTGTAATGCAAGGAATCCGTCCTAAGCACAGCGGGGAGCCATTTTACACAGCAGGCGGCCATTTTGAACCCCAACGATCAGCTGTTTTCTGATCGTCGTAAAGTGAAAAATCGGTTCCCGAAGCAGGGAACCGATCATCGTGAAACGAAAAAAACCCATTCAATCATCGTTTTGCGATCGCAAAAAACACACAGTTAAGCGATTTCGTCGTTAAACGGGGTAATCGTTGAGCAGGGCACCACTGTAATTAAGCAGCTATCTGTACTGTTCATCGATAACTTGCCACATTTTTTATAAAGTATATGCTGCTTATATACTGCCCCATATGTAATATATATTAAAGCACTCTCTGGGCAGTTTACAGTTTAATTATGCAAGCTACACACAGCATCTTGTTTATTGGGTGGCTGCAATTGTGCTATAAACTATAAAGTCATATTTCTACAGGGTCCAATGCTGTTTTTCTACCAGAAAGACAACTATGGATTCTAGAGCAAATCAAGTTCAAATTCTTGCTAGAAACAGAAATGACTTAACCTATGTCAACAACAAAAATTTAGTTTCTGATCCTCATGGCTATAAGGAGGCAATGCAAAGGTGAAGGCAATGTCTGCTCCAAGGCTCCAACCTGAAGACAGAGGGTGGTGGATAACTTATATTCTTATTTTGATATTATTTATTTATTTATTTATTTTATATCCTGCCTATCTAGTCTCATTGAGACTACTCTAGGCGGCTTACAGCAAGCATAATACAATATAATTAAAACAATTTTAAATAGGGGAAAAACTTTGGACAACATGGGACAAACACTAAGAAAGAGGAAAAAGAGGGAAGATTAGGAGTTGGCTGAGGGGAAGGCCTGCCGAAACATCAGTGTTTTTAATTGATTTTTAAAAATACCCAGCGAGGGAGCCACGCGAATGTCAGGGGGAAGGTTATTCCAGAGGCGAGGAGCCACCGCCGAGAAGGCCCGATTTCTTGTCTTTTCTTTCCGGGCCTCCCTCGGCGTTAGGCTCCTCAGCCTCACCTCCTGACTCGCGCGAGTGACACAGGTAGAACTTGGTGGAAGTACAGTAGGCATTCCGCCAAGTATCGAGGCCATAAGCCGTTTAAGGCTTTATACGTAAGCATCAACACTTTAAAGTCGATGCAGAATCGGACGGGCAACCAATGCAGTGCGGCCAGAGTGGGTGAAATATGTTGGTATTTTTTCACACCACTGAGGAGTCTGGCCGCGGCATTCTGCACCACCTGTAGTTTCCGCAGCAGCCTCAAAGGCAGCCCCACGTAGAGCGCATTGCAGTGGTCTAATCTTGAGATAACGAGCGCATGTACCAAGGTAGTGAGGGCCCCCACATCAAGATAGGGCCGCAGCTGGGCTATCCGCCTAAGGTGATAAAAGGCGGTTCGGACCACAGACGCCACCTGGGATTCCATAGTGAGCGCCGGGTCCAGATGGATCCCCAAACTGTGGACCCCATCCTTGGCAGGTAGGGTCACCCCACCAAAAGAGAGGGAGTTTCCCAAACCCCCCACTGTGGGGACACCCACCCTCAGCACCTCCGTCTTGTCTGGGTTCAGCCTCAGCCCGTTCTCCTGAACAAACTATGCTGTAGACACAAATAGTATAATAAAATCCTGCTGTTATTTATTAAATAGCAAATAGAGGGTCTGTACGTTTTGAGTAGAGGATTAGCAAAAGGAAGGGGAGATGTAATACTTCCACTCCTGGCCATTTTGTCATTCAAAACCAGTCATCACCCCACCCTTGTGATTCTAGATTCATATTTACTCTTCCAGTTGCAATCTGCTGAATCTTTCCATGTCTTAAAAAGTCAGAGCTTTCTTGTATTCACAGGCAGTTTACTCTTCTGTACGTTGTTGTTCCATTTACTGGGATGGCAGCAAATGTCACAAAATGCCATGTTGTGTGATAGGTTTCATGTCAAGTGTGGAATACATACAGTGTGTAGCAATGCCACTGAGGAGAGTTTCACTCACCAAGGTCACATTTTTTCGCCTTTCCCTGTAAGTGAGTGACCTGCTAGGTGCCCCTGCCTGCTCAGCCTCTCGCTTCTTCCTAGCTTGATGAGGAGGTTCCTGAAGAGAAGAACAAAGGATGACAGAAGCTGCAAAATGGAGACTTTCACTCTTGTCTCACAGGAGCCAACAGATTTGCAAGCAGGTTTTAGGAGTCTATCAAAAACAAAACTCAGCAGCTTACCAAGCATGCACATCAGTGATTCAGATGAACATTTGGCATGTTATTTTGAATGAGGACAGATGTATAACAAAGCAATTACTGTGCTTTAGCCCGGGAGAAATACGCCAGGCGTGTGCTTCCACATGACTAAGATGGATCTTTGGGGCAAGGGTCATGTGAAACAGCAGGAATGTGCTTTGGTGTGGGGATCACTGCACAGTATAGTCCGGTTTGTCCTTCTTCATACAGAATGACATGTAATTTAGTTGTGCCCATGAGGTGCCACAACCATTTTTGAACTGTGATCCAATCTGTGCAAAATTTGCTTATCTGTTTTATGAATGAATGTCCCAAATATTTGCTGTCAGAGAAGGCAAAAGTATTTTTTGCCACAACTGAGACTATTTAAGAAGGATCAGACAGGTAAACAGTACTTTAGGAGCACTTTGCCTGTCACAAGCAGCAGAGAAGATAAAAAATGTGGGGCAATCGGGGCTGTATGAAGACCTGGGATGAGAAAAGGAAGCATTGCCCTCCCTAAAGAATGCTTCCTACAGTATTTCCCAGAGCACTTACCAGAGTCAAACCTAGCATGTTGGGTTCTGGACTACAGGCTGTGCGATGCTGAGGCTGGGTTGATAACTCCATCTCCAGCTTGAGAGGGTAGAGGAGCCACTTTCCATTTGCAAGTTCATGGGGCCACATGAGATTGAGGAAGGCTGAGCCAAGTGTGTTCAGTGATTGGCCCCTGTTGGAGACCTGATGGGAGGCAGGGAGGGAAAAGCTGCATATGATTCAGGACTGAAGGGAGATGAAAATGCAACCTCAGAGTGGCAAATGTAAACCTATCTAAGCCCCAAGAACAAGGGTTAAGAACATGCAGTCTTCCACATGTTGTTAGATGGCCAGTCACATAATCTTTCACGATTGGCCACACTGACTAAGGCAGATAGAAATTATACACAAGAACCATTGGAAAGCTGCAGGTTCCTCACCCGTCCTAGGATCCGTACTGCCAATTGCACTTGGCATTACTCTCCAAACACACAATTGCCATACATGTGTACACCCTAGACTTGCGCAGGGAGGCCCTGATCCAATCTGGAGGCTTATCTGAAATCCCTAACGTTGTCTCCCCAGCACTGAAGCTGGATTTTGTACAAATTGCTCCAAAACAGGCTGATTTTGATTGGAATTTGGGATTTGTGCAAATCTGACGTGCAGTCCTAATACACCACACACAGACGCACACAATATCAGACTCCTTACTAATCTGCGACAAAAACCTGTATTCACAACTGCTAGAACACCCCCTATTCATCAATAGACAGGTCCTGGAAAGGCAAAAATGCTTGGGAGTAATTCTATATAGAGGATGTTTAGGATGTAAAGAATGTCCTGAGGTTGTTCTGATGGATACGGAAGAGGAAGTTTTCATACCTTTCTTCATGACAGTAGATAAATAAAAAATAAATCAGTGGTATCCAGAATCTAGTGTGTCAGAGGCAGATATGCAGAGTTATAACTCCTTAGTAAAACTTGAGTCCTTGCTGCATGCCACTGGTTTTACCTTTGCCAGCCTCTTCTATCATGTATAGATCCCATTTCTCACAATCAAATGGCCATCAAATCCAGAGGTTCAATTGATACCCCCAGACCTTCTCACTTCTAGCTATAACTCAGGTGGTTACTCAGGAACAGCTGGTGCTCTCTTTCAGTTGTGTTGGGCTATAGCCCACACTGCCTGGAGTGAGTAGATGATGGAAACTGTTGTCCAAGTACAGTTGGAAGGCATGATCAACCCTTGCGGTATGGTGATGCTGATAGTGTAGCACAAGGGTTGAAAGCACTCATTTTGTCACTCACCATCACCTTGTAGCGTACAGGGCTGCCCACATCGCTCTCTTTTTTCATGGCACTTTCACCTCGCACTTCCCCACTGAAAAACAGTTGCTGTGGTTCAGCTACTCTGCAAAGAGGGAAAGAGAAAAAGATAGAGCACATGGAGGTCTCAGAATGGAGGAAGACAGAAATCTAACTTCTCTTAATCTACAAATCTGCAAATCACCACTTTATCATAGGCATAGGCTGCTATAATAAATAATCATGCACTGTCAGATCAATTCTGCCTTTTGATAACGCATTCCAAGATTTTCTAGGTATAGCACTCAGAAGTAGTTTACCCTTCCCTTCTTCTGGGGACATCCTAGGACTGTTCAGCTTGCCCAAGGCCTCACAAGCTGGCTCTTCTTGTGTGAGGCACAGTGAGGAATTGAAATCCTGACCTCTCCCTCCACAGCCAGGTACCCAACTCACTGAGATCTCTAGCCATAGGCTTCATTGACTGACATTAACAAGGGCTATGTATTCTGCTAATCCTCAGTGGCAGTGGGAACCGCAGTCTCTGGTACCAACAATTTGGACCACAGATATTTTAATTTGGCTTGTAGTTCCACATTTGTAAGTGGAAAATATATTCTATCCATGAACAAGATTGGTAGAGATACTTAGATGATGTCCATACATAGGCATGAACTCAAGGACACTGTTCAGGATTCTAGCTGCAGAGTAAACATGGTCTGTGGCCAGCAAAAGGATGCCTAAGATTGCTTATGGTATAACTTTTCCCACCATGGGGCTGTTTTGTCATGGAATGGAATGGGAGAAATATCATCTCAAAATGCAACCGGATATGTAGGGTAACATCCATCTGCAACTTTAGGCTGATGGGTCTTTTGTCACAATATCCGCGTATTCTTTCTTGAATACACCTTCTATTCCAAATAAGTATTCCAGCAGATGCGAAGTCTTCATTTTTAAAGTACAAATCTGTTTGTATCTTAACCTGACGTATTATTTGAATAGGAACCCTTCTGACGGGGTCCTTACCCAGTAACGGAGAGAGGAAGCTCCATGACCACACGGGCGCGTGCTACCACTGGGGCCAACTCCGGCTGCTCTGAGGTCCTGTAAAGGAGAAATGGAGGAGTTGGAGATACTTAGCCAGGCCAATGTTTGGCAGCATCCTATGTTGACTGCTGCCGTAATTGTCCCCCTTCTTTCCCTCTGTGGCCTCCATACAGGGCTGTTCTGATGAATCTGATCTCTGCAATCCCCTGCAAAAGAAGTCTAATTAAAGGATTTTAAAAATGTAAGCAAACTCAAGCTGCTCATTGAGTTATACTTCAGATTTGGGAAGCTGAGACATGGGCTGGGTCCGGCCAATTATGAGCAAAATTATCTTGACTAAATTGCAGAGCTAGCAGAGGTTTTGCTACTAAGTCGAGTTCCTGAGGGGAAGACCAGCACTACTCACGTGCTAAGTTCCAGCCCCACGGCCAGCTCCTCTGTCTCCAGGGTAATGCCAGAGGTACTCAGAACAAGGTAAAACCGAAACTAAGGGAAGAAGCAGATGCAAGTGAGGTGGGATTTTGCAATGACAACTGCAAAGAAGCATAGGAAGCTGCTTGTATGGAGGTGATCAGGGTGTTGGCCTGTACTTCACCTGTGCTCCACGTTTCATGGGGTTCCCAAGCTCACATTCGACATGAGAGGCATTCTGGTTAGACACACACACTGGGACCTTCTCCTGTGAAAGAGGTAAGATCTCATCAGAAGAATCAGTCGTAGGTTTGTGGAGATTGTATGTTTTATCCCCTAAATAAAACCATCTGTCCTTAAAATTCATATTGAGAAACCTAAACAACGAAAGCAGAACAAATCCTTGCACATTCTGGCTTAGACTATATCGGATATTCATGACAGCCATCCAAGCCCAGCACTTGAAATGTCAGAAATATAAAGCAAGGACTACTGCAACTGAAAGATATGGAAACTGTGGGTAAGTGAGCTATAAATAATAGTTCACATAGACATACCATCATAAATGGCCCAGTACTCTAGCCTTTCTTCAACCCACTGGAAGGGCTGACACCTGCAACAGACACCCATTCCTACACTGGCCTGAACACAGTGGAACTATGGAAACTTTTCTATCCAGTTCTTTTTCTCTCCTCCCATCAGCACCAGAATTGCATCATTGCCTCCCCCTCCCTTTTTCTGTGTTACCCAGCATGAGAAAAAGCTTTGGAGAATTTAACGATTACACACTTTTTATTTGGTTAGTCCTAATAAATTGCTCAGCTGGGGACTATTTTATGGCATGAACCAACATGGATACCTTTGCATTTTAATCTACCAGCTCTCAACTTCATGACCCATACAACTTCTTTAATACCTGCAGCAGAGCCATGCCGAGAGTCCTGATACTAAGATTTCTGAAATAAAGCTCTGCAGCCTCCCAGAGATCTCTCTAGTATCTGCCCTGGGCTGCCCCCCTTCATTGTTCTCCTCCACTACCTGCCTGTGAGCAGTGCATCCAGACCCATGATGGAACGGTTCTCCTCTAATGCCAGCAGCATAACAATGTTGTCTGCATCATACCCATCAGAGTCACACAGCAAGCTCCAGCAGAGCCATAGTTGCCAGTCTTAGCATGCCAGTATGGCTATAATCCTTCAAATCACAAATATAAATAAGCCATTCTATCCTTAAATGTCATCCTTTTTCCATGGTCTTAATGGTATGTTTCTGTGATCCCACATAGACACACACATACCCCAGCTTTGAGAGCCAGTGGATTCACACACACCCAGCCCCAGACTGGAGCTGCCTCCATTCAATTCACCCCATAGATCCGTTTTTTCCCCCTTTTGATTCTCTATCCATCCAAGAGGGACACATCACAGCAGATTCCGAGGCGTACCGTGGCATTGTAAGGGCGTGAGGCAGAATAAGGCAAGGTAGGTGGCAGATGGACAAACAACATGGCCTCATACGCATCCTCGCCATCCTGCTGTGGTTCAGCAACATCTGATGGAAAGTTGGTGATGAAGATCTCGAGAGCTACCACTTTTTGGTCACTCATGGAAAAAATATCCAAGCCATCGTCACCTCTGGTGGAAAGAAACAAGAGATTTTCCTGAAAGTTTTGGCTTGCTTCCCTTGTGGAAAACTAGAAAGGCTTCAGAGAAAGGACAGATCACACTGGCTTCCATCAGCCTAAAAGCAAGGAGTTATGGAAACAAACAAAGAAGGGCTGACAGCCAGTGTTGTTACAGAAGTGCTTGTGCCTTTACCAAGAACCCAAAGAAGAGTCCAAGAGCACAGGCAGCAGCTTCGTGGATCCAGGTCAACAAAACAGCTCTAATAGTTTCCTTCTTCACTGGGAGCAGGCCAGGATTTTCTTTTTAAGAAAGGAATGGATCTTAGTTTCCCGTTCAAAATCAATCCATCCCAATATACTTTGGATTGCAATGGGGATAGCTTATACCAATACAGTATTATTGGCAAAACCCTCACACAGTTGCTCTGAGGTTTCCGACTAAGCTCAGAAAGAGAAGTAAAGCTTGAAGAAGGAGGGCAGATGATGTCATCATTCCTTCTGATCAAAAACTCCTAGCACTTTGACCCTGCGAGCCCTGTTTCCTTTGTACTTCTGGAGACATAGCAAAACCAGATGATATGAACTGGACCTGGAGCAGAAGGACTGATCTGATCTGCTGCCTGTTGACGTTTGCAGCTCCTTTCTGGAGAGGAGCAAAAGAATGACGGGATTTCAAAGCCACCTAGTAAGAGAGAAAAATGTGTACTTTCCCTCACAGATTGTTCTTGTAAGGTTGCTCTTCTGCAAAATAGTTATTTTGCACAGCACCTATATGGTTGGTTGTTAAAGGAATATTATACAATAACACCAAGGTAGTCATCAATTGGGAAGCTGTACCCTTCTTGTACCTGGGCAGGGGATGGAAGACTGCATCATCCACACGAGAGCAGAACTTGTAGCCCAGCTGCAGGTTGCTTTGGCAGATTTTGTCCTCCCCACATCCCTGCTTGAGGAAATTCACCTGTAGCAACACAAAGGTAAGGGAACACAACATTTACATGGGGATACCGATCCAACAGCATTGACTGAACCTCAGTTCCCCTTATAGTTCAGCAAGGACTGAGGAAAGGGAGACTTACTGGTCCCCAAGTCAGCTTTGGAGCTGTCTGGCTTGCCTACCTCTGTCCTCTGAGTGTTGGGTGGCAAAGCATTCAGGACAGGCAAGAGTGGGCCCAAAGTGGCCTTGGGCACCTGGCGTCTGCTGCGGGCATGCTGGATATTGTAGCTCACCACCACTGTGATGGGACGCAGCTTGTCACGGATCTGGTCCTGCAAGAAGGGCCATCATGTTGAAAAGAGGGAGTGTCAGTTGACTGTAAGACACATTTTGGAAGACCTTCTCCTGTTGCTACCCAGACCTTTTGCCTTCAGAATAGTAAGGGGTGGGAATTGTAGGAACCTCCAGCAATATTTGAAGCAGGACATGGTGACCATGGCAGGGCTAGCCAGAAATCTTGCAGCAGGAAAACTGAATGGTATATCGTGAGAGCTGATGCATAACAATGAATTCCTAATTACAGGTAGTCTGATAGATTCTACTTGTTACATAGTTTGTTAACAAAATTTAAAATGCCACACACTTGTCTGTTATCCCCGTAGAGTTTTACACATCAGACAGACGTAGAAAGGTTACAGTAAAACAAATTCCTAATGATCAATAAAGACAGGTCTAAAAGTTAAAAAAACCCTCTGTCTTTCTTTTCTTTTCTTTTTAACTACAGAGGCCTACATTTTCAAATTAAAGGTGGAAATTCAAGGAGGGAGCCTGGAATATTTCTGAAGGGCCAAGACCCACCCACCCCCATTATGACCATTGCTGCCCCCTGCATTCTACAGAGTGACCAACAGCAGGAAACCCTATAGTGTTAAAGCCACAACATCATTCAAAAGAGGAATTGTACCCAATACTGCCATCAGAAGTCTCCAACCAGCACAATGACTCCTTAATAACACAATAGAACTGTTATTTTGGAGTGACAGCAAACATGTATCAAATACACAGCGCCTTTAGGAGGAGACCATTCGTGCATTTCTTATTTAAAATCCTGCTCTGCCATTTTCTGCACAAGGCAGGTAACCATCATGAACCCACCAAGTCACTTAGCTAGCATTGCTGGCTAAGCTGTGCAGGGATACTGGAATGGGAGATTTGAAGCAATAATAGTGTGGCTTATAAACGGAACCGGGGCTGCGATTATGCTCCTACATATATATGAAGTTCTCCTGTTCCTCGTTTACAGCTTTCCTGCATAGCTGTGCTTGGAAAGCTACTCTGGATGCCTTAAGGAGATCAGCAGTTCCAGCAGCCCACAGGGACCCGGCATGCTCAAGTGTGGAGACCCACCTTCAGCTGCAGGGTCGCCGTGACGCAAGAAGGGATGCGCTGTCGGGGCAGCTCTACTGTCCCAGAGTATTGGTGTTCCGGGTCTGTGATTCCTTCATTGTGGAAGAAGACTCTTGGACTTTGGCCTAATTCTCGGCGGTCAGTATCCGCATCAAAAGTGTATTCAAGCGCTGGGGGAAGGAGCAGAGGCTGTGAGTTTAGAGGAGGGGAATGGGGGAAAGAGAAGAGGCAGCTCTTTCTGCTGGTGCCAAAATGCAGCCTCTTCTGGGAAGAAGCCAGCTGCTAAAAAGGAGTTCCCTCACCCAGCATGGAGGCAGACGGGGCCAGCCCAAGATACTTTGCTGCCTGAGGCAAATGACAAGATAGCACCTCCCTCTCCCATTCCTCATACAGAAGCAAACTAGTCTGGCAGTGGAAAACTGTTCACCCACCTGAAGCAGCTGGTTTGGGGGTCTGGAGGATGACTTACGTAGGACACACAACTGGGTCATCCAACCAAGGGAGGTGGCCAGCAGACTTAAGAAGAATGTTTCAGTAGCTGCCATGGCTGTCCCCTGAAGAGGCTGTCTCCCTCTTCCTAAAAGCAGGGCTGGCTTGGCCCTTCAGATACGACTGCAATGTTCAGAATGGCCAAAAAAGCCACTACAGTATTCTGGGCAGCCTGGGTCTATCCCTTACGTTAGGATGCCAAGGGCATCCAAGGCAGGGCAGAAGCTCAGCACCCAAAGGATATCTAGTAGTAGTAAACAGCCTTGGGGAGGTCCAGCAGATACTCACTGATGTGCGGGCTGTAGCTCAGGGGGTTGGCTGTGTAGCTGAAGCAGGCGTTTACATCCATACTATGGAAGACAACAGAGCAGAGGAGACCCAGTCAGCAACGGAAAGTTAGTCATCTCCCTTTCCCTTTTGTTGGGTGCAATGGGGTGGCTTCCTTGGCCCTTTTTGTCCTGATGAGGAAATGGCTCCTTCTTTCTGAACTATCAGTGAATTAGGATAGGCATGGAAAGTGGTGTTTCCCTGGACCAGAAAAAAAGGGGCCCAAAGCAAGCAAGGGATCATCTCCCAAAGCAGACAACAGATGAACTACAGCAGTGGTCCGCAACCTTGGGCCTCCGGATGTTCTTGGACTTCAACTCCCAGAAGCCTTCACCACCAACTCTGCTAGTCAGGATTTCTGGATGTTGAAGTCCAAAAACATCTGGAGGCCCAAGGTTGGGGACTACTGAACTAAAGGATCATTAGATGTGTTCCTAAAAGGCTCTACATACGCTGCAGAGTTGTTGTGTTCTGACTTTAAAGAGGAACAATGAGGTGTCCAAAACAATTCACTCAGCTCTGCCCCGGTGACTGCAACAAGCTCACCCATGGAGCGACACAGATGCTAGTCATGTCCACAACATGGTGCTGAATCCACAGACTGTATCAGATGCATATAAGCAATAAGTAGGAGCTATGCATGCAGGTGAACAGTGGATGGTGAAAATAACCCACTGGTCCTGGTTCCTTGCCTCCACAATTACAACTAGAGATGGGGACAAATAAAAAAAATGGTGATCCATTTTGATTCGTAATTCGTCGATGTTAATGGATCAATGGATACGAATATACAAATATTCTTTGACAAATTGGTCTGAGTCATCTTTGCTTTAAATGGCTATAAAACCAGCCCCCAAGCACATAGAGACAGCAAATTTGCAGGAAAGCTTCTTCAGACGTGTTTCTATAACTCCTGAAAGTTTGGTGAACATTTAATAATGGACCCCTGAGTTATATAGTCACAAAGAGGACACCCCAGGAAAGGTCCCCCCAGATAATTTTGTGGATCTGGAATCACAACAGAGCTTCCTATGTCTTTCTCCAACATGCCTGCCAACTTTGGTGAAGATTGGATATCGGACATCTGAGTTATTCACCCACAAATTGGGCCACCCCAGGAGAGTTAAGCAGACGGCACAGAAGCCCATGAAATTGAGGGAGTTGTTTTTGGCCCCAGCAGAATGAGAGGTCCCTTTGTCACTGAGAGGCATGCACGAGGTATTGAGTTTGTCTTCAACAACATTACAAAAAATAAAACCCACCATTCTACCTACTGGCCGCCGATCAGTTGATCGGAGGCTCATAGGCAGCCACACACCCCCACAGCCAGCCACCCCAACAGTCTACCCACCTCCCCTCCTTTCCCTACCATAGCCCCCCATCCCACCCCACGCCCACCAACACCCCCTTACCTTAATTGCTCCTACCGAAAGGGAAAGGAAGGGGCTGTGGGGATAGGCTGTTGAGGTGGCTGGCTGTGGGAGAAGGTGGCTGCCTATCCACCGCCGATCAGCTGACTGGCGGCGGGCAGGCAGAATGGTTTATAAATTTTGTTTTTTAATACGAAGGACGAATAAAAACAGGTAAATATTCGTCCCTTCGTATTCGTGGGGGTCTCTGGAACCCACGGATAGAAGGGACAAATATTTAATGAATCGGCTATATTCGTCGAAAAAGCCAATATGTTTTTATATTCGTCCCCATCTCTAATTACAACCCATTAAACATTTTGCAGAACATTTCCAAGACGGGAGGTGCCTGTTTAAATCATCCCAGATGAGATCCTTTCCTATCTGTCTGACCTGATTTCTTTCTAGTCCTGAGAATAAAATGCGGGGCTCTGGGCTTTCCTGCTCTTCTTCTTTCAACCTGCTAGACCCAATGCCAGCTCCGAGCTGCAGAATAGGTGGTCCATTTCCTCTTCTAATCCCATGCATGTAGATCAGTCGATAAAGATGTGAATGTATCCCTGAAACCCATCTGCATATCAGCTAAGAAACAGATTAGGAAGGATGCAAGAAACAAAGAGATACAGAGAAGAAAGAAGGGGGAAAAGTTTTCCTCTTACCATATGCCCTCAAAATAGCGGCAATTAAATTTCTCCAGGTCAATATTCTGGGGTGAGATGGTGACATTCCTGGAGATGTGGATGACAGGTCGGGATCTAAAACAGATATTGGATACTCATAACAGACTCGGCCAGTTGTAGACAGCCAGACCTGATGTTTAGGGAAAGGCACAGGCAGCTGGTTGGGCCACCTGTGGGAATGCAGTTTTCTTAAGAGATGTCTTGATTCCTGAATGTTCCAAAATCCCAGGCTTAAAATCTAAGAAAAAAAGCTAGCAATTGTAATAGAAGGCCTACGCGATATTCCTGGTCTACCTTTTTCTAGTTTTTCATAAAAACAAGGCCTCTGTTCCTCCACTGCTTTGCTTTGAGCAGTTTTCAATATCCAGGACATAAATGAAGTACAGTATTATAAATGTATACCATAATAGTAGAAAAACCCATACACCAGACACTTTTCTATGTCTATGTGCAGTTTTATTTGCACAATGCTTTGAGAGTTGGCCCATAATACATAGCCTGGCCTAGGACTCTGGATTTGTTCTAAGTTGGCAATGGCCCAGGCTGGCTTCCATTCTTTGGTATCCGTTGATATCCTGTGTAAAACTCCCTCGTGGTAGCCGACACCCTTCAGGTATCTATAGCCACCTGTAGGCATCCCACAGAAATGCCACAGCTCTAGCTTTAAGCAATGGACTGGTCTGGTGGCAGGGCCTACCGGTGTACCAGGTGACCCAGCCACCATCCATGGCTAGCTGGGCCAGCTTGCTAGCTTGAACCAGCTGTTGTAATCTGACCCTGTCTCCTGCCTGATATGATTGTGTCTATCCCTTGCTCTAACCCCACCCAGGGCACCTCCTTTGACATTGCAAATGTGGCACCCTCCAGAGGAGCTGGACTAGTACCCAGATTATCTACAGTCAGGACAGGAGGAAGCATCACGCCTGCACATTGGCTGGCTAAAAGCACCTGAAAAGGGAAAGCTGTGGTTTAAAACAAAAAGAGGGCGTGGAAATAGAATCAGAAAGGAATTTATAGGTTACCTTCTAGGCTATGATGTCTGGGGCTGCATCATAATTAGGATACATTTTACACAGACTCTTTCTTTTTATGCTTACCTGTACAGTGCTACTGTGTTGGAGAGGGATCCCACCAGGAGATCTGGATAGAAATTGCCATCAATATCCATCCCCCCAGAAAAAGAATAGCCAAACATCTTGATGCCAACACTCTCCCCGGTCAGGATCTGCCATGAAGAAGGGTATAGAACAAACACACTGTAATGATCCGCATGATGGGATGTGATTGTGGGGTAAAAGGAGCCAAAAAAGGGAGCAAGACAACAAGGCACATCAAGTTTCAAAGCTTTGCATCCACCTCCAGCAAGGAGTGTGGAGTCACAAACTGACCTGGGCAGGTTTGATGACCAGTCCCAAATTGCTACCATGATAGATGTAGACCTTGCCATCGCCATCTAATGGAGCTCCGACTGCAAAGTCTGGGAAGAAAGGAAGAGCCCAAGGATAAGTGGGAGGGGCACATCCCTAGCAATTCTTCCTGTGGTCCATGTCCCTGGGCACCACAGATTCACAGACATGGCCTAGTGCTGTTACATAATCCTGTTCAAGCTGCCACAGGGCCTTGAGAAGCACTGTGATCATATGTTACTGAATTCCGTTTGAGGTTAGGGGTGGAAATGGGCTGCGCCCATGTCAAATACACAAGCTAGTCTTTCACACACAGCTAGTATACTTTCAATCTCAGTATAGTACAGTATATACATATATCCAACAAAGGATCATAGCCACAAAGGTAACATAGATTCAGGCACAACCAACCTTGACATCACACAAACTAGGACAAAACAAGACACATACCCTCCTGAGATCACCACACTCTTTTACATCTTTTTCTCTGTCATTCATACCCACACTTCCTTCCACAAAGTCACCAGTAGTTTTCACCAATTCTGCTTGGTTACTACAGATCTTTATACATGCACTTGGAGGTTCCTTGCACTAATATAAAGAGTATTTTGCACAGACCATGAATCTGCAGCAACCCCTTTCCCATAGGAGCAGGCTCTCAAAGTTCTCTCACCTTGGAAGCCATCTTGGTTGAGGTCGCCAAGGGCACCCACTGTAATACCAAACATAGAGTCATAGGAACCGTTGAGCCGTATGGGAAGGACATTTTCCCAGTGTCCTGCCTGGTTGATGTAAACGTAGACTGCACCTCCAATTCCTTCTTTACGATCAAATAGGTTTGGTGCCCCAACCACTAAGTCCATCCAGCTAAAAACAACAGGATGTCAGTACAATTGCCATGGTAATACCTATTTGCCAGCAGTCATATAACATTCGCTATGTACAACACAGAGTAATTGAATCAAAACAGTCATTCATGCTTTAGTTACATCACATCATAACTACAGCAATGTATTCTAAATCGGGGTACCCTTGAAGAGGGTCTGGGATCTTCAATGGGTGCAATACAAGAGAGCTTGATTACTAATTGGTGCATGGTATATTTATTTTTAGGTTGTTTTTTTCTTTCAGCCCCACTGCATTCTGATGGGGCTTCCTGTGTGGTGTTGTGGGGGGGGGGTTCAGCCCCATCACATTCCAATGGGGCTTGCTGTGTCGTGGAGTTTTTAAAAATACTATTATTATTTTCGGCTGGAATGGATTAGTGGGGTTCAGGGTACTCCTATGAGAAATGGTGCTTCGACTTACAGCCATTTCGAGTTACGCCCATTTCCTGGAACGGATTATAGTCATAAGTTGAGGCACCACTGTAATACTTATTTTCAGCACATTTCCTAGAACCGTGTCATGAGACTTCTTTGGTGCAAGATGTAGTGATGCCTGCCAAGTTCAATGTCTTTGAAAGAAGACTGGACAAATAAAAGGAGGACGCTATTAATAATGGCTACTTATCTTACAACATTTAACGCTAGAGTTGGTGCTGATCATAATTCTTGGCCCACTTGTCTAGGCCGTTTTGGCATTGGAAAGATGAATGAAAATGGTCAACGCTTGCTGGAGTTTTGCTGTTATTATTGTCTTTGTGTCAGCAACACATTCTTTAATATGAAGCTGCAACACAGAGTTTCCTGGAGACATCCAAGATCCAAGCATTGGCATCAGCTTGATCTGATCCTCACTAGACGTTCTAGCCTCCCTAGTATTACGATCACACGCAGTTACCAGAGTGCTGATTGTGATACTGATCACTCCCTGGTGTGTAGTAGAGTAAAACTACGAACAAAGAGAGTATATCACACGAAAAAGGAAGGAAGACCACGTATTGACATCAGCAAGACTCGTGATCAAAGAAAAGTGAAGGAATTCGCCCAAGCACTCGAGGAAGCCCTCCCAGGTCCGGCTAATGTAAATGCACCTAAACGATGGGAACACTTCAAGAATGCTGTCTATAACACCGCCTTGTCCACCTTTGGCAAGAAGACCAAAAAGATGGCTGACTGGTTCGAAGCCCATTCAGAGGAGCTAATGCCAGCCATCGAGGATAAGAGAAGAGCTCTAGCAGCATACAAAACCTGTCCTAGCGAGTACAACTTGCAAGCTCTTCGAGCTGCTCGTAGCCAAGTCCAACAGGCTGCCAGGAGATGCTCCAATGATTATTGGCTCCAGCTCCGCTCCCAGATACAGATAGCAGCGGACACAGGTAACATCAAAGGAATGTATGACGGTATCAAGCAGGCCTTAGGTCCAATGCAGAAGAAATCTGCTCCCTTGAAGTCTGCTACAGGTGTGCCCATCCAGGACCGAGCACAGCAGATGGAACACTGGGTACAGCACTACTCCGAGCTATATTCCAGAGAGAATGTAGTAACCGAAGAAGCATTAAATAACATTGAGTGCCTGCCTGTCTTGGAAGAGCTGGACAGTGAACCAACCTTAGCAGAAATAAAAGCGGCCTTGGATTCCCTCGCCTCCGACAAGGCACCTGGAAAGGATAACATCCCTGCTGAAGTGCTGAAGTGCTGTAAGGAGATCATCCCCACTGAACTGTATGAAGTCTTTTGTCTCTGCTGGAGGGAAGGTGGAGTCCCACAGGACATGAAGGACGCAAACATCGTCACATTGTACAAGAACAAAGGCGACAGGGGTGACTGCAATAACTACTGCGGCATCTCTCTTCTTAGCGTTGTAGGGAAGCTGCTTGCCCGTGTTGTGCTGAAGAGGCTCCAGGTTCTTGCAGACAGAGTCTATCCAGAATCACAGTGTGGATTCCGAGCTAATAGATCCACCACTGACATGGTATTCTCCCTCCGACAGCTGCAGGAGAAATGCAGGGAACAACAACAGCCACTCTTAGTGGCCTTCATAGACCTTACAAAAGCATTTGACTTGGTTAGCAGGGATGGCCTTTTTAAAATACTTCCCAAGATTGGATGTCCACCCCGTCTCCTTAACATCATCAGATCCTTCCATGAGGGAATGAAAGGCACTGTAGTTTTTGACGGCTCAGCATCAGACCCCTTTGACATCCAAAGCGGAGTGAAACAGGGCTGTGTCCTTGCACCAACACTTTTTGGGATCTTTTTTGCTGTCATGCTGAAGCATGCCTTTGGAACTGCAACCGAGGGTGTCTATCTCCGGACTAGATCAGACGGAAAGCTCTTTAATCTTTCTAGATTGAGAGCGAAGACCAAAGTCCAACTGAAATGCATGCGGGACTTCCTCTTCGCAGATGATGCAGCCATTGTTGCCCACTCTGCTGAAGACCTCCAACAACTCATAAATCGATTCAGCAAGGCCTGCCAAGACTTTGGACTAACAATCAGCCTGAAGAAAACACAAGTCATGGGCCAGGGTGTGGACTCACCTCCTTCTATTACCATCTCCACACAAGAATTGGAGGTTGTTCATGACTTTGTGTACCTTGGCTCAACCATCTCTGACACCCTGTCTCTGGATGTTGAGCTGGACAAACGCATTGGCAAAGCAGCTACCATGTTCTCTAGACTCACAAAGAGAGTATGGCTCAATAAGAAGCTGACGACACATACGAAGATCCAGGTCTATAGAGCCTGTGTCCTAAGCACACTCCTGTACTGTAGTGAGTCCTGGACCATTTGTGCACGGCAGGAGAGGAAGCTAAACACCTTCCATATGCGTTGTCTCCGACGGATTTTTGGTATCACCTGGCAGGACAAAGTTCCAAACAGAGTAGTCCTAGAACGAGCTGGAATTTTCAGCATGAACACATTACTGAAACAGCGACGTCTACGTTGGCTTGGGCACGTCGTGAGAATGGCTGATGGTCGGATTCCAAAGGATCTCCTGTATGGAGAATTAGTGCAGGGAAACCGCCCCAGAGGGAGACCACAGCTGCGATACAAGGATATCTGCAAGCGAGATCTGAAGGCCTTAGGAATGGACCTCAACAGATGGGAAACCCTGACATCTGAGCGTTCAGCCTGGAGGCAGGCATTGCATCACGGCCTCTCCCAATTTGAAGAGACCCTTGCCCAGCAGGCTGAGGCAAAGAGGAAGTCACAAAAGCAGCAAAACCAGGGAGCTGGACAGGGGACAAATTGGATTTGTCTTCAGTGTGGAAGAGACTGTCACTCTCGAATCGGCCTCTCAGCCACACTAGACGCTGCTCCAAGTCCTCCATACAGAGCACGATACCATAGTCTTTCGAGACTGAAGGATGCCTAACTATCTTACAACAAAAGATAGCAACTGTCCCAAGGTGGTAACCTAATACCTCTGGTCTTATTTGAAACTTTATTTAATCTCAGTATAATGTTGACTCTTGTAATGTGGGTTACACAGTCATGGAAGCAAGTAAGAGTGCAATTGTTGTCCCACCCATGTCTTAGTATAACCTCCCAATGGAACCTTATGGCTCCTCAGTGCAGCACTGTTTTGAACTCACAATGTGTCCAGCTCTGCAGCCTAGTTCTCTTCCTCTGTCTCTCTGCTGTTTACTCACCCATCATGGTTGAGATCTACAACAGCCAAGGAATAGCCAAAAGACGAGGTGAGTTTCTCCCCTGGCAAGATAAACTCAGGCACCAGGCGGTTGATGTTGTCCCGTTGCAGAATGACCACTGCCCCTGTATGGTTGGCGCGGGGTGCGCCTGTGACGAAGCTCAGCTCATCTTTCCTCATGATCCCCACTCCGGAGTCCAGAGAAAAGCCTGGAACAAGACGAAAGCAGGTGTGTTATCGGGGCCGGGGGGTTGAGGTTTATCAGGGCAGCATTTGTATTTAAAACCTGGAGTCTCAAAATTCCAAGATGAGGCTAAAAATTATGGTTCAATCCCTGGGTTCTGAATTTGATTCACACATGCACACACAAAAAGACACACTTGGAAGCGTCACAGAACTATAGAGACTATTTTACTCCTAGATGCTTTGGGGGGGGGAGGGGTTTCTTTTTGTAAAAAATGAAAGCGGATGTTTCAGATACTTCTGTTTCACAGTAGTTCCTAAGAGGGAAGCCATTTACAATCACAACACATGACTAAATGAACACATTTCACAATTCATCAATAACCAGATTAGTTGTCTTCTCCTCCCCCACACCCTTGCACTCCACCTGCCTTTCCTTTATCCTAGTCAGGTCTGCATGGCCACAGTCAAGAGCTCAGCTCCCTCCACTGCTTGGAGCTAGAATTATATGTAGATACGCAGTGTGGTGGCAGAATGAATGAGCAGGTAACTTACGATATAAGCCGGTGGTTCCCAACCTTGGGTCATCCAGGTGTTATTGGACTACAGTTCTGTGATTGAGTTCATTTGAATGTGGTGGCAGTTCCTCAGTTTTGGCGGGAAATAACAACTGAGACTTGTCTGTAACGTTCATAACTTTTATTAACTTTTGCCTTTTCCACAACTATTTCAATGGGATAAAAGCATGATAAATCAGACAAAGGTCCATAACTAGATGAGGTTAACTCCCTCTGGAAATCAGGGTAGCTCACGGGTGCTGGGCCAAAACGTTTGCGATCCGTTGGACTCAGAAAATGAGCACTCCTCACCGCGCGAATAGTGCCGCAGCACAGGTGTCGTGCCCAATCTCAGCTGTCCTGCCTGATCACCTTCTTGCCTCAACCTTGTCCCCGCGGGAAAACGATCACCGTCCATTATTCCTGGGTTTCATATACAGTCTATCCTTCTTCCTTTGGCTCTGGATCTGGGAGCAGTCCCCCAACCTTTAGGCTAGGAAAGTCCTTCAAGAGTCCGCGTGTCTTTTCGTAATTCACATCAGCATCTAATCTTTCTATCTCATCCTCCTTCCTTGTCCCCTCCTCAAACCTACTACCTTCTTTACCCCTGATCTTTTATACTCTCCTCCCATATTGACATCTTTAGCTCCTCCCTCTTTCCTTCCTTCCTTCCCTTCCTCCACCAGGAAAACTTCTATCTTTCCCTTCATTTCATCCTTTCAGATGTCTTTCACCTCCGCTATTTCATTCTCACTACTTCCCTTTTCCTCTTTAGATGCTTCTACTAGTGAGGATGGCTCACTTTCCTCCTGCTTTCCTTCACAAGTTCTCAGAAGCCTTTACCACCCACTGTGCTGACCAAAGTTTCTGGGATTAGCTGTCCTAGATCACTCGTGTGACCCAACTTTGGGAACCCCCTGATATAAGTATCCCTAGACAGAAACAGAGAAAATGTGGGCCTTGCTACTGTTCCCTCCAGCAATTGTGTGCACCTTTGTGGTGCCATCTCCAGAGATGGGAAATGTTGCCTTTTGGGAGGACAGACTCCAGGATCTCTTAGTCATTATGGCCACTGCCATGTTGCCTGAGATATCAGGGAAATTACAGACACTCCCCATTCACAAATCAACATTTCCTATCACTACTCATCTCAGGCTTTGGACCTGACATGCTACAAAGGTTAGCTGTTACTTGGCTAAATTTTATCCAACAATTGGGTTACCTGATAGATATTGTGAGGAAGGGTTTTGTTAGGCCATTCTGTGTCACCGCTGGCTGGGTGGGAATTGCGATTCAATATCCTGGCAATGTGCTGCTAGGTACTGAACGAAGGCATTTTTCCCCCGAGCAGCAACAACTTCTGGTAGGGGCAGTGAATCACTCACGCAACAGTTGCTGCCCATCAGTCTGGGTTCCTATGACCAAGAAGCTGCCTGGTTTAAAAGCTGGACTTCAGCTGTTCCACAAAGAACAACAGAAAGTCACTGCACATTTCAAACCATGCAGACAGGGAACTGTGGAGAGGATTTCCTTTGGAACAGGGGACCCTCTCGCCTAGCTACAGAGTGCTTCCTCCCATACCACAGAAGAACAGGGCAAGCACTGAAATATTCCTCCTCACGTCTGCAAGGCAAAGGATCTCTCTGCTGGCAAGCTCCGGCAAGGCTCTGCTGTATCGCTCGCTTGCCCTTTTGCTCTCTTCCCACTGTACTGGAAGACAAAGAACTGGGAGAAAGTCCAGAACTTGGGGGATGGACACTGGCCAGGAATGTAAATGCTACTCCTTATATAGAAATTATGCAACCTCCCCATGGATCTAGCAAGGAGAGAGGCTGGGAGTCACAGGCTGGGAGACTGATGGTGGTCTCTGTTCTGAAATCTGAAGAGAAGGGGGCTTTTAGAAAATAGGATGGGCAGTTCGTCCAGTCTGTGTGGCTGAGCTGGAAGTCAAGAGCATTTTGTAAGAATCTTCAGCTCTTCTCTTTTGCTCAGCCATTGTCTCTGTTGGGGTCCTTAGATTCCAATTTCTTAGCCTGGTTGGGCCCCCAGGAATTGTTGGACTACAGTACCCACCCTTCCCCACCACTGACTCTGCTGGCTTGAATTGATGGGTGCTGTAGTCCATTGAGACCTAGGAAGCAGCAGCTGCCAATTCCTGTCTTAAACCAAAGACAGAAGTTTTTAAAAGGTCCAAAATAATAAATGAGACAGGCTAGGACAACAGCCACGACAGGGCCAGGTTCTCTGCTCTCAAAGATCTCCAATGAAGGGGAGTCCCTCACCCTCTGAGACAGCTGATTCCATTATAGAGTGGTTCTCACTGTTAGGAAGTTATCTCTGATGTTCAGCTGAACTCCTATTTCCTGTAACTTGAATCAATTACTTCTATCCTCTTAAGCTTCAAAAAAGAAGCCCGATCTTCCACAAGACAGCTATCATGCCAAGTCCTCTCAGCCTTTCCTCATAGGACTTTGTTTCCAAACCTCTTAAATATTCTGACTGCTCTTCTCTGGGCATGTTCAAGCTTCTTGATAGCTCTCTTAAGCTCTGGTGCCCCAAACTGGACATTGTGCTCTAGCAGGGGACTGAACAAAGTAGAATAGAGTAGTACTGCTACTTCCCTTGAACTGGACACTATGCTTCTCTTGATATACCAGAATATAGAATTTGCCTTGTTTGCTGCTGCATCATACAATTGGCTCATGTTTAGTTTGTGATCCACAAAGATCTCTAGATCCTTTTCATTGTTTCCAAGCCAGCTTTCACCCATCCTAAATTTCTACCTCTGATTTTTCTTGACATCTCCCCCCCCACTGCAACTCATTTTGTTTTTATTGGCCATGTTCTCTAATCTTTTAAGGTCCTTTTAAATTCAATGCGTTTGCAGCCTCTCCTCTCTTATGAGCATGTCACCCTCCAGATGTTTTTGGACTGAAATGCCCAACAGACTTAAGTGAGGGGTGAGAGCTACACCTAGAAGGTCACATGTTCCCCATTTATGCAGCTTGGGGATGGGTGGGACAATTGTCGGTGTCCACATCTGCCTTCTCAATGCTGGCTTTTGCAGAGGCAGCTGCTCACTATAACTGACTGTATTTTCTCCCATGAAAGCCTCCAATTGGTTTTAAGTACATGCACACAATGTTTTGACTGGGGTGTGAGTATTACTGCATGTGTGTAAAGCTGCTATTTATAAACTGGACAATTTGCCTTTATCTCTCCCCCTGCCGCATGATTTGTTTGTTTTTGTAGAACATCATGCATTATCTTGGACTGCAGCATGCATTCTCAAGAATCTCAGCTTTCATTTCTTAAACAGCAAAGATATCACACACAGCCAAATGTCAGCATTTTTAACTTATGTGGAATTCAGTGGTAAATAAAGGCTGTGTAGGTACTTATTTCTCAGTAACAACTTTCAAATTGCTTAGCTGACTAAATTGTGCTTCAGGATTTGAGCTCTCAGGGTTGTATGGAAGTCTTTGACATTAATATCTGTGCCCAAACTTGAAACTAGACTTTCTGAGCATCTCCCCTTTGCCCACTGGCATGCTTCTGCTCCCACTCATCTGGATGAATCAGCTCATACTCACACTAAACCTCCAATACTGAGTTCAAACTAAAGCGTACACGAACTTTGTTTTTTGAAGGAGAATAAGGTGAAGTAAATATAAATAAATGTTTTAATTTCTTCTGAAAAACACTCTCTTCATCATTCCTGGTGCACGGTATGCAACATGACCTTTGAACCACATAGAGAAAAACAGTTTGGCTCTTCCTCCTGTCAATTTCTGATTGATTTAAACACAGCTTTTTAAAAAGCACACATGTCTAACTTTCATATTTGCAGTATTTGTGATGTCCCCATTTCTGATGCTAATGCTTCCTAAACATGGAGAGGTCGGTCATTGCTAAACACACTTTTATTTTTTTGTTTGTTTTGTTTTTGGTTTTTATTTTCATTTGTAGGCTGCTTTTCTCCCAAGGCAACTTACAAGTTACTAAAAACAAGCCAACTAAATTTATAGAACAACTTCTGACAGATCTTCTTCCCTAAGCTACTTAAAACAGCTTATTTACGTAATGTCTGCTACTATAGCAAAACACTGTTGGACTCCCTTCCTAATATTTATGTCCTAATATTACTGTAGCAGCTGCAGAAGCTGTAAAAGGAGCCCTCTGACGTTTGAAAGCGTCAGAACCTTTGATTCCATCTACCTCTTAGGAAACGCCAGAGAGGAGGGAGTGACAAAACACAACAGAAAGGGGGAAACGACAGAAACTAGCTACGAAAGTACTAAGGGAAAGAAGCAGGGAGAGGGAGAGAAATCACTGAGACGGGCACACCAACACCTTACAAACCTAAGTAGCTATTCTGGGCCACATCTCCAACATTCCCGGGAACCCGTTCGCTGGGCTCTGGCGTTTTATAGACCAGCTGGTCAGGGTCTGAGCTATCAATGTTTGTCACAAACAATATCCCTGCATGGCCGATGGAAGGAAAGAGAGAGAGAGAAAGAGGGTTAGCAGTATGAGAAATCTTGAGGCCCAGCAGGAAAGCACCACAGAGCAACTGTGCAAGAAGAGTCTAGAAGACTACAAAGGGCCTGGGTCACCATCGAACACCTACAGGTGTCTGCTATCACAACTTATTTATGACCCTTGTGAGCACAATGTTTTCTTTCTTAGGGTCAAGAAAATTATGGCCAGGGGCAGAGGCAGAAGGGGCAAGCATTATTTATTTTTATCAATCTGCTTACAATTTATTTTTGCCTGTTCTTCAAGAATATTTTCTAGAGGGGCTTTGATTTTTTTTTGAACTTTGGGGTCCCCTTCATGCACACTCTGCCCTATGGTGTCCTGCCGGTTGCTCTGTCGTGCTCGCCTGCTGCTGGGCACAGCCGCCCCATACCAAGATAGCTGTTGGCAGGCAAGGGGATGAGCGAGGGGTCCTGGTCCTTTTCTCCCCCGGCTTCATAGGGCCCGTCGTCGTACTGACTCAAATCCAAGCCACTCAGTTCTGCCCGTAGGGTCCCTGCCAAACCAAACACCACCCGTTAGAGACTGATGGGAGAGGGAAGTTTGGAAGAGGTGGAGGGGGGAGATCTCCATCCCCCTAGCATTAGGTGAGAGAACAATGCGTTTCGGTGAAGAGGAGCTTCAATTTATCCACCCACTGAGACTGAAGGGGTTGTTAATTGGCCCACCAGGACTATAGGAGCACTCAGAATGGGGATGCCCAGTAAGGCAGAGCAGTGGTTCCCAACCTTGCATCCCCAGATGTTCTTGGACTACAACTCCCAGAAATCCTAGCCAGTATAGTTAGTGGTGAAGGCTTCTAGGAGTTCTACACCGAGAACATCTGGGGACCCAAGGTTGGGAACCACTGGGGCAGACAGTCTCCTTCCTTGGCCTTCCAGATGTTTTCAACCAACTCCCCAAAGCCCCAGCCAGCATGGCCAGTGGTAAAGAATTATGGGAGCCGTAGTCAAAGCATCTGGGGAGCCGCAGGTCTCATACACACCTTTCTCGATGAAGGTATTCCAATTGGCAAAGAAATGGACTGTATGGTGGGCTTGCCCATCAGGGTTTCCCTGTAACACACACAGTGGCCTTGGGTTCCAACAGGCCCACAAGGCTCCCCTACCAGAGAGTTGAAGTTCAAACCTGCCATGTACTGCACTTGTTTTTTCCAGCTGGCTGTGCTCATCAGGAAGGCTGACCAGCAGAGCAGCTAAAATGACATGAGCAAACCCACTGCCTCTTCCATCTGGCCAAGAAGAGCCAGTCAACTGCTGGTACTGGTTGTATGGACAAGGGTGGCAGCCGAATGGCAGAGCACACATGTTTCTCATACATAGGTCCCAGGCTTGATCCCCACCATCTTCAAGTAGGGTGATGATGACACTTTTGGGGTCCTGGAGAACTGCTGCCAATCAATTCTAAACAATACTCAGATGGCAAACCAATGGTCTGATTCAATGGCCGAAATCTTCTCTCCTAGTTACACTGCTGCTATAACACAAATGGAGTAACTTTTGGAGGCAAATTGTCCCAAGTTAAGAAATCACTGTAGAGATCACCAGTTGCACACTGGGTTGTATAACTTGGCATCCAACTGGTAATGTCTACATTGATTTCTTAATTTGGGGGCATTTGCTTCTAAACATTACACCATTTGCATAGCTATGTGCAAGAAGATTTTTGCTAGTACAAAGCAGCTTCTTGCATTTCTGTAACTGGCAAGGAGGGCACATTCCCAAAGATGAGGACAGGTTGCTATGATGGGAAAAACAACACCTATGGCCACACTCAGTTGTCTACCTGTAGGGGAGCTGCTAGACCTTCACCACCCTACTGGAGGCTTCTGCATCTTCCAAGTGAGGATACATCGTAGCTGGGCTGCAAGGTTTCCGGGCTTTCTTATTTCATACCCTTTATGCCAAATTTGCGTTTCTCTGTTTACCTTTCCAGTTGTAGGTGCCAGGAGCTCCAAAAAGGATATAATGCCTATCTGCCGTGAATCCAGTTGCCATCCCCTGCTGGCAAACACTAAAGCGGTCGTGCCCCTGTGCCCGCCCCTCGCAGAATTTCCACTCTCCGCCGTCCAGTTCATCAGACACTTGAAGCCCCTCGCTGAGGACATAGCAGCGGCCAATCACATCCCTTGTCTCCAGAGATTCGTTTACCCGGTTCCGCGCTTCGTACAAGTGGGCGCAGGTCTGGGAAACATGGGAAGGGACAAGAGAAGATAGAGTGGGTTAAAAGATATACTGCTTTATGGCGTTCCTGCATGAAACTAAAAGATAAAGTAGGGTGGGTTACAAAGAGTCTCCAATGCCTCCCATACAGCTGCTGCCCGAGACGGGGGGGGGGGCAATATGTCACTGGATGAGGCTATGGTTTGCAAGATTGCGGCCAGAATATGAGACCTCTTACATATTTAAGAGATGCCCAGAGCTTGCAGAAAGCAGATAAATGTGAATATTCCAGGGTTAAAAACTTAACAATAGCTTTGATCATGTTAAAAAGCGGGGTGGGGACACTAAAATAAACAATCAGTAAACGCTTCCTCTTCCCAAACTTGTTCAGAAGGCCCAAAGCTTAGCTAACCCATCACTGTCACTCTCTGTGGTGAATTACATCCACACTGTAAAAGTAAAGGTAAAGGTTCCCCTTGACAATTTTTGTCCAGTTGTGTCCGACTCTAGGGGGCGGCGCTCATCCCGCTCTTCAAGCCATAGAGCCAGCGTTTTGTCCGAAGACAATCTTTCCGTGGTCACATGGCCAGTGTGATTTAGACACGGAACGCTGTTTACCTTCCCACCGAGATGGTACCTATTTATCTACTCGCATTTGCATGCTTTCGAACCGCTAGGTTGGCAGGAGCTGGGACAAACAACGGGCGCTCACTCCGTCGCGTGGATTCGATCTTACGACTGCTTGGTCTTCTGACCCTGCAGCACAGGCTTCTGCGGTTTAGCCCACAGCGCCACCACGTCCCTTGTTCATCCACACTGTAGTTTGGGGAAATTATCCTAATCCAAAAGGGCCTTTGGAAGACTATGGTTCTATTGGTGGGGCTGAATGCCAGGACTCTCACATTTACACAAGACTAATCAACCCTGAGTGCTCACTGGACGGACAGATCCTGAAGCCGAGGCTCCAGTCCTTTGGTCATCTCATGAGAAGAGAAATCTCCCTGGAAAAGACGCTGATGTTGGGAAAGTGTGAGGGCAAGAGGAGAAGGGGACAACAGAGGACGAGATGGTTGGACAGTGTCATCAAAGTGACCAACATGAATTTGACCAAACTCTGGGAAGCAGTGGAAGACAGGACGGCCTGGCGTGCTCTGGCCCATGGGGTCACGAAGAGTCGGACATGGCTTAACAACTAAACAACAACAATTAGTCCAGAGGTATATCTATTGTAGGGATGTTATCTGCTCAGGTTTTGGGGACCTCAGTACAAATGATTATGTTTAACACATTTGGCTAAGCCCCAGCTTCAAACCATAAAGTTCCCCGTTCCAGTCCCATATGCTCTGAAAGTATGCCTGTATTCTCCCCTGTTAAAAACACCTCATGGTGCCAGATGAGCACTCCTTTTCGTTAGAAGAGTGCATGACTCTGCTCCAGACTCATCTCCCTGGGTAAATGTTGTCAACAGCAGAACTTTCTCTATCTGGTGTGTAGAGGTTAAGTTAGGGAGTGCAGCTGTGCTTCATGACAGTCCCCATAGCCACACGTCCGCATAAGGAGAATCTAAAATTGCAGGTAACTAGATCAGTCCACATCAACAACTGAGGAGTGAGTGTTTTCTAAAGCTAATGGTTTTTCATTGCCCATTCAAGACCAAACCATCTTTAAGTACTTTGCATTATAACACAGATGACATTATTTTTCTCCCATCTACTTTGCAGTTAAGCTCAGAAGGAACAGGGAAGCCGGAGGGAGGGTTTAAACAATGTCACAGGCCCTGCTACTCAGAAATCCCCAGGGCTTCAACCCTGTGACCCCTGGCTCCAATACATCTCTGCTTTCTCTTCCACCATTCCTCCTCAGAGTGCATCAGTTAAACTACAGAGAGAGATGAAGTGAGAGAGGGAGAGGGAGGGAGGAAGGGAGATATGGCTTCCTCTCTAGAAAGGAAAATAGATGCCTAGGGCACGGGCGGACAACTTTTAGCATGCCAGATGTTCTGGATTACTACTCCCAGAATCGCCAGCCTGTATTGCCAATGATACTGTGGGAGTTGTAGTCCAGAACACCTGGAGCGCCAAAGGTTTGCCAACCCTGCCCTGTATCCCCATATTACATTATTAAACATGGGTTTTTTTTTAAATACAGAAAAATTAGAGCAGAATAATCTCTAACTGCACCACCAATGTAGGTCAAGAAATCTGTCAATTTCCCCCCCCACTCACCCCATATACCACAATAATTCACTCTTTTCCCTCCACCCCACCTCACCTCACCCCCATTGCAGAAGCCAGAGCAAGAAGTCCTCTAGGCATAATTTTTTTTTTTTGTAACCAAGAACAGAGGGATCCTATCAGACTTTGCAATTTGGATCTAAAGGGGTTAAACAGAATGACCACCCACCCATCCAGCCACGGCCACTGACCACGATCTTGCCGCCGGGGCCCTGGCTCTTGACGGTGACGCCCAGCCATTGATTCTCCTTGCTCTCCTTCTTCAGGTCAACTGTGGAATGTGGATGAAATGAAGAGACTCGGTCAATCTCAATTCAGGGAGAAGATTCTACTCTGGTCTTCCATTGCTCTTTTCCCAATACAGTGTGAGAGAGGATGCCTCAGCCTATCCTGTGTATGTCAGGGAGACATGACCTCAGGGGCCAAGCTACACATGACCTCCTATGAGATTCATCAACGGACCTCCTGTTGTCTCCTTCTTTAGTTAAAAGGAAGCGAATGCGTGAGGTCCAGTTTGGACCAAGTGGAAGAAATGGAGAACAGCCTTTCACGTTTGCCATCCAAACACTTCCCTAACTTGCATCCAGTGACAGCTGGTGCCCACAGACAGTGGTGGGTGGGGCAGAAGGCACAGTGGCCAATGAAGAGCAGGAGGTCAGGGATGGCAGGCAGAGCCAGGGACAAAAACTGGTGTTTGTACACAGACACCTATCCCCAGGAAAGCAAGCAAACATTCATATTTACAAGAGGCAAGAATAGGCTGCCTGTGGGTAGCATAAACCTGAGATGTCTCATTTGCTCTTTCAGACTGATGCCATAGCAAATTAGCTATGAGGCAAAGAAAAGGAAACATATAGGTTCAATGCAAGTATCTTCTCTTTCCTTAGCTAATAGCTCACCTAGGGGATATGTGAATAGGGACACAGGAAAATGAGTTAAACCCCCAAGCACAGCATTGCTGCTTCAATCCCACCCCTTCTTCTTTTAGGTCAAGAAAAAGTTGTTTCAGAGATCCATTTATTCTTTTTATGTGCAGCTTGACCCTGAAGAACAGAATACTGAGGGAACCTCTTTGTAGCAATGCAATGAAACACCAGAAAGGGAATTCTGTCCTGATGCACAGCATCCACTGGGATGCTCCTCATTGTCCTATAACATCTCAAGTCACAAGTCAACTAAGGCAGGGTCATTTCAAGTGCATTGTTTTGTGCTCCTTATACCATTTGATTATGCTTTGTAATGGCACTGTTCACTTTGTGCATCCGTACATAATCCATAGGTCTGCTATTCCCAACCACAAAGAAGTCAAAGTGCTGCCACTGATGGACCCCACCTTTATAGCCTGGTCGGATATAGTTTACGCTCATGGCATGCTCACCCCAGATCCCATATTGACTCTAGCTTAACCCTGATCTAAATCAGATCGTGGAATGGCGCTGCGTCGAAGCTTCAGGAGGGCTTCATTTTCACCCAGACATAGCCAGGATGCCCCCTTACCTCCTTCGTCAATAGGCACACGCTTGCAATCATTGGTCTCATGAGTCATAGGGCAGGCGTACAAGCCGCCAGTCCTCCTGGCCTGTTGATTTGGCAAAGCAGCAGCCTGTGGGGCTCCCACCAACAACCTGAAAGAAAAGAAGCAGAGTATTGTTAAGGGATTCAGGGAGAATTGCTCAGGAGGAATGGGAGGAAGCTGGGCTTGTCCTGTTTAGCTGGATCGGGCGAAATGGAAGCACTACGAGGTCCGGTGTGCCATTTGATGAAATCCTTGCACCTTATTTGGCTCCCTGTCAATTTTGCCACTATTGTGAAATGGCTGAAGAAGACAGCTGTTTCAGATTATTGGCACATTAAACTCTTCTTCGCCTCCGCGGACGGGTTGAGGATGTGAAAAAAAAACATTTAGGGTATTAGGGCAGCGCATATGAACTGCATGATTTTTAAACCATAAACGCTAACTGGGGAACTTCCTCCCGTAAATGGAAAAAGTCAGGAAGAGGCAACAAGGGGGATTTCTCGTTTGCTGTTCTCTTCCAGTTGAGAGCCACCCGGCCCTCTCTTATTTCCATGGCATTATGAAGCTACTAAAGGGGTTCAAAAACACTCTGGAACCAGGTTTCACACCTCCCTGCTTCCTCTGCCCTCTAAGCTGTGCCTCAGTGACTCATCCCCCCCTCCCTTCCCTCCCTGCCACTATGAAATGGATGCGTCAAAGGGGGAAACAAAATCAACATCCACCACAGCCTGGTTTGCAGCAAGAGCGAAAGGGGGGTGAGCCGTAGGAGCCCTTTCCAGATTTCCATCCCCATGTAAGCAGATGCATTACTGTTCCAAAGTAATGCCCCTCCAACCACAGAGCTAATACTCATCATCACCTGTTCCTGGATCTCCACCCCAGCTGTCATTCTCCTCCCCCCCCTCCTTCCCCCTGGCACCCACCCCAGCTTCTGGAATTCTTAGTCAAGGACAGGGAATGACTTGGAGCAGCCCCACAAACAATTTAGCACCAGCTTTATTCAGCAGCTTTTGCCTTGTGGCCCAATGTTTCAAAGGGAGGAGCTGGAATCAAGACCATAACACTCACTCATAGGTTGAGTCATATTATGCTTAAACTCTTATTTACCACTAAGCCATTCTCTCCCCACCCCACCCCATTTCCGCAGTCCTAGAGAATATTATAATTGCTTGACAAGGACTAGCTGCCCTATCCTAACAGAGCATAAAAAAGTTACTTTTCTATACAACAACTCCCAGAATTCCCAAGTCATCATGGCCAGGTACTCTGCAAATCACTGTCCAAAAAGACAACTTTTCCAAGTTCTACACTGGAAACATCCCATAACCATGGTGCCATGTAACCACCATAATCAGGATGCTTAAATGATGGAAGTAGGGATTTTCTCCTTGCCTTCCATGCATACTTATGAAGACATTGTGGAATCTAATCCTATCCTTTCTCAATGGTACTCCCTTCAAGTGTATTAGAATATGATCCCTCACCATCACCGCTCCTGGACAGCATGGCTCTAGCAAGGCATCATCTCTGGAGGGCAGCAAGTTTGGGAACACTGGTCTAAACGGTGCTGAGTGGACATGAACATGGCATCAGTGAGCACATGCTGCTAATAAAGATGGGTTGTGTTGACATGATCTTGTGCATGCACATGTACATGGAGCATCAGCAGAGAAACCTGAAATATTTCACATTATATATTTATAGAAGTTACACCACATATTTGCAATTATACTGAGGCATAGATAAAAATACAGTAGTAGATGGCAAGGCTCTTGGATCTTCCATGAAAAAAAATACCACAGAAAAAAAGAACTTTTTTCATGCCCTAATAAGCAAGGGATGGATCAGCATCGTGTACCTCCAAAAAGATACATACAGAAGGGTCCCATACAGTCTTTTTTGTGATGGTCACACAAGACAGCTGGTCTGTAAAGGAAGTTTTGTAACCCATGTTCCAATGTCCAAATGCTACAAGGCTTATGCTGAAGTTGGAGCAGGCAGACTTTCTTTTATTCCTCCTGCCCTAATGCTGACATTTGAAGTAGCAGTCTTCAAGGCAGGAGCCAATTTCATACCTCCTCCACACCCTGTTCTAGTTATTTTGGGGGGTATTGAAAACCCAGCTGTTGTAGATGTAAAATCTTATGGGAAGTGAAGCTTTTATAGCCCTCTTTTTTCCCCATCCCACCCCCCACAGATAGCACCCTCCTTCTCCTCCTCCTCCTTAGCTTCGCCAACATCCAGCTCATCATGGCTTAGGCACAGAGATTTTCCCATAAAGATGGCCAAACAAGTGGGTTGCATCAGTGTGTGTGGTGGTGGGATTGGCTTTTGCAAATGGTTTCCCCTCCCACTCTGTGCAAAGGAATCAAGTGGAGCATGCCTCTTCGAAATTATTGTGCTTGCCAAGAAAAGGATCCACAGACTGAAGAAGGAAGACAAATGCTGAAATGCTTTCAAGTGGCCAAAGGAAGATGGGTGGCCATAATCAATTATTTTCCTTCTCTTCTTCATTCCTGAATCGATGCATCCACCTACACACCAAGGACAGTATAATAATTAAGCATGATGACCAGCTGTGTTCCGAACAGAGGAGCCCAACCCAGTGCATGCTGTAGCCAAGTTTTTTAGCTAGCAGGCACAAGAAAAACTGGAGGCAGAGCCCATCCCAGACAATCAGTTCAGACACATATGACCCATCTCCTCAGAGTTGATTTCTAGATCAGCTACCGTTATATCTTGCCTTTCCTCTAAACTAGTGGTCCCCAACCTTGGACCTCCAGATGTTCTTGGACTACAACTCCCAGAAGCCTTCACCATCACGTCTGCTGGCCAGGATTTCTGGGAGTTGAAGTCCAAGAATATCTGAAGGCCCAAGGTCGGGGACCACTGCTAAAAACAATGCTGCATATGCTGCTTTCCTCCTTTTACCCCCAAAACAACCCTGTGAGGTAGACTGGCCTAAAAGTAACTGGTTCAAAATCAAATATCCCAGCGGGTTCCATAGCTCAGTGGGGATTGAACTCAGGTCTTCCAAGTTCTTGTTTGTTTTTTGTTTGTTTGTTCATTCATTTGAGTAACAGAGCTACTACTCTGGGCAGCAAACAAATCACAATAATGTAAAGTACACAACAACCCCAATTTAAAAAAACAACAACCATATAAACAGCAAGCAGGGAGCCTAATGTCTAAAAATAAAATAACTAAAAAAGAATAGAGACTATAAAATAGTTATAAATACTGAATACAATTATATTAGGCAGCAAAAACAGGGCAAGTTCATAAGTAAAACAAAAAGAAAGCCTAATCATTCAGGGTGACTTAACACTTTAACCACCACAGAAGACTATATTTTATGATTATATATATATTTTTATGATTGTATTTTATGATTATATATATATATTTATAGATCTATTTTATGTTGTACGCCGCCCCGGGTAGACAGGGTCTAGAGGGGCGGGGTATAAATTTAATAAATAAATAAATAAATAAATAAATATACAGGTGACTTGATAGCAGCAACAAAGCAGTCAATGGCTCATGATTTGCTTCCTTCAAAATGTGGATCTTGACTATTGCATGCATTGAAACTGAATCTATACAGAGAAGAAAAAGACAAGAGAGCAAGGAGTCATAAGAGACATCTCTCTTCCTGAGATGCCACCAGAAGTCAAGACTTCATCTCTACTGTTACTCAGCCACACTACTCTTGCTCATCCCAAGGTGGGAGAGCCCCAGGAGGAGTCAGATGCGGGGAAGTCTATGGATGTTGACTGGAACCAAATTGTATTCCCAACACCCCATTCTTCCCATCTCAGCTGTACTCCAGGGAATCTAAAACAAAAAAGAAACCCCAAGGCCAACCGCTTAGAGCTAGCTCACCAATGTTGTGAGGTAGCTGCCACCATCCCACACAAACATTAAAAATTCCAGTAGCTGGTCAAGGAAAGGACTGGTTTTAGATCACAAACCCTCTCAATCAAAAATCGTAGTTTATAAAAGAGAAAGCAAGCATTAAAAATGAGCCTCGTGGCACAGTGGTTAAACTGCTCTACTGGAGCCAAAACTGTGCTCACGACCTGGGGTTCATATCCCAGGTAGCCGGCTCAAGGTTGACTCAGCCTTCCATCCTTCCGAGGTCAGTAAAATGAGTACCCAGCTTGCTGGGGGGGGGGGCAATGTGTAGCCTGCATAATTAACTTGTAAACCGCCCAGAGAGTGCTTGTAGCGTTATAGGGCGGTATATAAGTCCAAAAAAATAAAAATAAAAAGGGCAAAAGTTCCAAATACTGTAGTTACAAAAAAGGCTTTTCAAAATGCAAGAGCAACTGCAGAGATAGACTTAAAGGCATTCAAGAGGATCACACCAGAAAATAATAACAGCTAATGTTCACATCTTAGCAGGGAGATAGCGTAGTTCTGAGACATGCACAGAGGACGGCAAATGGATCCAGTCTTCTCCTTAGAGGAAGCCTAAGCTTCTTTCAGGCATCAAGGCTGACGTAAGTTGGAATCTACTTGACAGCACACAATGGTCATTATTAAATTAGGCTGAGAGATGATGACTGACCCAGCTGAGTTTTCTGGTGGAAAGCGGATTTGAACGTAGGTCCCTCTGTTTTGATTTTAACAACACCCCTCACTGGCTGCTATGACAAGCATGTGTTTCTGCATCCTGTGTTTTGGAAGTTCAGTCTGATCTTACCACCAGCACCCCACAACCCTCAGCGTAGATGAGATGACCATTGGACATGCTGTATTTTGCTGTCTGAGATGGAGTAGCAAGTGACACCCCTTTACTCAATAGTTCCTAAGGCCAGCCAAGCTATTTTGATTCCCAAAATAGAAAGTCCCATAAGCACATTGCCCCATTTCCCTTTCAGTAAAAACACAATAATAAACTATCAACTACTGTCTTTTCATGATTCAACTGCTTGAGGCTGCTACCTCACCTTGCTTTATAATAGTAAGATTGGCTCTCAACTACCTTACATCTTTAAACAAGTTTTGATGTACCATTGTTCAAAACTTTCCTTCATATACTGTACATTAACACCATCACAGGTCAGGTCATATACATACAGAAATCTCTACGATTAAAGGAGTTTGATGGAAGTCACAGAGGGAAGCCCAAAAAACCCCAACATGTACAGTATAATACATATTGTCTTGCACTGTTGTATTCATGTTGGCTAGAAGAGCCCACGAAACAGTGAACAATGCCAAATCTGTTCTCTGCTGGTATGAGAAAAACCCACACACTCCTCCTTTGCTCTCTTGGCATTGCAAACATATAGAAAAGGCACAGTATAGACAAGAGTTTTTGCTTTGGTGTTAAGAAATAAAAAAGGGTATTGTTACTATAATAAGCTATCAAACATACAGCTCATTTGCTACTATTGGTGTTGTGATGCAGCAGGTCCAGGGATTCATTTCAAAAGATGGTTCACCTAGCAGTGCAAACTAACAATGTCTATTCAATAATAAACATCACTAAATTAAATGGGTTTAGGCCTTCAAAAAAGATGATGAAGAACATGTACCTTTCCTTGTATTTTCTTGTCACTTGCTCAGTTTATAAAACTAGCTGGGGTGCAATGCTTTTTGCTAGACTATTAGTTATTTTTTATCTATCCCACCTCTTCTTCAATGTGCTCACGTTGTTCTGACACACGGTATTTGTCGGTGTACAAGACGACTGGACGTATAAGACGACCCCCCCAACATTTCCACTCAAAATATAGAGTTTTTCATAAACTCGCCGTATAAGACTACCCCCTCTTCCGCATACCTTCTGCACACCAAATAAAAGGTGCTATTCATTGTCACCATTGTACGGCCGCAGCGCCTCCGGCCCCCCTGCATCTCCCTGTGACCAGCACTAGTACGCAAATGCGCATGTGTGAGCTCTGCGTAGACAAGGGGCGGGCCGGAGTGCTGCTGCTTCCCACTGGGCAGAACGGGCCAGTCACATTGAAAAGGCTAGCACCCCTGTCTCGCTGCTGATGCTCACCACAGCCATGCTGGATACCACGCGATACTGGACGGTATGTAGAATGAGGTGGGCAGGCATCGAGAGGCTACTATGGGCACTGGGCGAGCAGCGGAAGGCCACTATGGGCAGCTATGTCTATCCCAACTGAAGTGCACCCAGCGTATATGACGACCCCCCCGCTTGGAGGCATGTTTTTCAGGGCAAAAAAGTAGTCTTATACACCAGCAAATACAGCTTTCCTCCTTCTCCACACAAAACAACCCGGTGAGGTAGATCAGGCTAACTACCAAGACCACCACTAAGTTTCAGGGAGGGCTAGGGATTTAACCTTGCATTTCCCACATCTCATTCAATCATTCAAGCCAAAAACCATTCCGTCTCTTGCTCTGGTTTTTTTGGGGTGGCGTGGGGATAGTTTATGTATCTTCTTTTCATTGATTTTAATTATTTTCTTATTTACTGCTTTTTATTTACACATCATCTTCAGGAATTCTAATCCAACAATGCTTCATTTTTTTTAAAAAAAATCTTGTAACAAAACTAATAAGACAGGGAAATCCCATCCAAAATGGGTCATTTGAAACAAAGGCTGAGCTTTATTCAGGGGGAAAAAATGAAACATGCCTTCCGGTGTTTAAAAAAAAAATACAGACAAAATTTTAAATATTTAGTTATATCTCTGACATCACCGGAGATGATGAATTGCTAGAAGTCATGGCAAGTTACAAAAATAATTTTAGAAAATTACCAGCAGTCCACTTGTTGGCAAGCCTTTGTTTCTGCCAGAAAGCAACAAGCCTCTGGTTTCCAGAGTATTTGGCAAGTTGGCTTTCCAACAGGTACTCTCCCTGTTTCTGTAGCGGCTGTAAAAAAAAGAACAACACTCCTTTTGTAGGAGAAAAGTTCAGTTCTTCAGGTTGCTGTCATTATGACATTGTGCATTAGGCACTTTTCAACCAATAACTATCAATTGCAGTTACCATTTCAGATTAGCCAAATATTCCCTTTAGTATGTCAATTAAGTCTCAGCCAAAAAGGAGGGGAAAGTAGCCAGATGAGATTAACAAATTTCCTATATGGGCTTCTCTGCCAGGAGACATCAAATCAGGAGATGTAAAAGGTTTCCTATACATATGGTTGAGCAAAGAAAGCTTCTTGCTTTTGCTGTTCTCTTTAAGCAGGCCATACAGCTAAAAACATGGCTGTTGAAAGAATGACCAAAATGATTATTGTAACTTTAGGCAAACTGCAGTCCATCCTGATGTTCTCTGACTGTAACATCCAGCATTTCTCACCAGCAGCTCAGCAAAGTAGAGCCGTGGGCTACAGAGTCCAAAAAAATTTCTGGACTGCCCCCCTGTGCCCATCTCAGCTCTATAGTAACAAGTGTGATTGCCCTGGTGGGGAGAGGGAAGTATATTGCTTTTTAATCCCAAACAGGCTGTTAAGGGAGAGCTTTTGTCAATGGTATTACCTTAAAGTTTTCAACACTGCTGTTCATAGGCACTGACAGATTTATGTGCAACCTAGACATATTGCAATTTGTGACTTCCAGTGAAGAGAGAACTCTGGATACATTTTTCTCAAGTTTTATATAACTGTATTCTCAAAGACAATATTTAATTGTTAGAATAATATAGAATGAATATTTATTTGGAAACCTTTGGGGTCTCTTACAAATAGAGGTTAGAAAAGTTTTTTTTTTAAAATATATATATAACTCTCAGAATTTAAATAGAGCTCTCAGAATTCATCATTTCCATCCATGATGACTAGGGGGATTCTGGGAATTCTTGTCCCAAAAAGTAACTTTTCCAGCTCTGATTCAAATTGATATGGCAAGGTTTCAGCATTTCTAAATCTGGCTCTGCTTGAATGCCTTCCCTTACAGCCTTATTAGTATTAGAGCCTTGCTTATACAGCTCTTCAGCACAGGAGACAGGTCTGTAAGGAGAGGCTCCCTCCCACCATGCCCCGCTTCTGCCACCATGCTCTGGCAAGACAGAGGGCCCAACAAACAACTCAGTTGTCTCAGGCACTGAGGTGGAACTAATGACAAATTGCTGAGGGTTGTATTTGTAATGGAGGAAGAATGGTGTCTGATGAGCACAGCTGTGGCAGTGCCAGGAAATGTTCTGTACAATAAATAAGCCACCTCTGAGTAATTAATCTCAGAGACAAGATAACCCATTAAATGCACTTGAAACGTATAAATGTATGGCAGGGTCAACTTAAGAGCAAACCCTGCCCCTCCTCTTCCTCCTCCTAGCATCACGAATTCTTTGACAGCAGCAGGACAAATCCTGCAAGGTACTCGTGGCGCAGTGGTTAAAACGCTGTACTGCAGCTAAAACTGTGCTCACGACCTGGGGTTCAAATCCCAGGTAGCCGGCTCAAGGTTGACTCAGCCTTCCATCCTTCCGAGGTCGGTAAAATGAGTACCCAGCTTGCTGGGGGGGCAATGTGTAGCCTGTGTAATTAAAAATTGTAAACCGCCCGGAGAGTGCTTGTAGCGCTATGGGGCGGTATATAAGTCCAATAAATAAATAAATAAAATAAAATACTAGTTCCCCTCTAATTAGCACTGGTTAGGTTTCACCTAGAATACTGCATCCAGTTCTAGACACCGCAGTTCAGGAAGGATGGTGACAAATTTGTACAAGTTCAGAGGAAGGCAACAAGGATGATCAGGGGACTGGAAACCAAGCCCTAAGAGGGAAGGCTGAAGGAACTGGCCATGTATAGCCCTAAGAAAAGAAGAGAGATGATAGCACTTTTCAAATACAGTGGGGTCTTGACTTGAGAACTTAATCCGTATTGGAAGGTGGTTCTCAAGTCAAAAAGTCTGCAAGTCAAGTCTCCATTGACCTACAGTGCATTGAAAACCAATTAATCCCGTAACAGGCCGCTTTTGTTCCATTTTGGTTTTTTTCTGGTCTGTAAGTCAAATCTCAGTCTGCAAGTCAAACCTAAATTTTGTGGCCAGAGAAGTCTGTAACTCAAAAAGTCTGTAAGTCAAGCCGTCTGTAAGTCAAGGGTCCACTGTACTTGAAAGGCTGTCATACAGAGGAGGTGCAGGATCTGTTCTCAATCAGCCCAGAGAGCAGGACATGTAACAATGGGCTCAAGTTACAGGAAACCAGATTGTGGCTGAATATCAGGAAAAACTTCCTAACTGTTAGAGCAATACGATAATGGAACCAATTATCTCAAGTGGTGGTGAGTGCTCCAACACTGCAGGTATTAAAAAAAATTAGACAACCACCTGACGGATATCCTTTGATATGTATTCCTGCATTATGTAGGGTGTTGGACTTGATGACCTTATAGTTCCTTTCCAACTTCATAATTCTATGAAAACAAGCATTAGAGAATGCCACGATTATTGCTGAAATACTATTCCGTGTTGGTGAGCAATGGCTGAGGGAGTATTTTATGCTAGATAAATCAAACTTTAAAGGAATCCCATGCTTCATTCCTTAAGGCCACAGATTACTAATTTGCAAGATACATGAGGTGATAAAAATTTCCATCCATGCACTCAGATGTTCCCACCAGTTCTGAAATTCTCACTGGCTGCTGGAGCACAACGAAGAATTTCAGAAGGAGATCAGCCTGTGCTTTATCGACTACAGGAATGCCTTTGACTGTGTTGATCATGAAAAGCTGTGGACTGTCCTGAAAGAAATGGGTCTGCCTCAGTACCGGATTGTCCTGATGAGTAACCTGTATTGTGGATAAGAAGCTTCCATTAGGAGAGAATATGGAGAGACACAATGGTTTCCTGTAAGCAAAGTTGTCAGATAGGGGTCCAATTTATTCTCTTAAAGGTTTGATCTGTATGCAGAACATATCATACAGAAAGCTACATTTGATTCAGATGAAGGAGGAGTGAAAATAGGCAGAAGAAATGGCACTAATTTTAAGATATTCGTATGACACTACAGTGGTGCCTCGCTTAACGATTGCCTCATTTAGCGATGAATTCGCATAACGATGGGTTTTTTTAGAAAATAATATGCACCATTTAACGATGTTTCCTATGGGCGATTTTTGCTTAGCGAAGTTTGGGACCATGCTTCACATAGCGAATGCATTTTTAGGTCCCCTGCTTCACATAACGATGTTTGTTTTTTCATTTTAAAAAGTGTCTTAAAATGGTCAAAAACGGTTCTAAATGCTTGGATTCATTAGAGCACCTTCTATTAGAAAAGAAAATCAAGGATAAGGATGTGTCACTGAAGACCATGGTTCCTGCTAAGCTGGGTGCAGGTGCGTGGGCGCACGAATCTGCTCCCCTCCACGCAGCTGTCTTCCTCCTCTGCACAGCGATTGTGTTAAGTTCCAGTTGCGACAGAACCCAGCACGCAGGGGATGGAGTTGTGAGAGAGAGATGCGGAGCCCCGCCCAGAGGGGCTGAACATTAGAGTTTATGTTGCTGAAGACCATGGCAAATATCTTCCACACTACTATATTCTCAATTACTATGTATGGGTGTAAAAGCTAGACAGTGAAGAAGGTTAGAGGGAAAAAATTATTTACAGTATTTGAAATATGATGCTAGAAAAGATCTTTGTGGATACCCTGGACTGCCGGAAAGATAAACATGTGGGTGGGTGCTGGAGCAAATCAAGCCTGTGGAGGCAAAAATGATGAAACTGAGACTATCCTATTTGGGGCACATTTTGAGAAGACAGGATTCTTCTGAAAAAGACAGGAAAAATGGAAAAGGCTGAAGATAGCAGGGAAGATGGATATTCCTTTACTCCATAAAGGCAGCCACAGGACTGAGTTTACGAGAATTGTTGAGGACAGGATATTTTGTTAATAACTCGTTCATAGATCACCATAAGTAGGAGATAATGTGATGGCACATAACAAGAAAATCATGGGCTGTTTGCAAATGTCTATTTCTGCCCAAAGAAATTTATGATTATACCTTTGTGCAATCATAAATTAACACAGTCATGTAAGTTTCACCTCTGAAAATCAGTTGTGAACCCACAGGTTGCTCTGAATTTAACCCAGAGTGATTGGATCACGCATCTGACAATGCCGGATGTACAGAAAAAGAGGCTTCTATACAAACAGTTACAGACATCATGGAAGCAAGCAGGGAAGTCTCTACAGCAACAGGAGCAGGCGAGAGGTCTTGAAACAATGACAACGGCTTCCTAAGAGAGTCTTAGAGAGAAAGAATGAAGCCTGAATGAGGTTGTAAAGAAACACATTATCAAGGCACAGCCTTGCTGCTCTTTGGCCAGATCATTACGGACTTTTAACGGAAAGGTGTTTTCTCAGTGGAAAAGATGAATGTAGAGCCCGATAATCAGATCCAGTTTTTAGGTATCACGGTACACCGGGCAAAGTTATGTGGACTGGTTTCTTTCATAAATAGCATAACTGACTGTTTCCTGTTGGCCAAAAGGACTTAGGATTCCTTCCAGCCTGGAGTTTTTTTTTATGATGGAATGAGTGAAGAAGAAGAAGAAGAAGAAGAAGAAGAAGAAGAAGAAGAAGAAGAAGAAGAAGGAGAAGGAGAAGGAGAGGGAGAGGGAGAGGGAGAAAGGGGAGGCAGGAGAAGAAGATACATGATTGCTGCGACAAGAAGTCTCTGGCCAAGCTGGAAGACAATCGAACAGTATGGACAGGCTACAAGGTTGAATACTTTCAGTGGCCCAGTGGATACTACAGTCACATTGAGTGCCACAGGACAAAGAGCTTACATTTGGGGGGGGGGGATGTGGTACAATGCACTTTTTCTCCCAGCTTGCCAGCTACCAACAGAGAACTGAATTTTAGGTGTGAAGGTAAGGAAGCCTGGAAAATCAAGGGAATCAATGAAGCAAAAAGCAATTGTTGTTTGGGACAAGGAGACTCAGACTCAAGAGTCACATTTATTCACATTCACATGCAGATGCTTCTCAGTTTACTTCTGTTTCCCATGTGATTTTTACTTCTGCAGATTTTGACTGCTCTGCAGCGTTGGGGCCTTAATTCATCCTGATTCTGAGAGAAGCTTCAGTTTTTATAATGGGTTACGCTATTCCTTCTGGGAGATTCTACAACACGTCCCTTATTGTCTTCTTTCATTAATTCACTAGTTTACATTTTTCATTCTGATTTTTCCCATCTGAATTGTCCTAGATCAATTGTCCTGCGCATTCCTCTGAATCTTCAGGAACATGTTCCTTGGAAGAGCAGCTATATGTCTTTTTTTAGTCTTTAGGCCAAACAGTTGGAACATAGTAAGCTTCAACTAGAGGGCTGGTAGAAGGTTAGAGGCAAATATAGTGTTTTATAAAGGGCTAATTGTGGCTGATTATGCATAACTTCATCTGATACTATAATACAGGTTAATCTGCTTTGTACTTTTCATCTCACAATTGCATTGTATTCTGTTGGAAATATATTGATTTTCCTTTGATTTTTTTTATATATCGTGCCTTCATTTTGCAGATCTTATTCCATGTTCATCTGCTGCAATTCAGATAAATCTTCAAATTAATTGCATCTGTGGATAGCCTCAGATCATCTCTGGTTACACATTTCGCCCACCGGGACAAATAAAGGACCTCATTTTCAGAGCTCGTAGCAGCTGCACAGCTGTTGAGTTTTCTGCACAAAAAGGTTCACACTGTCTTAATGAGCTGCAATCAATACTATTAGCTTTCCTAGTGAATCTGCTGTGTTGTGATACATCAAAGTTATAACACAGCTCATCACCGTAGAGCCTGCATTTACTGTGTTGTAATAATTCTCCAGTCCAAGTGCCACTTCACTAAAAACTCAAACAAAAATGAGTTGTATTAGAACCAGGGTTGGGTGGGAATGGGGATATATACCCCACATCAAGATTTTCAAAAAGCATGCACATCTGAAAGTATGGTTTGTTACAAACCAACTCAGACATTTCCTTAGACTGTTGTTCAAACAGTCCTATGGAGGAGTAAATTCCCTTGCAAGTAAATTCCCATGTGCGTTTTTCATAAATTAACCTTTGCACACATTCCTCATTATCTATGCACAACCTACTCATGAACATGAAGACCCTGCATACATTAAACAGTGTGCGTCTTTTGACACTGCACAATACAAGAGTTATATCAGCATGACAACAATTCAGCTGCCATGAATCTGAAGAAGTAGGCTTCTTCAGTCTACTTATGCCAAAGAAAGCCTGTCAACTGTAAGACTCTTTGTTGTTTTTGTCACAACGGACTAACATGGTTACCTTCGTATAAAATTTCAAATGTTATGGTTTCTCCCAACAAATCCAACACAATGTAATTTTATGATATGTTGAAGATTCTCAGTGATCTGTAGCCCTCATAAGAAAACCAGAATTCCTATAGTGTATTCCAGTCACAAGGAATAAACAACAAGAACAGGAACAGGAACCGCCTCTAACTTTCTCTCAAATAAGGGTGTGACTACATTGCAGTGTTCCCCACAGTTTGAGCCAGAGTTGAATGGTTAAATTCAATGTATTTTCTGTGGAATGCAGCTAATTACATATGAGTAAGCCTAGTAATATTTTTAATGGGTATTTGTTGCTTTTTTCTTCAGGTGGCAGGGATTTATTGTTTGGGTTTTTTTGGTTGCAATTCTTTTTACATCGGTTTTTTGTTTTTCCTGGATTGTGTGATGGCCTATATTGTTTCAGAGGAACAGTGGCAGGTGTGTCCTAGGGTGACCTTGATAGTGACGTCTTTACTAGAGCATAGTATGCCAATATAGCCTAGCAGTAACATCCCTCTCAAGTAAGCGCCTCCTGTCTCTGTTCTGAACAACTTTTAAATTATTAATTTATTAAGCTGGTGAAATTTGGCTCTGTGTCAGGTTAGCACTACAGCTTCACAAGTTGTTGCATCAATGCAGCGCTATTCCCCTTGTCAAAATTTTATTTTTAAAAAGAGAGAGAGGTGGGGAAGAGGGTGGCGTTAATGCTAGAGGAGGGTGGGGGGTGACATGTGATTCCAGTGAGATTTGTAGTGATTTCAGATGTGATATGGACTCTTGACCAAAAATGGCTATGTGCAGTTAAACACTTGGTGTGAACGACAGGAGAGATTTAACTATCATAGAAAAGTTTGAATTGACCCAGAACAACTCTGGAGGCCTTCCCATACAGTTGCACTCTAAGCTGGGATTCAAAGAGGGGCAAAGAAGCTGTTTGGACTTACGTCTTAATGCCTTTCGTGAGATTCCAACAGCAATAACAACTATAGAATCATGTTCAGAAACTTCACATAGTAGAATACAGTATCCAGATTGATATTGGTATGCGTTTTATGGGCCATTTAACCATGGTCTTGAAACAGCTGCACTAGCTTCTTGTATATTTCTGAGAATAAATCAAGGTGGTTGTCTCACATGCTGTATATAGCCCTGAATGGTATTGGAATGACTGCCTTCTCCTATGTACATTCATCACCTGAAGGACTGAATGAGAATTTTTGGCCAACCAAGTCTTTGCAGAGAACCCTCTAAGAAGCAGGATTGCAGGGAGCTAGAGATTACTCAGAAAACAGTAGCCAGCAAGTTTCCTCCACATTCCCACCTCATCTGCAAGACTAGCCTCTTCCTAACTAGCGTTCTTGGCCATGACTAGGACAGCCAGGAATTTCCAGTTCATCTCCCCACTATAGAACTGACTTAGGAAAGAGGATAATTCAGCTGCAGGAAGGAGCCTGGGAGGCGGGATGGTGAGGGGGGGAGTGTGATGGTAAAAATAAACAGGAATTCACTCAAAATAACTCAGCATCCAGCATGTCCAAAAAAGGAGGGGGGGTCTAGAAATATTAATGCAGATTTCTCTCTCTCTCTCTCTCTCTCTGTGTGCGTGCGTGTGTGTGTGTGTGTGTGTGTGTGTATTGCAGGATCTCATGAGTGCCCACAGACCACCCAATGGACACAAGAACACCAAACTGAACATGTTTCTCAGGGTAATATCTATATCCAGAGATACGGAATCCCTTTCCTTTGGCTGGGCTGGGGTGTGCGTGCCCATACATAGAAAAGATTGTGAGGGGAGGTATCTGAGACATTAAGAAAGAAAAACAGGAGACAGAGCTTCCCCCTGCAGATCTTGGGGGAGATATTTTTTATTCAGAAAGCAGCTTTCAGAGGATAGGAGGATTCTGGGAACTGTAGTCCAAAAATATAACTTTTCTTAAGCTACTACCACAGGCATCACCTGCTTAGAGATAGCAATTTATCCCTTGGCCCAAATGTTCCATTTCCAGCAACATACCCTCCAGCTCCACATAGTGTACGACTATAGTATATATTAGACTGTATAACAATAACAATAACAATACAATACAATAACAATACAATAACAATAACAACAACAATAATTGCATGCCTTCAAGTAAAGTCCTTTTCAGGGTAAATAGGCACAAAGCACTCAAAAGAGGTTTACCCTTCCCTTCTTCTGAGGGATCCTTGGAACGGTGCAGCTTGCCCATGGTTACATAGGCTGGTTCTTCCCCTAAGAGGCACATTGGCAAATTAAACCCCCAACCTCTGGTTCTGTAGCCAGGCACCTAAACTACTGAGCTGTGAGTTTTGTTTTTACAGTTTTTGCTACCACACAAACTCATCACTTGCATTTCTTGTCCCAGGCACCAAAACTGTCTCAGGCAGCCATGTCCTTTCTTGTCTTCCTGCCCTCAGATGCCATGAAAGTGTGAATGAGACAGAGTACAGGAGGTCCTGCCACAAATACCCACCAGACAACAAGGGTCCAAGGGATAATCAGAAATAACTAAAGCCATGACAAGAATGTCGAGGGCTCTATGAAAGTCTAGCCCAGGCCCTGCATTTCATCAAGAGCATGAAAAACAGAGAGGGTAACATTCCTGTCTACTACTCCCTTTTGGGTGGAAAAGAGAGGTGTTTGGTTTCACCCTGGCTACATCCAATTAGCAGGATGAGCATCATTAAATCACTGCTCCTCCTTCAAGAAGTAGATGACAAACAACGCCTACCAAAGATCAACAGATCATTCCTGCACAACTCTTTTATTGGGAAAAGGGAAGAGTCTTCTCTCACCTCCCTGTTACTTTTCTAAATTACAACTCTCCAAGCCTCCTATCTTGCATGGTGCTGTGGGGATTCTGGGAATTGTAGTTCCATAAAAGCATCATTTCTGAGAGAGGGCTTTTTCAAATCAGACTCCCAGACTGCTTTTGAATACAGTGTTACAGTATGAGCTTACATGGATGGCAGAACGGTTTGACAATGGTGCCAAAACAGGTGAGGCAATGAAGTGATGCTGTACAGACTTCCATAACCTGCTGCCTCTCGAAGTGTTGGAATTCAACTCCCATTCTGGTGAGGGATAATGGGCATGGTAGTCTACACATGTGGAAATCACCCAGGTGTGGAAGGTCTCTACATATACGTATGTATGTTTGTATGTTCAGTCACTCTCCTTACAGCAGGCTACCATTCCTCTCTAGGTATATTTAGACTCTCTAGAGGTAGCCCTCTAAGATCTTCTGTCCCAGAGGAGGGAAGCCTACAGCTCTCAGTCGCTTCCAGTACAGCCAACGAAATCTGAAAGCCTCAGCCACTTTCCTCGGCTGATCAACGCAGCCTGAAGGGAACACTCTGCTCCTTAGCATCACCAGGACAGCAATCTCAAGCTAGAGTTGCTGTGGGATAAAAGAGGCTTTGCTGTCTTCATATATACAACCCAGTTACTCCCAGATTTCAGGATGCAAGAAGTGGAGATGAGGGTGGGGAAAGTGTGTGTGTGACACCTGTGGACACACGTACCTGAGCATCCAAGGAGAGTCCCCAGGCAGACAAGAAACACTGCATGTAGCCCTCAGGGACCAAACATTTGACCACCTTTGTTCTACCTAATCCCTGATGTGATTACTGAATGGACTAAGAAATATACTCTGCACCTGTTCAGAGACTTTTCTTTCTTCACTGAGAGCCAGTTTGTTGTAAATGGTTAGAACACTGGGCAAGCATCAGGGGGACCCAGGTTCAGATCTAGCGCAGGCACTTTGAGGTGCTTAGAGGACAGGTGCTATCTAAATAAGTAGGTAAATCAAGTAAACAAATCCACCATTATTTGGTATGTGCCAAGGTGAATTCCAGGCCTAGGACCAGGAGCCAATCAAACCTTGATAGAACCCTGTACCTCTCACTCTTACCAAGAACACAACCAACGAACTCGAATGACACATAGTCCTCTTGGTAAATAAATGTTAGATAGAACTGGGTGTTTGCCCTGCCCATGTGGGGAATCATAAGGCTGCAGGGGCCTATGGAATCAGATGAGAACACCCCATGAAACAAAAGCTGATCCCATGAGGAGAAAACACCCACTCTTCTGAACAAGCTGCTGTGCTAAACAAAAGAGCTCACAGATCCTAGCACATGAGGTGACAGAGGGAAACCTTCCAGGCTCATCGGTGTCCTGTGCAGAGGAGGGTGAAGGGTATTACTGTACATTTATTTATGCTGAGTGGCTGTTGCTTCTGTGGAGAGTCTCAGACAATCCCCCCAAGGAGGAAGAATGCAGAGAATGTTTTATGGGGATTTGCAGTGAAGAAAAACAACACAACTCATGGTTTCCTTGCATACACACAGATACACCTGTGCACACGCGCGCGCGCACACACACACACACACACACACACACATGCACACACACGCACACGCACGCACAGACACACATTCTCTCCATATGCTTCCACTCACTTAACAAAGCACAGGGAGACCCTCTTGACACCAGCCAAGCTCCTCACTAACACTGGAGCCGAGCTGACAACAAGTGGATATTAAAAAAGGATGAATCGTTATACTGTACTTGCTACCAGAAATTAGAGGCTGAAAAGAGCTAAATGCAAATTGAAGGCAAAATTTGTGAATGTGTTTTATTTTGGTTTTTTTTGGCCCACAAATCCCAGAATTCCCCCAACCGCCATTGCAGAGGCCATGCTGAGTGGGAGATTCTGAGAGCAAAAATAATGTTCTCGAGGACTGCTTGGAGAAAGCCTCTGGTTCCAAGACTGAATGTCAGAAAAGGCACAGAAGTAAAAAAACAAAAACAAAAAATTGTCTATGCTACCCCTGAACGAGATGTTCTTTTGGCCTCTTCATCTGCAGCACCTCCCTAAAGAGTTGCATCAGAATTCAACAGGCTGCGTTTTCTGTCACGCTTTGCCTGGCAGGAATTTGTGTTAAGCAGGCATTGTAAGGAGCTGGTTCACAGCTGTGGGCATAATCTGGAGACAGCATAACACCCCTACTGCCAGAGGCCAAGGCAGTCCTGCCTGCCAGGAAGCCTACGAACGCCACCCTCCTGGAATCTCTCCGTGGGCGCTTGCCTGACTCCGACAGCTGACCAACAAAGGGCTTACACAAGGAGACGGGAACACCAAGGTGCCCTTCTGCCACATTCCTCCCTCCCCATGGCTGCCCAGCTCAGCCTCTGACTCACATTGAACAGGACTGTGGGCACTGGGATTGCCGGGTGCCTCCTCTGAGACAGTCGGTGACTAGCAGGTGTCTTTAACTCTCCACCCACCCACAAAACCCAACCACCTAACAAGGCCCCTTGGCCTAATCAAGTCCACACTCTCATGCCTTTTCTCTGAAATGTGTGACACTACAGAATCTCTGGGTGGATAATGAAATCGCCTCCCCTTCGTGAATATGTGATTGCATCTCTACATCAAGGACATCCTTCAGGTGGCTAGGACATTTTCCACATGGGTGCTGGATTATTTATGGGCACCAATAGCCTGGTGTTCCTTCAACAGTAGAAAGAGCATAAGGACACAGGAGCAGAAGAAGCTGCTTTACACTGAAGCTGATCCTTGGTCCATTCAGCTCAGTATTATCATCTTGGACTGGTGGTGGCCCTCCAGTGGTGCAGGAAGGAAATCTTTCTTGGCCCCACATTGAGATCCATGGCATTCCCTGGTCAGTCTCTCATCCAATCCCTTATAAGACCCAATCCTGTTTTGATCCTAAGAGCAGTGGTGTGCACAAGGCACCATGGTGTTGTATACTCTATAATAAAACTGCTGCTGGGATGGGAAAGACATCCTGTACTCAGCCCTGGGCACAGTGGAGTCCCATTGCTTGGTTGAGCCTAACACACAGCTCATCCAGATCGGGCGATCTGAAACATATTGCTTTGTTATCCCTACACCACTACTATATGCCTTGTAAACGGTACTGTTTGCTCTTTGGCATCCTCACAAACTGAGGTCTTTGTTCCCTGTCAACACAGAGGATGCAAACAGGAACATTTTTTCATAGTGCCCCGTGCCTCCCATTCCTGTCTTCCGCCTCCACCCTATTATTCGCCTTTTTACTTTCCCACTCCCACTGTGCCTACCACTCATCTCTAATCCCTTACAATATTTTGTCAAGTTAGCACCAAGTCCCCTAATTTTTTTTTTACGATCAGTTAAGCATGAAAATGACTCATTCCTTAAAATCTATCAGGCTAGCACTAAACTCAAAACCAAGACGTTTAGCACAAAGTCATTTTATTCTTTGGTGTCTAGCACTGAATTAATAACCAACATTTTATTTTAAAAATGCTTACTGTTCCTGGCAGGAGGCAAGAGTTTGCTCCCAGTCTGGGGGACATGAAATATGATCTGAAGATGCACCCATCAAAGATCCAAAAAAATAAATAAATACTGGTATGTTCAACCACGCTATACAACAACATTGGTTCCACATAACACAAAATGAAGAGTACGGAACACCAATTTAATTCAAGACCAAACTGAATTAAAAGAAATGGAAAATCTCAGGAAAAGACTGGCTGTAACTGGTGTATGCAAAACATAATCTGGATACTGAAGAAAACAGTGATGTGATCCATATAGGACCCAGAATTTAAAGCAGGAGAAATGCCAATTACACCTCTCAGTAAAGTATAAGTAATGATACTTCATGGAGAAATATAATTAAGATTAAACAAACGAAATAAGAATCACAAGTCCTCTTTATCCAACAGAGTTCTCAAGAAATTGTTGATAAAAACAATAAAGAAACAAGCGTTGTAAGGGGTTGTAGTTGATGTTACATGCCGGTTGTCTCAGATTTATGGTGACTCTATGAATGAGTGACCTCCTATATGTCCTGTCATTAACAGCCCTGCTCAGGTCCTGCAAACTCAAGGCGGTGTTTCCCTTTATTTAGTCAATCCATCTCATATTTGATCTTCCTCTTTTCTGCTGCCTTCAGCTTTTCCTGGCATATGGAGAGCAGAAAAAGCTTATCTCACCCTGGATCCCTAGACCAGGGGTCAGGGAACTTTTTTACCTTTTACCCCCTAAAAAAATTATATACTTTGACATTACCCCCTTGAAAGGAAGGAACTCGGTCACACGCGGTCAGTCGAGTGCCGCCACCAAAGTTTCACCGCCCGGGCTGCCGCCGCTGCATGGCAGGGCTGCACTCAGTCCCTGGCCCCACGGGGGTGACTCCCTTTCTCAGCTGGTGGGCGGCTCCTGGGTGGCCATCGAAGAGCAGCAGGTGGCTCACCCTCCGGGGGCACCCGACGCTGCCTCCCACTCTGGTACTGACTCCGGCGGCTGCTCGCTGGGGTGGATGTGGGCCTCGTCGTTGAAGCACCACAACAGCTGCTGCATGAAGGGCAAGAGACTCCTCTAGGCCCAAACGGCCAGCACGGAGGTGCCGCCAAAGGAAGTCACATGGCTGGGCGAATGCCACTGCCGCCCAACGGGCTCTTCTGGGTATGGCCCAGTGCCAGGAGGCTGAGCCTGGCCTGGGCCGCCGTCATGGCCGTGCCTGCCCCCTCCGCCATGATCCACCTCTCCAGACACTGGAAGGAGAGGTTCCTCCTGGCTGGGGTGCTCCAGCCACTCACCCCAGCCTTGCTTTCTGCCATGGCCAGCCCTGCCACTGCCTCGGCTGCCATACTCTGCCGGTCGGGGCCCGTCACCGGCTGCCATCCACCGTGGTTTGGTTGCAGCCGGGCTGGGGAAGGGGGTGGGAAGGGGGCTATTGGACTGCCAGGAACCGCCCTCCAGGCAGAAGAGGAGGAGGAGGAGGGAGGGTGGTTAGGGTTGCGTCCTCATTACCCCCAGGATTTTCATTTTTACCCCATTTGGGGTAATTTACCCCGTTCCCTGACCACTGCCCTAGACTCTTAGAGCTGCCCTCATCTTGATCTCCTATGTCTCCTGGCATCTATTACCAGCATCATTTTGACTGCAACAAAATCCACAACCAGCTACAAATGTTTCCCTTTTACAGGAGGAGCTATAGCCAGAGTTGTGATAGGGCAGAAACCAGAGTGGCTTGCGGTTTCCAGAGCATCTGCTACATTATTTGTTAAAGATAGCTTTACTCAGAATAAATACTGTACTTCACACTACCTGTGCACGTGAAGACCTCTATAAGTTATTATTAGCTATTCTTTACTGTTTTTTTTCCATTGGGGATGTAAAATGTGTTTTTATGGGCTCATTACGAGTTGTATAAACCAGATGAAGCCGGGATTTACAGTATATTTTCTTCCACAATGCAACAAGGATGGGCGTGGGAGTGACAGGAACTGAATGACTGCACACTCCTAACGCATATGTAGTAATAGCAATAATGATGATGATAAGTAAATAATAACATATTATGTATACAGGGCCATATGTGTCATCCCCCGAGCTCTTGACATAAAAATAAAACTTGATTAAAGCTCTAAAGTGTTTTTTTAATGCATAAGGATTTTGTTTGCCTGTTGCATACCTATAGAGTTATTGTGAGCTAGATGGATTTCCCATTTCCAGCTGTCCTATTGATTTTAACTGCCTCTGAATAATTAAATAATCAAGGACAGTGTGCATTTTCAGCAGCCCTAAGCAAAGGGAAAAGAGCGATAGAAGGAAGAACCTTCCCAAGTTACTAGATGGGGGTGTACATTTCATCCACTGGGAAGTCCAGCTTGGAGCATATGTGTATGTGTGTGTGGATGGTGGGGGTGGAGTTGGGCAAGTCAGACCATCCGGGAGCTTGGGTGTCATTGCTCAAATGTCCCATTAACGATTCTACGTGCAGTCAGTGGCTCAAGAAGTGGAACTATAAATATTCATCCTTCCCTCCATTAATTCTATATAGCCTCTCCAGTAATGCCTTTGACAGGGAAGGCTGAGCAAGTGAAAAAAATGAGGGTAAGAACTACAGGGTAAGAAACACATAATGCATTGTGTTGTGGGAAAATGAGCAGAAGTCAAATGTGACATTGGAACTGGCATCTTTTCTCGGAAACCACAGTTGCTTGCACTCCTCAGTGCAAGTGAACTATCACGTATAGATGGAATAAAAAAGGGGAGCATTTACATTCATTTTATGTCAGCCTTTTTTATTTATTTTTCTGCTCCAAAATTGTCTAAAAATTTAACTCCAAAAAAGCTAATCTGTGTTAATCTTTCAGGTGCCGAATGAATCTTGATTGTATGTCTGAAACGACCCTACAGCAGGCATGGATCAACCTTACAAGTAATCTACAGTATTACTTAAGTAATAGATAAGTATGCTATTACCGAGTGACAGGGAGGGTTCGACACAGAACAGATCAAAATGGGCTTATACCAACTTTCCCCAACAGATTGAACTACAAGTCCCATGACCCCAAATGGTGCCGTCAATAGCCATGGGTTCTGTAGTCTAATAAATCTAAAGGTTGACAGGATGGGACACACTGCCTGCAACAACAGCACAGGTATCAGCTGTTGGGGGTAATCTAGGCTGCCTAAGAAGACAAATGGCAGGCAGCCAACACGCTTTCAAGTCATAATAATAGCAAGAATATTTTTTGCAGCGTGTAGTTCATGTTAATTCCAACAGACTTCATGCATACCTTTGAGTAGGAAGCCACTGTTACCCATGGGAAAGAGAACCAGCTGTGCCCACAATGCCATGAAATGAATAACAGTGTATGGCTAGCCACACTGCGGCAAGGCAGCAAGTCCCACAGGAAGGATAGGGCCCAGAGGTTTGTAAAACATCTGAGGAGCAGGGCCAGTATGCCTATTTATAACGTAAAGCACTGGAAACCGTCTCCTGCCCTCCAGATGTCCTGAAACTACATTACCCCTGACAGGTTGTCCATCCTTAGAACCAGACCTCTGTGCATGCATGCTGTCCAGTAATAGGCTGTTATCTGCAGGTCGTTGATGGAGCAGGGGAAGGATGTCTCACTGCCCACTTCAAGGTGAAGCTTACACCCTCGCTCAGTCCATCGCTCAGAAGGGTGAACAGGATTGCAGCGCCAGTCACCTGCAGACTCTCATTCAGGAATGGCCAGACAAACGAACAGACACAACACAGGGAACAGAACCACCCCCAGTCACACAGAAACAGCTCTAAACCTTTGCAGCAATCTGACTTGGAAATGTATTTTTTCTCTCTCTGCTACTATTCACCTTTGTAGGCTGGGGTCTAGGGAGCACTGTAGTTAAAAAAAATTAAATCCAGCCTCTGTGCAGCAGGAACTACCTATTTCAGGTTACCCAGATTAGCACCTATTGCCTTTTTTTCTTCCTTGAATAAAATTATCTCCAGGCTGATTAATATGAGAACGGTCTTTCTCTTTACTTCTGTTTTCCATTTACCAAGAAACTTAGTGGTGCTTCAGCTAAGGATGAAGACAGTTTTGGGTGATGACTGGATTTTGTATTTACAATAATAATAATGGGGAGGAGCACCTACAATCTGTTGTTGTCGTTGTTGTTTTTTATTTTGGTGTCATCTGAAACCAAAACGCCACCTTGTAGAGTCTGATGGGAATGTCTGCGTCCCTGTCCTTTCTCCATTTCATCTTAAGGTTCTGACCAGGCAGGTTTCATGACTTCAACATTCAATCAGCTATTTCTTCTGTCCACCACAAATCCCTAGTTTTTGTCACTTCCTGCCTAATGAAGAGACCTTGGCAGCATCTTGTAACCTTATAAAAGTACAGTATTGCTCTCACCAGCCAGAACAATGACAGAATTCTGATGTAGATGGCCAGGGAAGCAGGCCTGCTGTTCCTCCTCCCTCCACACATAGTTGGCAGTTCCCCACCTCTGCCACATGCAGAGATCAATCAGTACTGTATATGAAAACTCCTCTCTTCGCCAACGTACCAGTATGCTACATTACTGCTATGATTATTACTAGACATAGTTCAGCACTACACTTAAGACAGAATTCTGCTGGATACTTAGTGCATGGATTAAAAAAATATCACAGTGACTAACTGCCAAGGTACCATTCACAGGTTGGTCACATGGCTGATAGCATGCCAACTGTGTTGCTGGCATACACCTGGCATGTGCCTGACATCTGCAATTAGCTATAGCAATATTCATCACTGCTCTTGCATGCACATAAAAGCCCAGTAGTATTTCAATCGCAGAAGTAGGACCAAGCACATCAAAATGTGGGAGTGTCTGATCCCCTCATATGTCACTCCACTACCCATGTGAACAAGCATAAAGGCCCTTATTCAAACAATATCATCTTCTCAGGTAAGATACAGTAACAGGACAAGGAGCAATGCCATCCCCAGAATTATGTAATGGCTTCCCAAAGAACATGTCCCACAGCTGTCCCACTGGTTGCTTCATGAGGAGAATCAAAACACTGCTGTTTCACCAGACCATTAACCTTTCAATTGCTGGGAGCCAAACCTGGATTTTATAAAGAAATTTCATTTGGTTTTAACTATGATATTTCATTGCTTGTGATGGGAACATTCTAAATGGCTGAACTGAATTGTTGTCCACCATTGGGGTAGGGGTGGGGGTGGGGTAATTGTCAAAGTGCAGAGTACAAGTCCAGAAGTGAGTAAAAGATGGTACCAATCGCAATATCTGTCCTAATGCCGTGGAATGTAGAGACAATAGACAAGGAAGAAAAAGGCCACATCATGCATCCATGATGAATTTTAAGTTCTCGAGGAAAAGAAGTCTAATGAGTTTTAAATGTTCAGGGAACTAAGAAGCTGCCCACTGGCTGGTAACAGAACAAATGAAACTGAATTGTGAGGCCCAGTTCTGTAGAGAAGGGATAATACTTATGAGACAGAAGAGAATGCAAGGAAGAGCATCTCTAAGAACTGATTGCTCCTCCTTTAGGGGTAGTCTTAGGAAGGAATGATGGATGACCAGTGGGCCAGATATGGCCTCCAAAGTAATTTTATCTGATTTCTGGCAGTCCTACCAAATATTAATCAAGATATGGTTAAAACAAAGGTTAATCCATGTTTTCAAATGGAAAGAAAGAGAAATCACATTTTAAAGTGATATCTTTATAGATTTTATACACTAGAATCTTTTTTTGTCCAGAAATGGAAAATGTGGTGAGAAAGGACCACACATTAAGTTAATTGTTACTCAACTAAAATATCTTATTAAATTACACATACAAAAAGGGGGACGTTTTTAACATTTACATTAATTTTAAATTGGCATTTAAATGTATGTGATCACACCAAAAGCATACCACCCATGATTTTCACTCCCTACCCGTTGCCCATTTTTGAGCTTCGGAAAAATGAGCTTTGGAAAATGTCTGCATACAGTTTTGACAATGCTGTTTCTCACCCACCCACTCCATGAAAAGCCCTTCTTGTTGCTTTATTTGTCACCCCTGCCCTTTAGAATCTCATAGCTTTACCTCTCCCCCTTTTCTTCAGGGTAGTACTTTATTCCTCATCCTCTCCCCTTCTTCAGCTTATTTTAGGATTCTGCCTCTGGCTGGTTGGTGTAGTCTGAGGACAATTGGACAGATCCATGCTTGTTAGTGATTTGTAACTGATTTATAAAGTAGAGAATGACACTGTGTTCTTAAAAGCTCCCACCCCCACCCCAAATTTGGGTCTTTAGGTCCTATGGAACTGCAGGTGTTTTCTACAACCTTTCTGAAGCCTTCCAGATGTCAAGTCGACTCCAACTTACATTGACCCTTCCCAGCATTTGAAGATGTAAAAAACTGTCTGGTTTCAGTATTATGAACCTTTCATTATTTTAAGAAATGGGATAAGGGTAAGTAAGGATCAGTCACCGCATCTGCTAACCTCACAATGCAACTTTCCAGAGGGCATGGCTGAACTTCACTTTTTCTCTTCAGAGAGCTATTTTGCTTCTTTTATTATTCAATCACTACTATGTAACCTGGAAACAATTTCTGAACCTTGCACAATCTCTTTCCTGATTAGCACTAACACTAGCCTATTACTGTTAATGCAAAAATTTCAGGTAAGTCAATGACATTTTTTCCCCTAAAATCAGATAACTGATTGAAAAACCAATTTCACGATCAATGAGTCAATGTGAGATCCTTCCATGACTGCATAAAGTAACAGAATATTGACCATTGAATTAAATTGCCTATAATAATATTTGTGTGCCATCAAGTCAATTCTGACTTTATGGCAACCCTTTTACAGGGTTTTCTAGTAAAGAGCACTCAAAAGTAATTTACCCTTCCCTTCTTCTGGGAGCAATCTGGAACTGTGCAGCTTGCCCAAGGCAACACACAGTGTGACTCTACAGTGTGAGGAATCGAACTACCAGCCTCTGGCTCCATAACCAAATACCTAACACACTGAGCTAGCCAGCCCATATGTATTAATTAGCAAATGCCCAGCTTAATTGATAACACAATTGATTACAATATGTTAGCATTTATCTCTGTATTTATTTCGTTTTGTTTTGGGCCATAGCATTTCAGAGGTCCACATATTTTAGCCACGTTGTTAGCATCTAACATTCTGTGGTCACTAGCAAATCCAGTATGATTTGATCAAGCTTCTAGTGCTGAAGATACATTTCAATTCAATTCTTTAAAATCCCTCTATGAAGGTGGGATATTGTGCTGCTCTATCCATGATTCAAAGGAACTGGCCCAATATTGCTACACAATATTATGCCTATAATGCTAGGAGGAAAAATGATGCCGGACTTTACATAGCAAAAAGCAGTTTGAATGTTGACAACACCCATGTTAGGAGTCAAGATGGCCCACAGCACCCATTTTCAAATGTTTTGCTATAAACACAATATGGAAGAAATATAGGCTGAATCAGGAATGTATAAGTCGCATAACGAACCTTATAAGGTGGTGTGTGGAGATTTGCTTTGAGTATATGACTTCCTTTAAATGTGCCAGGAATCCCTGGGGGAGCATATAGCTCCTGTTGAGAAAGGCTGGTCTACAGGATACCCTCTTGTGCTCTCTACCATTCACAAAGTGACACAAAAGAAAGGAAAATCCCAGAACCTGACTCCTTCTTCATCAGTTAACCACTTCACACCTAAACACAAACCAATTGTCAGGGCTTTATTTTTTTTTGAGAAGAGTGAATGGTACTGAACACAAGGGGGTATCCTGTAGATCAGCGGTCCCCAACCTTGCACCTCCAGATGTTCTTGGACTACAGTTCCCAGAAGCCTTCACCACCACCTCTGCTGGCCAGGATTTCTGGGAGTTGAAGTCTGAGTTGGAGTTGGAGGCCCAAGGTTGGGGACCACTTCTGTAGATCATCCTGACCGCTGCCATTGGTACCCACATTCAAGCTGCCTTTTGCTATGAAAAGCTTGGCATCCTATTTTCTGCTGGCACAATATTGTGGAGCAATGTTGAGCCATTTCCTTTTTGTTTGTTTCTTTGTTTCTTTCTTTGTTTGTTTGTTTGGCTTTTACCCCACCCATCTAGATTCTAAACGAATCTACTCTGGATGGCTTACAGTCTAAGCAATATAAAACCAAGAATTAAAACAAACAATATCAAAACAAAAAAGATAGATGAGCAAAGTCAAGATGGTAAAATACAAGAAACTAAGTGATGGAAGGGGGGAAGGCCTACTTAAAGAACCAAATCTTCAACTTGATCTTGAAAACTCCCAGCAAGCGTGCCAGACAAATCTCAGGGGGCAAAATGTTCCAGAGGCGAGGGGCCACCATGGAGAAGGCCTGATTTCTAGTTCTCTCCTTCTGGGCCTCTCTTGCGGTCAAGCCCCTCAGCTGCCCGGCCTCACTAGATTGAGTGACATGAGTAGAGCTAGGTAGGAGCAGGTGCTCTGCCTGGTATCGAGGTCCTATATCGTTTAGGGCTTTATATGTAAGCTTTAATACCTTGAAGTTAATGCGGAAACGAATGGGCAACCAGTGTAAGGCTGTCAGAGTGGGGGAAATGTGACAATATTTTTTCACCCCAGTTAATAGTCTAGCGGCCATATTCTCGACCATTTGTAGTTTCCGCATCAATCTCAAGGGCAGCCCCATGGAAAGAGTATTACAGTAGTCTAATCTCAAGATTATGAGTGAATGGATTAGAGTGGTGAACACTCCAACATCAAGATTGGAGTGCAGCTGGGCAATCCGCTGAAGATGTGGATGGGCGGTGCAGACCACAGATGCTACCTGGGACTACATGGTAAGCACTGGGTCAAGATGGACCCCCAAGCTGTGGACCACACACTTTGTGATGAGAGTCACCACCCCCAAAAGAGAAGGAGCTTCCCAAACCACTGATGACCTTCAATGCCCACCCTCAAGACCTCCGTCTTTTCTAGGTTCAGCCTCAGTCCGTTCTTCTGCATCCATTGCAGTACAGCCCCCAGGGTGCAATGGCATCCACTGCTGTTGGAAAAAAGGAGATGTACAGCTGTGTGTCATCATTGTGGATACAGAATACTGCACATCCATGAACAGAAGGTTGTTGTTAGGGTTTGGTTTTTTTTGAAGAATTGAATATCTAGGCTTTTTAAAATGCAAATTTGTGTATAGTGTATATATACAGTACTTAAATTCCAACAGAAATCTGCCCAATACTAGAGGATCGCAGAAGATGAACCCATAATCTGTACTATGGTAGCTGGGAGAGGACAGAAGCAAGAACAGCTGGGCTGTGCCCGCAGTTCCTCCATGCCAAAATATTTTGGTAACGGCTGTTTTTCGATTTCATGGAACTGTGAAGCAAAGGTTTGAGTAAATGCAACACAGACAGCAAAGAAACAGACACACCCTTTAACCTCTCGGGCAGAATGCAGACTAGAGAGAGCGATGTTCCAATTTCCAAACCCTATCCTGGCAACCTGAGGAAGAAAAGCTGTATTGGACCAAAGGTTGTACAGACAAGTTGTGTGACATTTGCAAAAGATGTCCCTTTAACCTTTGAATTTTTTTTTAAGGGAGAGCTGGGCGTTAGCAAAGACTGTCAGTGGAAACCAACGTCAAAACCATCCATACTATGTGAAAGAAAGACAGTGAAGAAAGACAGGGACACAAAAATTAACTTGTTTGAAATGTGATTTTGGAGATGAACCTTACTGATACCACAGACAGTGAGAAAGGCAATAAAAATGGGTGCTCAATCAAGTCAAGCCTGAACTTTTCCTAGAGCAAAAAATGAGTAAACTGCAGCCATCCTATCAAGCACATGGGATAATGCAGACCTCACTGGAAAAGAAAATATTGCTAGGAAAAATTAGAGGGGCAGTAGAAAGAGAGGAAGACCTACTGTGAGACAAATTATTTTTATAAAGGAAGCCACAGCTGTTAGCTTGCAAGACCTGAGCAGAACTTACTGGAAAAGAAAATATTACTAGAAGAGGGGAGTAGGAAGGGAGAACCTAACATGAGATGCTGTTGGTTTGCAAGATCTGAGCAGAGCTCTTAATGATATTACATTTTGGAGGTCATAAATTACTTCAGACTGAGAAGTGCAGCTGATGTCTGGTTGTACTTAATAAATCTGTACACTGGGTCACAATTATTCCCCGTTTTATAGGTGGAAGACTGATGTCTGAGACTCCCAAAGGTATCCCTTTAAAAAAAAATACATCCCTTAAAAAAGTCCGAGACAAGTAGAAGTCTGAGATTTTGAGCCACTGGACCAAACTGCTAGAGTACAAAGTAAAACTCTTCCCTTTCACAAAGGCCTAGTATGTATTTTATTTGGGAAAGAGGGGATACACCAACATCTTCTAATGGCTCCAGAAAAATGAGGAGGAGGAAAGTGTCCTTAACACAATATTATTCTGATTCTGAGATAAGACGGCATAGCCTCTGACCTGCCCTCTTAGGCCACCCACCCCTTGTCTGATATAATGCCAGTTTGGAATGATTTCTAGTGCTCCACTTCTGAGTGCAATACATCACAATCACAGCTATTGTAGACACACTACAAGGCAACAAGTCCAAAAGTGCCAGTCCCCAACAGAAGCAGAGATGGGGAAAATTCCCCTCTTTTTAATTACAATTCTTGGTATTCTTGGCCAGGCCGGTTGGGGGATTTGGGCAGCTGTTGTCCAGAAAGGGAACTCTTCCAAACTCTCCCTAGACACAGCACAGTAAGATGCTGTGCTCAGAAGAATAAGAAACCGCCAGGACCCACCAAAGAAGCTCAGCGAAACTGGTGCAGCTGCCTGTGAAAGAGCTGGGACCTAGAAGCCCATAAACTGCAGTTAAGAGCTTCATGCTATGTGGTACCCTCAGGGTAGGCTTAGAGGGCAGATGTTTCCTAGATCACAACATCCCCAGAGCAACTGAACAGTCATGAGGGAAATCAAACCCTTCAGAGAGTCACTAGAATCCTCTACACACAGAGAGAAGGAGAGGGAGAGGAGAGGGAGAGAGAGGCAGATAATCAGCACTCCTACCTTCAGGGACTCTAGGTCTCCTGGTGATGTTGCTATCCAAGCTTTCCTAATACAGTACATGGACAAAACCTCCAGGATGAGAGAGGTTACTATATCTCCAACCTGCCTTTTTTCGGTCCTGACAGTGCACCACATGCGCTGCTTTCTCTCTGCTCAATATGACATGTTTCTTCTCTAAGAGGCAGAACAAGGATGAAATGCAGGAATTATAGCAAAGCACCACTAGTTTCAGTACCATGCAGTGATTTTGTGCTCATGCTGGATAAGGTCATAATAATTAGCTGGCAAATAGCTGGTAGTTTGACCTTTACTGTCTCCATATAGCACAACAGATATTTTTTGTGACCAAATAGTATTGTGACAGATGCATTTTGCTGCTGGTGGTTTATGGCTGTGTGCTGGGAAAGCAAGAGGAGAATTCATCCCTGGCTCTGTTGTAATCAATAGCAGGCTATGAATGCAGCCCCAGAAAATGGGAGAACTCACGTTCAGTAATGATTAAGCGGCTCAATCAGCAAATGAGTCTGCATTCATATTTGGAAGCTGGTCAGAATTCGACACTTGCTTTCTTTGCTAGGATGCAGGAGGTGGGGCGGAGATGAGGGAATTTTCCAGAAAATGCATGGAAGAAGAAAATATTTCAAAATATACCATCTGGTTTTTCAGTGAAATTTGTAAGAGAGTGTGAGAAGGAAGTGGCGAAAAAGGTAAACGGTTTGTTGAGAAGTACTTAGCAACACAATCATGCAAATTCTTGGCAAGATAGGCTGCAAGTCAACAGCACCCTTCCCACTACAGAAATATTATAAATATTTAGGGTTGGGCTGCAGAGAATGTAATAAGGGCCTCTGTGTGTCTACTTTTTCCACCCTCCAAATAATGTACTTAAAGCACCATAAAATGGAATTTAAAAAAAAACAATAAACACCCACCACAGGATCAGAAGACATAAATTATTACGACCTTTTCTAGAGATCTTCCCCCGCCCCCAAGGAGAAAAAGAAAAGAAAAAGTGATCCCAGTTTCTGTCCATTCAACTATCTTGTTGTTACTCGCCATCAAGTAAATTTTCACCTATGGTATCCCCATGAATTAAGGGCTGCCCAAAGGTCCCAGATGCCCAGTGTGGTGGCAAAGGAAAAGAGGAGCACCTTGTAAATAACGGCCCGGAGTCACAGTTTTTTTTTAAAAGACAAATTATGCATTTCAAATATCTCATTTCAAAAAGGGAAGACAGAAGTGGTGTAAAGTTTGACCTTCTGACACAGGGAAACAGAGAATGCTGGGTTCATTCCTTCTTTCCCACACAAACGCGCACAGCGTAATTCAGCGCTCAAAACGGGCACGCCAACCTCCCGCCGAGATTTTTTGTGACCCTTCTCCTTAACGTGGGGAGGCCGGCAGGCGAGCGAGACTTTCCGCTGCCTCACCAAGGTGCCTCTTGCGGGCGTGCGAGAGGGAGAGCGGGAGAAATCACCTCACCGCCGCACCTCGCGCGCTCCACGCGCACCACCTCTCAGGCCGGCTCTTGTCAACAGAGAGCGATGGAAAACGCGCACGCATGCACACACACACACGGCCATGCAAAGGCATGGAACTCACCAGCTGACCGGCTGAGGTTGGAGCTGCTGGTGCAAAGCCACCGAGAAGCCAAAGAAGCTGCCGTTCTCTCCATATTTGAGGATGGTTTCAGTCACATCCAGATTGAAGGCTGAACACCCCAGGAGAAGAAAGCTGAGGCACAAGAGACAAAAAACGCGCGCCCCGGGCATGCCGGAGAGCTCGCAAGGAGGCACAAGAGGGGGAGACCGGCCTCTGCCAACTCTTCCCTGCCCTTTGGGAAGAGAAACCGTTGCCTGCCTTTGCACACACACGCCCTCTCACTCCCCTCGCGGACTGGCTGCCTGTCCGTGGCGCCGGCGCCAGATTGTAAAAATCCTCAGGCAACCTTGCCTCGCATCGAGTCCTCCTCCTCCCCCCTCCCTCCTCTCTCTCTCTCTCTCTCTCTCTCTCTCTCTCTCTCTCTTCCATTCTGGATTGCAGCGAGGTGGAGCCCAGATTCCAAACAGCAAACACGCCCCCTTCTTACGATCTACTACTAAGCATGACGGAGAATAAACCAGTCGAAGAAAAGCAGGTGCAGAAAAATCCAAAAGGCACAAGCCCAGAGACTGAAGACTACTGTCAGGAAAAAAAAAACGGTGGGAGAAATCTTTTGCAGGTACTGACTCTTGCACAGGACCACATCAGTAACCTGTTTCCTGTGCACGAGTATAATATCTTCACAGTTTAATGATCCTCTGCTGCGTATGGGAGTTCAAGGTGCTGGAGACAGATAATAGGCAGGTTCAGAAAGTACCTGCTAAAACGACTATACTAGGGCTATTTTAATTTGGACATGCTAGGAGAAAGGGAAGGCAGTAAGAAAACAGGATGAGGTGACATGAGATGGATTGACTCAATGTAGGAACCACAGCCTTGAGTTTCCAGGACAGCAGGGCTGTTAAAGTTAGAACTTTGTGTGTGTGTTCTGTGCCATTTATAGGACCCTAATTGGGCTTTCAAGGTAAGAGATATTTAAGGAGTGGTTTTACCAGTGCCACTCAACCAGTGACTTTCCATGGATGAGTGGGGATTCAAACTCTGTCCTAGTCCATCATTTCATCCGCTACATCACATTGGGAATCAGGGACCTTTTGGCAGTCATTAATTCATGGGGCTGTCATATGTCAGGAACTTGTTGTTGTTGTTTAGTTGTTTAGTCGTGTCCAGCTTTTCATGACCCCATGGACCAGAGAACGCCAGGCCCTCCTGTCTTCCACTGCCTCCCGGAGTTGGGTGAAAGTCATGTTGGTCGCTTCAATGACACTTCCGCCCAAGAAGCAGGCGTCTTTTAATTTCATGGCTGCTGTCACCAACTGCAGGGATCATGGAGACCAAGAAAGTAAAATCTGACACTGCCTCCATATCTTCCCCTTCTATTTGCCAGGAGGTGATGGGACCAGTGGCCATGATCTTAGTTTTTTTTGATGTTGAGCTTCAGATCATTTTTTGCACTCTCCTCTTTCACCCTCATTAAGAGATTCTTTAATTCCTCCCCACTTTCTGCCATCAGAGTGGTATCATCTGCATATCTGAGGTGGTTGATATTTCAATTTTGAACCATTCAGTTGTTCCATATCCAGTTCTAGCTGTTGCTTCCTGTCCCATATATACCCATATATAGATTTCTTAGGAGATAGATAAGGTGGTCAGGCACTCCCATTTCTTTAAGGACTTGCCATAGTTTGTTGTGGTCCACACAGTCAAAGGCTTTTGTGGAGTCAATGAAGCAGAAGTAGATGTTTTTCTGGAACTCTCTGGCTTTCTCCATAATTCAGCACGTTAGCAATTTGGTCTCTAGTTCCTCTGCCCCTTCGGAATCCAGCTTGTACTTCTGGGAGTTCTCGGTCCACATACTGCTGAAGCCTACCTTGTAGGATTTTGAAAATAACCTTGCTAGAGTGTGAAATGAATGCAATTGTACGTTAGTTGGAGCATTCTTTGGCAATGCCCTTATTTGGGGTTGGGATATAGACTGATCTTTTTCAATCCTCTGGCCACTGTTGAGTATTCCAAACTTGTTAGGAACTACTTGATGGCAAGTAACAACAACAGGACAGCTGAATGGACAGAAATTGGGATAACTTTTTTCTTTTTTTACTATACCCCCCCCAAGAATTCTCCTGCCCGTACAGTGCTTGTTGTCATCCAAAATAGTAATAGTTCACATATGTGGAGTATATCCACATTATTTTGGCCTCATTGCCCGAACAGTTTGGTTTTTTTTTTTTAAGAATGGTACAAAAGTTTGCAAATGTTGTTAATCACAGGCAAACAAAGAAGGAGTGTACAAACCAGATTCCTCTTTCAAACCATCTTGAACACTCGGGGGGGGGGGATGTCTGCTCTAAGCCTTCAGAAGATCAGCATGAAAGAAAGGAGTTACATATTCCATAGATGCATGTGTAGGGTATGGCCCACTGGATTTAATGTAACTTGATGCTCCTTGATTCTCACAGTCAACCTGGAAAATAGCTGGCAGTTTGACCTTTACTGTCTCCATAGAGCAGAACAGATATTTATTGTGACTAAATAGTATTGTGACAGATGCATTTTGCTGCAGTAGCCATGGCCTACCGGAATGATATAATTAGGAGTACTCAAGTAATGTTGCTTTACTACAGTTACTAAAGATAAAATAGAGAAACATGAACCCATATGGCAATGTCAGTTCTCAGTATTCTGGCTCCAGCATCCGCTGTAGATAGGGATGCCACAAGGAAGGAGAGGGAAAGGGAAAGAAAAGCCCTTGCTCAGCAAATGCTTTGGTTTCGGAGAGTCCCTGGTTCACTCCTTGGTGTCTCAGTGTGATTCCATCAGCTCTCGGTGGGCAGCTTTTCTTTCTCTACAGAAGGCAAGCAACAGAGTCTAGAAACACTACCATTCCAGCCTTCGGAAGCTGCAATACCCAAACTCTTGAAAGTTCTTGATGGTCCAATTGCTTAAACTCAGCTTTAGAAACTGAAATATTTTGCTGAGCCTGGGTCTATCAGCACAAACCCATTAGGAATTTCATGCTTTATAATTTGTATATTTAGAGAGAGAGAGAGAGAGAACAAGAATAGTTTTGATTGCATTCTCACCCCTACCACCACATCCAGGAGAAAAGGTAGCCATCACATTTTCCAGTACACAGGGGCTATTTTTAAACAGCTGTGAAAGCTTAAAGCGACACTGGAGTGTTGGCACAGGTCCTACGTCCCTGAGAATCCAGATCATCTGCAGGACGCAGCAGCAGCAGCAGCAGCAGCAGCCACTGCCAAGGAAGAAGAGCACAAACGTCACAGGAAGAACTTGGAAGTCCTTAGTCCCTTGAGACTGTCCCTGTTCTGATTTTAGCAGGCTCGCTCTTTGCACAAGACATTTTGCTGCTGTACTGGCCTGAGGTTGGGTAGCTGATGCTTGGAGAGTGGGGGTGGGTCACTTCTCTTGTCATTTGGGCACTCTGCTTCTTCTGCAACTGAGTTTAATCTAGCTGGCTGTCACTCAGGTTTTGCCACAGCTTTATCTAAACTGCCATAATAAGCATGGCAGAGTCATTGCTGGGAACGAGATGTTTTATTCTGAACAGAATCTGGGAACTGGCCCAGTTCCTTCTAAAGACCCCAGGGAGTGTGTTTCTTAATTCCCCAGACCATCACAATTCTCACACACAAACGTACATGAATACACAGAAATGATCCATGCTATATTGGGTAGATAAACTCAGAAGCAAAGCTTCTAGCCAACATGCCCTTCCCATTTTGTAATAACTTCTAAAAGGCCCTCTGGGAGGCTCATGGGTCATCTTTGACAACTGTAAATAAGTATGGAGTTAGGAAACATGGGAGAGCAACTGTGTCTTGGATTCTGTAATTAGTTTTACTGAAACAATGGAGATACTACTTTTGGTCTTAGCCGAAAGGCCAAGAAGTGATACAATGGAGATGTTACGAGATTTGATGGCACTGCCAGGGCATTGAGACTTTGGCTGACACAGCATCTCCCCTGCAGCCACTCTGCTAGCAATTTTACAGATTTCTGATGCCCTTTGCCCCCCCCCCCACCAGACAGACAGGCACTTCGGCCAGAATTAGAATGTATTTATACATCTTCCCTTCAGCCAAAAATGGGCTTCCAAAGTGACTTTTATAAACCATTGAATACTGTACAATAGTCTCTGTCCTTGGTCTCACAAACTAAAAGAAAAGGCACCATACACAGAAGAATAAGGTGTGCAGATGGGAAGGGAGTAATGTATCACAGAGGTTTCTATAATTCAAAAGCAAACAAAGAAACTTCCGCCACAGGAAGAAAAAGTGGTGCAAAAATGGCCCTGAAATCATGTGGTTCATCTTGTCCCATTTGACTTTTTATCTACACCAGGGTAATTCCTCTTTCACCCAGAGTGGCTTGCTTGACTTAGGATAGACTAGATGTGAGGCACCCAAGTGAGTTGATGGTCTGGATGGAAGATGGATCTCCCATTGGCCTTCTGTACTTGAAATACTGTCTGGCCTCCCTCCCTCTGCTTTTACTACCAATGAGTTGCATCAGTTTGCAGCAAGTGGGATCACCAACTTTTTTTATCCTGGCGCAGATTCTCTGTCTTCAGCAACTGCATGCCAAGGCCTCAGTTCAGCAAGGGAAACATTTTCCATTACTGTGTCTGCATGCCAGGAGAAACATTATTTTCTAAACTCTCGGCTTTGCATGCTGTTGCAAGCTACAGACGTCGTGCTGGGGAATAGGCAGTAGGTAAACTGACATCTTTAGTGTACTGGGAGATGGCTCCTTTCTAGTGCCACATCCCTGACTAGCAGATATGAGCTTTGCCAGGAGATACGAGGTGTCACTGAGGTTGCAATCAAAACACATGTACTAAGACTGGGATGGAGAACATGAGGCCTTCCCAATTGTTCATCATGAGCTGTGTTCCCAAGCTTTTCAGAACTGCATTTCAACAAGATCTGGAAGGCCACACTCTATCTACTCCATGCAGAGAATAAGCACCACTGAACCAATGAAGGGTGCATTGTTTGTTCCCTAAATAGGAACTGATGTTAATTTAATCAGTTACAAATAAGTAATGGTGGTCAATATGGTGCTGTGGCTAGATAAATATTACACCAGGATCTGGAAAATCCATACTGAGGTCCACACTAAGCCATGAAGCTCTTTGGTTCACCATGAACCAGCCTCTCAGCCAAACATGCCAGGACTTGTATGAGAATAAAACAGATGAGAGAATCCTGGACACTACTTCATACTCCTTGGAGGAAGGACAAAAGAAAAATGCAATATAATGTGATGTGGATTTTTTTATTTTATATAGAATTCTGCATACACTTCACCTTTTCCTTGTGATGATTTCCTGGCTAATCACCAAATATATCTATGTATTGATGATCCAGTAGCTTTAATTTCCAACAGCTTTGTTGAGACCACTGAGATAATTTGGACTAGAACCAGGCAAACATAACATTGAAAAGTCATAACTTGCTTATCTAGAAGGAGAATGGTCAGTCCCAGTCCCTTTTTAATTTGGAAGGAATCCAAGCATGGAGTACATTAATAATGATTTGGGGGGGGGGAATTTGAGAGATGGGGAGAATTCTGAGTTTCTGGCTTTCTTTTTTTATAAACTGGTTATCAGCACTAACTTTCTAAACATAAACACTGAGAGCTGGGGAAGGGAGGTCTGAAAATTTGACCCAATTAAATGGCTCTCAGGATGAGAACTTTTAAACTCCATCCTGGCCAAACAGACATTAAAAAGAGTTTCTATTTTGGGTGTAAAAATATTTTAAAAGATATTTTTAAAAAACAGAGAATAAATATTCAGAAGCTCACTCATTTAAGCAGTGAAATTACTGTTTGTTTTTTGCTTTGTGGCTGGGGATGGTCTTACAGAACTTTGTTGCCTATTAGGATAGGATAGCTTCCATTGTTTATAGTGGCTGTTAAAACTGAAGAGAGGCTCCCAGCTGTCTATTTCCACCACCAAGGAAGGGGGTCAAGCCCAGTGGCCAGATTCTAGTGTGGAAGGTGCAGCAGGCAAAATACTGTTTTTGGCTGGAGACTAATATGGGAAGCATAAAGTGAAGAAAGACATCCGTCCCTGCCTTCTGCTTTAACTAGTATGAACTGGCAGGATTTGGGATGTGACTGGATCTGCCGTTCTCTTCCTACCTGCCCCTATCTGTTATATGATGACTGTTCAGATTGCTCTGGATTTTTTTTTCTGAATGAAAAATGGTGGAGCTTTACAGAAGAATGCTTAGGCATGAATTAAATCAACCCACACCATTACTGTTTTGGGTCAAACTTTAAAAAGGAAAAAAAATCAATCATATATTTAAACAACTGAGTTGGCAGCAGCTTTGACAAGGTTTCAGATACTAATGACTGAAGAACAAAGATGATTTTCAACAGAATGCTGCAGTGCATCCTTGGCTCGTGCTTCTGTTCAATATGCTGGATGGACAGACAATCAGGCCCATCTCCAGAAAACTCCATTCTCCCCTCTCCCATAATCAAACTATTTCCCTTTTTCTTGTTCAACTGACACTTAATATTCCTTGGCTAGCGTTAATCTTTATTCATTGACTGCATTCCGTCTGTTCCCCCTCTTTGGGCTTCTTTTTAAAGAGAACCTCTTGCTGGGGAGCAGGGGTGATAGTGGAGTTGGGGGAGTCCTTCAAGCATGCTGTTTCCTCCCTCTTGTTTTCCAGAGGCCCCATTTTGAGTCCATTTTTATCTACCACCTGAGTTCAGTTGGTGATTCCAGAAGCCTAGTCCTTGCAGAGAGAAAGAGGACTTCCGACAGCTCCGTCACCCAAAGCATCTGTCATGGCTATGGAAACCTATGGCCCTCCAGATGCCTTGGGCTTCCATTCCCACAAGGACCAGGCACCATAGCGAATGGGCAGGAGTGATAGGAGGTGTGATATGAGACCTATGGTTTTCCAGCAGTGGCCTACATGCACGGCCATTTGTGTGCAGTTGCTAACAGTTCCTCCCCAGACAAAATACCGTCGTGAATATCAACAGGAGGCATAAAAGAGGAAAGGTAAGCAAGCAGCCCCAAAACACAAGATCTCGTGCAAGAAAGAGGGAGAAGAACTTAATGGCAAGACCACAGAAGAGGCCGCTCACTTGTAGTTCATGTTTTCTTTGAACAACATGCGGGCGGGAGTCCTACTGCTGAACCACTTAACGGATTCTGACTCTTTTGAAAAAAAAATTCAAACACAACCTTTGCTTTGCTTTCCAAAATAAAAAAATAAAAAAAATCACTTCTTTATCTCTTTGGCCCTTTCATAACTGTTACATGGTTCTCTGCATTTTCCTTTATGCTCTCATCTTCCTGTTCTCCAAAAAACAAACTTTATGCCCCAACAGAATTGCCATGTTTGGTATTAGAGGATGCTCTCTTGCCGGCCGGCCGTTGGTGAGTCAAGGGGGTTGCCCTCCAGTTGGCGGTGGATGCCCTTTCAGAAAGAACAAAAGTCATTGTATAAATGCTAGTTATTCTTATTCCCTCCAGATGAGAGGAAGGGTGCATGTCCCTCTTGGAATGGATTCAGTTTTGTTCTGATTTGGTTATATTTTAAGTGGTAGCTGGAAGATTTTCCTTAGAATACAAGTGCCTACTTCCAAATTAGGTTTAGGAGTGCTTTTCTCTCCCCTCCCCCCACCCCATCCCTGGCCCCATCTCTTAGTCACAAAGCAAGTGTGGAGGCAGTTTTCTCTAAGATGAGAGCAGGAAGAGAGTGTCAGTTTAGCAGCAGGCCCGGGTAAATGAAAAGAATTCCTTGTTTAAAAATTTAATTAGCCCATAAGGCCTTTTATGGAATTAGAAATTTAGAAAACTCAACTCTCCATTCATGCTGCTTTTGAGAGGCAGCCAAACTATCTGTTCAACATTCAACAAATGCAGATGAAAGAGGGTGACAGCCAGGAGAGCAGCCTGTGATAAAGTCTTCTTTTTCTGCTTTCGAACAGCCTGGGTGAGACCACCCTTCCTTACTTCTAGCAAGTGACAGGAGGTGGGATACTCACACATTATCCTATGGTTTCCATTTACATGTAAATGCATGGGAAAGGAAAATTAAAACAGAAAAAAATTGTGCAGAGAGTTAGGAATGTCAATTATATTAAGCAACAAATTACAGTACCCAAGAATGATTGTTGCACAAGACTGCAGCAAAAAATGTGTGCCAGCAAAGCAAATCAGCACTCTAGAAGGCAATTCTAAAAATGGGGGTAACCAGAATTATATATATATATTAGATATAACAGACTGGCTGTTCTTGCTCTGTGTCAGATTTGGGGAATCGTGGGAGAAAGGTTTCTGAGTTATGATTGTTTAAAAATTGAAACTGTTCCCCCATTCAGAAACAGGCAACCCTAAACATCTTCAGAATTCATTTGTTTGAAATGTGTTGCTGGAGGATAGCTTGGCAGATACCATGGATTGCTACAATGACTAACATGGAATCTGGCTTTAAATCTAATCTAAATCAAAATTATCTAAATTAAAATTGATGTCTTTAATTATGAAATTGGCCTTATTAATCTCTTGAAATTATTATTGGTCAATTATTATCTTATATGATAATTAATGACAGTGAAGGGGAAATTAATATACCAGTTATTATGGACAGAGGAAGGTATGGTGCTGGTGCAGCAGCAATTAAACCCAAAACAATGGGGGCCAGATGGTTGAAGGCTGTCCTAGCTCTGTTGCCAGCGACCAGAATTGAGGTAACTTGCTCAGCCAGCCCTCCACTCTATCCTTGATGCTGTTAAATGCCAGATTTGCTTTAGGTAAGGCCCAGCTAATCCAAGACTTGATCTTGGATGAAATAGCAGATCTGGCCTGTATTACTGGGTGGGCGCAGAGGGCGGTGTAGCCCTCTCATTAATTTGCACCTCATCAGGCTCTCTGCCTTGAGCATCCCGGGCCTTGAGACCCTTCACATGTTGGTGGGGACCAGGGATGGATTTGAGATGGTGCTGATTTACCATGCTCCCTGCGACCCAGCACTCTCCTTTCTAGAGCTAGTGGACTTCATCTCGGTGGCGCCGTTGAGGTCCCCCAGACTAATTGTCCTGGGTGACTTCAATGTCCATGCTGAGGTTGGGGCCACAGGAAACTATTGCTTCCTTCTACATGTCCCAATTTGTCAACGATCCCACCCATGTTGTGGGTTACACATTAGACCTGGTATTTTCAACATGCCAGGGAGAGTGGATCGATGATGACTGGCTCGGTATTGGTCCCCTTGTCATGGACGGACCACCACCTAATAAAATGTAATCTCCCAGTAGCACTCCCCCCCTGCGGGGTGCAGGGACCCATTAAGATGGTTCCCCCCCCCTCAGGCTATTGGATCCTGTGGGTTTCCAAGATGCAATGCGGGGGGATACTGGCTGATCTTGTTGGTACCCCTGTCAATGCTCTGGTGAATGAATGGTATGCGGCAGCCTCCAGGGTGGCTGACAGAATCGCTCTTAAATGCCATCTCAATTCTTGACCCCAGCCAGCTGCCTGGTATGACCATCAGCTGCGGGGAATGAAGCGTAATAGGAGGAGGCTAGACAGCATTTGGAGACAGGCCCTAATGGTAAAATGAATGAATGAATGAATGAATGAATGAATGAATGAATGAATGAATGAATGAATGAATGAATGAATGAATAAATAAATAAATAAATAAATAAATAAATAAATAAATAAATAAATACCATCTGGCTGCAAGAGCTAATCAAGCCTGAACTATTTCCAGAGACAAAACTATTGAAACTGAGGCTGTCCTGCTTTGGGCACATAATGAATTGGCAGAATTATCTGGAAAAGACAACAATGCTGGGAAAGTTTGAAGGCAGCAGGAAAAGAGGTGGACCAAATATGAGATGGGCTTGACTCTACAGGTGCTGAGCAGGGCTGTTTAGGACAAGGTATTTTGGAGATCACTGACCTCCCTGACTTTTTTATTTGGAAAGAATCTATGCTGCAGGAGCCGAAATGTTGATTAGAGACGGGATATTCATATTCGTGAATGAATACCAATATCAAGGACCCAGGTAATTGTGTTCCCTAGTCCCACCTCCATGAACCAACCTATTCACTTATGGGTTGCTGCGCAGCATGCATCAGGCCAAGCTCCGACAAAGCCCAGCTGCCACTTCTTGGCCTTCCTGCTCTTCTGGCCACTCAAGCCAGTGGGTGGGATGACAAATGAACTGGTCGATTTGGGGAGGAAGGACTGGGGATCCCAGGCACCTGTGCCCGGGATATTCATATTTGTTCACAAGTAAGAATATCCCATGTCTGATGCTGATCCTCAAAATAAGTCTTTCAAAATTGAAAAATAGCCACTTTGTTAAAAGAGGAAGCATGTGTGGTACAGACTTGGGAGCAGGAGCTTTGTGAAATGAAACATTGTATAAATTTGTATCGGGGCTGGGGGAAGGAAGTATTTCAGTAAACCTTTTCACAAGATTTCTGAGACCAAACAGCCTCCTCACATAAGTTTTCAAAGGATAAATCAGCTTCATGTCTGGGACAATCTGAATGTTTGGCTCTATCACTCAGGCAGTTAGCTGACTCTTAGCTAACTTTTAAACTCCATCCTGGCCAAATAGGCTTATCAGAATTATGCTTGCAAGGGGATTTTGTGTCTGGTTGTAAAAAGATATATTTAAAAATACAGATATTGAAAATATTGTTAAAATGTTTTTAAAATAATATAAAACAAATATTCAGAAGTTTGTTTAAGGTGCGAAATTACTATTTTTTTCTTTGCGGCTGGGGATTATTTTACTTTATGTTAGTAGAGCTTTACTGTCTAAGTCATAGTCTCCATTCCACCCATCTTGTCACTATACAACTGCTTGGTAATTTAAAAAAACTCAAAAGATGTTATGACATCAAATTCATTTCTGATGTGTGTGATAAATATATGAGTTAATGATCTCCTAAATGTCCTGTCATTAACAGCTCTGCTCAGATATTGCAAATCAGCAAATCACAGCATCTAATTTTAGGTTGTGCTCTCTTCTTCCCTTCCTAGCAGCCTTGTTTTTTTCCAGTAAATCCTCCTCAGATTTTGCAAACAGCAGTAGATTCTGTTCTTGAGTCAACCCATCTCAAGTAAGGTCTTCCTCTCTTCCTCCTGACCCAGACATAACTTTTCCCTGAAACATTCTTTTCCAATCAGGTCTGTATTCTCATTTTATGTGCAAGATAAAATAGCTTAAATTTACTCCTTTTCGCTCTGGTGAGAATTCAGACTTGACTTGATTGAGTACCCACTTTTCTGCCTTTCTGACTGTGGTATTTGTAAGGGTCACCTCCAACATCATGTTTCAAATGAGTTGATTCCCCACCCCCAGATCTTTCTTCACTGTCTGTTTTCTCTATAGTATCAAGAGATTGAAAAAAAAATGAGGGATCATATTTTCTGTTTCTCTTCTAGAAAATCAGACTTTGTAGTCTATGCCTAGGATGAGCTAATCAAAAGGGGGGGGGGAATCCACTGGTTATTAGAAGACAGCAAACACCTGCACCTTATCTCTGTGAGAAAGGAAACTTCAAGGCTAGATGGAGCTCGCCCTTTAGTACTGTGTTAATGAGCAGAATGGTTTCAGCTGAGTGACAGGGGGAGGAAGAAGTCATTCTCTTCTTCATGAAAATGCTGTGAAAAATGACACTTAATTGGCAGATCTTCTGGAAGGGTCTAAAAACTGGAGTGAGACTGGACTGAGAGATAAGTAGGCTAAACTAAACTTAGTTTAGCCTACTTATCTCTTAGGAGAATGCTATGTTCCTCTGCTGTTCATGACTTGCACTCTGTAAATGCTCTGGAACATTCAAGAGGAGGAGACTAAGGGCCACAGGTGGGAAGTGAAGCTGCATGTCCCAAGCACAAAAATCGCTACTTATTGCTCTGATCAAACATTCAGCCATCTTTCCTTCTTGGACTTTTCCCTTCTTTTGCTTTAATCTTCCAGTTGCTCTCTACCTTCACCATCAGATGGCAAAAGTTCTTAGCACTCATCCCCACCTTGATTCACTTCCAGCTCTGATTCACATGTGAGTCAACCTGGAGAGATCAGATGCCATGTCATCTTTTGCTGACTCATCCTTTTTTCCCGCTTGTGCTATGACAGGGTTACTGCCAACAACTCTTAATTTCTGTAATGCTGCCTGTCTCTCTCAACACAAGTTCATCCTGGCAGCTGCACACTACAGTATAGCCAACTCTTTACCATTTATTTAGTTTAGCTCATCTCTCCAGATCATCATGCACTCATTGCATAAGGTAAACATCAAACGATTGGTGAAGGGTGCCTAAAAATAAACACTGCTTGTGAGTTCTCACTCTAATTTAAAATGAGCAGGGAATGTCAGATAAAAAAATTTCCTCTTTCTGATAATTCCTCAATACACACTTCAGGTATGATCGCATGGGCATATAGCTTGCATTTTGGTCTTGTAACATGGTCCACAAGCTATTTCTGAGCAATCACATGACATACAGGAAATAGCTCTGCAGTTCAACCCTGATCTGGGCCCAAACTAGACCTTTCTGGTCCAGCAGTAGAGCTGCTACTTTGGGGGGGGGGGGAGTCTGGAGCAATTTCTTGGGAGATGGGAGGGTCACTTCCAGAGAGACTGCTGCCTGAAAAACACATTTCTGGTTCTATTAGATGTGTTCCATTCTCTCCGTCTGATCACACCCTTAATGCTTGGGTGATGTAAAAAACAGAACAGTCTGAGATGCAAGAGAAACATCTCTGAGATGGCTTTTAATCTTTCCATAAGATTGTATGGGTGTGCTCAATGAATGGCTGGAAGCATTTTAGTTGATAAATCATAATCACACATAAATATCTATGGGGCAAAATCTTGTTGCATAATGTTACACCAGCATAAATCAAATCCAGTAACAGAAATAATTTATTTGAACAGATTCAAAGCTTTCTATCCCCACCACCCCCTTTAGGTTCCGAGGCTCTTGGGGGCTCCCTTTTGCTCTGGGGAAACCTTTGGAAGCTTCAGGACAGAGGGAGGAAGCTTTAATAGTAAAAAGAAATTGCTGCCAGTGGTCCTGATCCAGCATAACTTTATGCAACAGGATTTTCCCCATTATAACCAAAGAAAAATTTTAAAATGTAAATGCACTTTGGATTGACAAGGGTGCAGTGGCACTGCAAGGGTAAAAATTTTTACAGTCTCTTCTCAGTAAGCACATTGTAAGTGTTCCTACATGCTTTTTTATTCTAACGTCCAGCAAAGGGGGGAAAAAGCTGTGTGGCCCCTGTAAGAGTTCTAGAAACAAGGTTGGCAATATCTTTAGTGGATCACTAAGATACTAATCAAAGATGTGTGTTCAAACTCAACAGGACCCTTCATTAGGCTGGCCAACACTGATAGTTAAGAATTAACTATCACACTAGCATAAAAGAATTGATGGCTCAAATCAGTTGTGATGGGGCAGAGAAGTCTATGAATCAATTGTGAAAGGGCAGCTGCTGGGCGGCAGCAGTAGAGGAAAGTTACACTTTCATAACCAATGGCAGTGACATTCATGCTGGTTCAGTCGAAAATAACATGGCAGAAGAAGGCAATGGTAAGTATGGTAAGTCACTTCTGAATATTTATCTCCAACCCTATGATGGAGCCCAAAACAAAACGAGAGACAGTGCTGGAAGATAAGACTTCCAAGTCAGAAGCTATTCAATTAATTTCTGAAGAGCAAAGGCTAAGTACAAATAGTGCCACTAAGGAAGCAAATGGATCAAAGCCAAGAGGGCATCTAGTTACTGATATGCACTGGGGGGGATCCAAGTCTGAAGCTGTACAACACATTTAATTTGAATGATTACAGAAAATACTATTTTGGAAATGATGAACCCAGAAGAAATTGTGTAGCCCCAATAGTGAGGCAAGACAAGCAGTCAGTGGCTATAATATTAAGTCTGATCAAACGATATCAAACAAACTTCATGGACAGCCTACCAAGATAACCATCATTCATCTCTATGCTCCAACCCTAAATGGTGAAGAAGGAGAACTGTAAATCTTTATCCACATATCCAGGAAGAGGCTGATCACACACCAGAATTGGATGGACTGATAATTGTAGGTGACTAGAATGTGAAAGGACCAAAGCACAGAATTCTATAAAGTCAGCATTTTGTTTATCTGAAATACATGTTTCAGGTACCTAACAGAAAATTGTACACAAAGACATCACCAGATGGCCAATACAGAAACCAAATAGACAACATATTCCAAGCAGAAGATGGAGAAGCTGTGTTTTTTCTTCAACTACATGACAAGCTGGCAATGGTATAACTCAGCCATGAAAATCAACAGGGTTAAGTTCTGGATTTATGAAAACCCTTTTCATTTTATTAAAAGAGGCATAAATTTTAATGTGCAAAATTTACTGTTGTCTGCATGAAAATATGTTTTCCTCATGAAACTATAGAATAATAAAATAAGAAAAATATATGTTTAAACTTGAAGAGGTGACAAGTTGTAGAATCAATAGAATGAGTATATACAGTATTGTATAACACTGCTGGTGGCTTCCTACAGTTAATTTTGTTGAAAGAGTCTCCAGGATTCCAGTAAGACCTAGAAAACGGGTTTGTAGCAGATTGTGAGGGATGACTTATTCGTCTCTGAGAAGTGAGGAGATATTTACCGCGCTGCATGACAAGCAGGAACTCAACAGGGAAAGCCATTTCCCCGTCTAGAGTGTCTCAAGGCTGAGCGACTGCAGTTCCATTCTTTATACCTCTGCCCAATGACTCAGCTGCTTTAAAAAGACGGGGCCGCGTTAGAGGGCGGGTAATCACATTTGGTAACGACGTAAAATATATACCCCGATTTCTTCACTGAAGGGGAAGGCGTGAGCATGAGCGAGCTTGGCAAGTCATGTGACTTTGGCTGGCGTCACATGACCAGAAGGAAACGAGAAAGGAGAAGTGTCTGCTGCTACCCGGGGGTTTTGCAAAGGGCTCGGGTCGCGCCATGCTCTCCCGGCTGCTGAGAGAGCACCAGGCAAAGCAGAGCGAGAGGAAGGAGTTGCAAGGTGAGCGCGGCCTGGTCCGTCTTTGGAAGCCTCGGGCTGGAGTTCCTCGACTAGCTGTCGTGATCCCTGGGCCTTGCTCTCTGCGCATCACCGGAACAGCCTCCGACTAACAACGGGCGTAAATGCCTCTAGGGTCAACTGTGGCCTGCGGTCTTTAACCCAAAGGCCCATTAATGGGGAGAAGGATTTTGTGTGTGTGTGTGTGTGTGTGTGTGTGTTTGCGCGCGTGCGAATCCAACCGATCCCAAAGGATTCCAAGCGCCTGACCGATCTCCCTTAACTCCCTTTCTACTTACTCCGCGTATCCTGTACCGAAGCTTTTCCTAGAAACGTTTTGCAGCTGTGCCCCCTCGCTCTTGCCCAGGGTGGCAGGCGGTTTCCTCCTGGGGCAGGAGACCCCGACGACGTTAGCAGGGCCCCGGGTTCTCCAGACTCAGCCCTTGTTTATAATCTGCCTGCACGTTTTTAAAAACAGATTAAGGGCGGTGTTGAGCATACATGCGAGTCCTTGAAAAACGGTGTGCTTCTGGGAAGAACTGCACAGTTGTAGGAGTGTTCACACGAAATGTGTTTTGCCCTGGTGCCCCTTGTTCACATGGGCACTATATGACTATACAGTATTAGGCCCTGCCTAATGGTAGTTTCTGATGCTGTCTCGCTGTTTTTTTTGTCCTGTGTCCACGTCCACTAGGCTGTATGAAAGTACTGAAGTGGGTGGAAAGGTACATTTGAAATATGTTGAGCACATTTAAGGTTTACTGATAACAAGAATGCCAAGAGGCAGCAGCGTGTAAAGCCCTCCCATCCTGGACTGTGAGGAGAACTACTGTAGTAGTGTCCATAGGTGCATTTGGTGGGGACATGGGTGAGGGCCTTCTCTGTTGCTGCACCCAGACTCTGGAACCCCCTCCCATAGGCATTTTTAGTGTGGTACTTGTTTGATTTTTTAAAAAAATTGTATACTTACAGTTTTTAGCTTTTGAATACTGCCTTTTAATGATGTGAGCCACCTTGGCTTCTTTTTCAGGAGAAAGGCAGAGTAAAAATACATTAAATAAATTTGTGCTTTGAAAAGTGTTGCTATCCCTGATATAGATGCATCCTAGGTTTGTACCACTCTCAGAAATCTGTTAAACTTTAAAAATACTGAAAGTCCTTGTTTTGTTGTCTAGAAAGGCGCCGGCGAGAGGCTATTGCTGCAGCTACTTGCTTAACAGAAGCCCTGGTTGACCACTTAAATGTGGGGTAAGTGATACTGTGCAGTCAAGTATGGATGGGTGTTACTGTCCCAGCTTGTCAGTTGGGATTGAACGATATCTTACAAGGGAGAGAACAGTTATGTTTTCTATTTTCCTTACTGAAAAATAAGCATGGGGAATTACATCAGGATCCTAGAATAAGGAAGTGTCTGTCATAGTAACAATTGTATGTCATTAAATTAACTCTGGAAACCTTTCCAGGGTATAAAGTATTCAAAAGTGCTTTACAAGTGCCTCCTCTTGAAGGCTTTCTTCATTTATGCAACTCACCCAAGGCAAAGAAGTGACATGGCTCATAACTCCATCACCTTGCAGTGATCTCCTCTGGCTAGTTTTACAGATGTTACAGGCAGGATTTGATCTCCTTGCCCTTGGGCATTCCAACCTACTAAGCTGTAGCAGAAGAACTGTAACCTTTTCTCCCCTACTGTCCTCCCTCTCTAGATCATTGTTTCTGATTACTAGTTGCTAAGGAACATGAACAACAGGATAATGTTGCCCATTATGTTGTGGTTAGGCCTTATCTTGAGTACTGTACTGCATCCAGTTCTGAACACAGCACTTCAAGAAGGATGCCAACAAACTGGAGCAAGTTGGGAGGAGGGCAACAAGGGTCATCAAGGGGCTGGAAAGAGCCTATGAAGAAAGACTGAAAGAAGTGGGCATGTTTAGCCTTGGGAAAAGAAGAATGAGGGGAGATATGAGAGCACTCTTCAAATACTTGAAAGGTAGTCATACAAAGAAGGAGGAGCATCTGTCCTTGATCATCCCAGTGTGCAGGACATGCAACAATGGGCTGAAGTTACAGGAAGCCAGATTTAGACTGAATATCGGGAAAAACTTCTTACCTGTTAGAGCAGTACAACAGTGGAACCATTTACCTTTGGAGGTGGTGAGTATTCAAACTCTACAGGCGTTCAAGAGAAAATCGGACAATCATTTGTCAGATCTGTTTTGATTTGGATTCCTGCATTGAGCAGAGGGTTAGATTTATAGGCCCCTTCCAACTCAATTATTGTTGTGGGTTTCCCATAGATATTTGGTAACCCACTGTAAGTATGGTTGCAGGACTATGTAGCCTTTGGATTGAACCCTGTTCCCATGATAGAGCCCTGCACATTTTTGTTGTCTAAAATGATCTGTTTAAAGCCATGGATCATTTTTGGTAGTGCAGACTACAGATGGAGTAGAAGGAGCGTTAACTTAGGCTGCGGTAGGAGGTGAAGGATTAAAGATCTCCCACTTCCTACTAGGCTTTTGATTTCCACCCTTACTTCTAAGTAAGGAGGAACAGGTGCTGGTGCTGCCTGTTATGTCAGTAAAATAATATATAATGTAACTCTTATTTCCCTCCCTCTGGGAATTAAAGGAAAGTATAATAGCTAAGAGTCTTAAATTGTGGGCCAGATGTCCCCAATTAAGTCCTATTACCACCAGCTTAAATTTATTATGTGGGATTTGATGAGACCCTCAGTCCCCCATTCACAATACGTATGGCGTTTCTAAGTATTCCTGGGAGAGCGTATACAAAAGGTTTTCAGTGTTATTGTAAAATATGAATGCTAGGTATCACTGTAACTCTTTGTTGCTTTGCATATGGGTGTATAATTGTTCAGTCCATGATTAACTCAGTTTTGCTTCACCAAAAGGATTGGGCTGTTCATTTACAAACAGGAAGAGACCCACTCCTCTTCTTGTGATCTCTCCATTAGTTCCCTCTAACTCATCACCCCAGGCCAAAGATCTTGAGACACAGCAAAAAAAAAATGATATCAGTACGCAGCATGAATTAAGACATTTAGCATCCAACTCGGCAGTTTTTGCTATCTGAAATAAGCAACTAGAGAATCATGCTATCATGTGGCGCACTCACAGCTCCTCTGTGACTATAATTGCAACAGCTTGGCTGCAGTGGGGTTTGGGGAAAACCTACATTTGCATTTTGAAAGGAAAGCCTATGTGCAGTCAGAGTTGTTGATTTGCTTGTAACTGCTGCCGTTTCCACAGCCAGAGGCCAGTTTCTGCAGCAGCTCCACTGTTTCATTGTGGGAGTTGCAACAGGAAAAAATACTGTGAACTCTCGGGTTTTATCCATGGTTCCCTTGCAAATTACTTTGAGTTATCTCTGCTCTTGCTGGGCCACACACCAGTAGATGTGGATTTTGGAGCAGTGGGGCTAGAGGTAGGCTTCTCTCAGTTGTTGAGCTTGGATGGTGGGTAAACAAACTGGAAGGCAACGACTGTCTCCTATCAACAATGCAGTCCTCCCAGACCAGACCTTGCCAGCCAGAGCCCTCTGGGAAGCCCAGAAGCTCGATAGGAGGACATGCGCCTTCTCCCAAGTGATGTTCAACCCTGTGGTGCCTCTGAATGTGGAGTTGCACATTGGCATCATGACTAGGTAAAGGTAAAGGTCCCCCTTGACATTTAGTCCAGTTGTGTCCAACTCTAGGGCGCGGTGCTCAACCCCGTTTCCAAGCCATAGAGCCAGTGTTTGTCCGAAGACATTTTTTGTGGTCACGTGGCCAGCGCGACTAGACATGGAACGGCGTTACCTTCCCACCGAGGTAGTACCTATTTATCTACTCACATTTTTACATGTTTTCGAACTGCTAGGTTGGCAAGAGCTGGGACAAGCAACAGGAGCTCACTCCGTCACGTGGATTCAATCTTACGACTGTTGGTCTTCTGACGTTGCAACACAGACACTTCTGCAGTTTAACCCAAAGCGCCACCACGTCCCTTTTGGCATCATGACTAATAGTCATTAATAACCTTACCCTTCACCTTCAGTATGTCTCACCTCCTTTTGGATCCCTCTAACTTGTGACTGTCAGGACATCTTGTGGACGGTGACTTGCATAGAAGGAGACATTGTGTCAAATGAAGTACATAGATGATGCATTCCTTTTTTTGTTGGTTTATTCTCTCACTGTTCACGCTCAATGGGACAACCTGGGGTCCTGGGACTAAGAGAGAGAAAAAAGAAACGTCTTCTGTCCGCTCTCTCCACACCACCTATGCATAATTTCATAAGCCTCTTTTGATGTTCCTTTACTTATTGTTCTTCTATACTGAAAATCCCCAGACATTTCCTTTTCCTTGTTGCAACCCCCTAATCATTTTGGTTGCCCTTCTCTGAATCTTGGTCTAGCAATGCTTGATGTCCTTGTGAGAACTATTAAACGTCATGTTTCCATTCCTACATGTCGTGACAAGTCTTGGAAGGGTAGTCCCAGGTCAACAAAACAAAAGGAATAATTGCCAAGAATAACAAAAAATATACCAAAAATATATTTTAAAGTTGGATGGAGATTTCAGTAACCAGGTATCTGAACCACTCAACTCCCTCTGTTCTGCTTTTGTACTATATTTATGTACATGGAAAGTAGACAGTGCTGGCGTGGTAGTGTTTATATCGATTGATTCTTGTCCTTGACTAGGTGTGTCCATGTCTTGGGTATTGGCACCATCCAGCTCTGTGGTCAGCAGATGGACAAGGGAAGAAGCTGCCTTTGCCATTTCCTCCTTCTGCCTCACACTTCCCTGGGGGATTTCATCAGCACTGCCAGCCTGTGGCCATTATGGGGAGTGATGGGAGAAATGGCTTTGGCCAGCCTTGCCTACAAGGCCTTTTCCTGGGTTGTAGCCAAACGATGTATATTCAAGACAGAAAAAGAACCAGGAGTGCTTATAAAAAGACCCGAAGTAAATTTTGAAATATTATTACTGCTACTGCAGCCAAAAGAAAAAAAAAGCATGCACGCTATTCACTTTCTTGTTTCTTGTCTGCAAGAATCACATGACTGCTCCTGGGGAGTTGCTGTGTTTATATGCTCTGGGAAAGTGACTGGTGCTCCAACTGCAGGTTATAAGGACACTGCTTTGGCCAACTAGTCACGTTGCCTCTGTTGGAAACTGGAGTAGCATAAGCAAATAGGGCTTAAAATCTAAATCTGCCACCATCACCCAGCCACACAGAGGTGGATGGGGCTCTTTGACTCTTAACATCAAGAGATGTTGATAGGGGGAAGAATTGCCAGTGCCTGTAACGGATTTCCTTGACCTGGTGCCATCTGAATGTATTGGATTCCAGTGCCCATTGGCCATGATGGGAACTGTTGGTAAACGCAGTCTATGGGGCACCCCTCTTTTCTTGTTCTCAACCAGTCCTTTAAGAGCACAGTTGAGAAAAGGCAGCTTCAAGAACCCCCAGGATTGCTGGGAGGCCCAAAGTCTCTCTGGTTCCACCCAGAGGCTCACCAGATTATATAGATTGTTGATGCTTAGAGGCTGAAAATGCAAACAGTGAAGTATGTAAGGTGGAAAATTTCTCGCTGGAAGAATATCCGAAAAACGCCAGTCTTAACTTCCTATGGACAATTACCTGCAACAGAGACATTACAGTCCTGTTTCCCAGATTTAATCCAGTTCTTTTGCCAAGTGTATACGTATAGTCATTCACCTCACAGTAGAAAGGAAATGTGTCAGCTTGGTTCTCTGTCTGGCCAGGCAAGAGACATCTGTCGGTGAGGCTGGGTCTGGCTGATAATAACCAGGTTCGACACAGCCCTGGCATGAACAGATACCACAGGCAGCCCAGGAAGGCTAGGAAGTGAGATGATGGCAGAGAGGCCCTTGCTGCTGTTCTTGCTCCTCTACCCACAGCCTCCTTTGGGGCTGTAGTGCTGATACAGACAAATCAAGGGAGTGTTGGTATGAGTGGCCTCTAGAGGCTTTGCAAGGGTCATGGAGTGAGGATGACACCTTTTTCTTGGAGGCTGTGTTCGGTTTGGGGAGGAAAGCAATTTCTAGCAGCTTACAATAGAAGACAGAGTGTGCTGAGCATTGGGGTCCCAGTGTTGTTTCTCTTAAATTGTTACATGATTTGTATTCTTGAAGGCTTTCATGGCCAGCATCCGACGGTGGTTGTAGATTTTTCGCGCTGTTTGGCAGTGTTCTGGAGGATGTTACATGATTGGTTTGTCCATTTCCCCCTCTCCCCAGCTCCCCATACATGCCTCAAGAATGGGCAACCAGTACCTGCCACAGGTTTTAGACTGCAGCTCTGTAGCTTCTGACCATTAGCCAAGCCCTGCTGGACAAAGCTGAAGTTGAAAACATGGGAGAGCACTTGTGTTTCTACTGACCAGACCAAGTGAAGGGTAAAGATTCAGGTATCCGAGAATGAAGGCAGCTCCCGGAAGCAGAATAGGGTATTCCTACCTCTGCTGGCTCTATACAGCTGGAATATAGAATAGTTCAGATTGCATTTCATGAACCACTTGTTTTGGAGGACAGAAAGTCTCAAGCTTGTGAATTGCACAGAACTATCCTTAAGGCAGGAAAGACTTCTTTCTTTGGCACCCATTCAGCAGCTAATCTTGTGGCTGCTGGGCGGTTTTTTTGTTTGGTTTACACCTCTTCATATTTTTGCAAAGTGGCTAGCTTGCCCTCTTCAGGCAATTCTTTTGCCTCCCTTAGTAAGGGAAATCTCTTGCGCATCCTTCACCTGCCTTTGCCTTAATAGCGATTGGATCCAGATGTTTCCAGTGCTTCATAATGATTGCCAGATGTTGCTTAGCCACTAAATCCGCTGCGGCTTGGGAACTTACCCAGCTACAGACTCCCAGCGCCTGCCTCTGCCCCTGGGGTTAGTTAGCTTACTCTGAGCTGGGAAGAGCTGAGCAGAAAATGCAGTGATGGAGAGAAACATCTAGGGTTCCTCCCCTGCTCATTCCAGTTAATTGATGAGCTTTTTCTTCCCCCTCTAGGGTGGCGCAGGCCTATGTGAATCAAAGGAAGCTTGACCATGAGGTGAAGACGCTGCAGATCCAGGCTGCTCAGTTTGCCAAGCAGACAGGCCAGTGGATCAGCATGGTGGAAAACTTCAACCAGGCACTGAAGGTCAGTGGGGTGCTAACATGAATGGGTGGGGGCACATGCTTCTTCCACAGTAATAGCAGATCATCCCACAAAGAACAGCAGATTCTCTAAACAGGAGAAACTACCAGCGGGTTTATGCAAAAGGAGATAAGGGAGATTAAGCATGGGTTCTGTTTTGTCCCCCATGTTTTTTTTAACATATACAGTGGTGCCCCGCAAGACGATGTTAATTTGTTCAGCGAAAATCGCTGTCTTGTGAAAACATTGTCTTGCGAAATACGGTTCACCATTGGAATGCATTGAAATCCATTTAATGTGTTCCAATGCGGAAAAATCGTCGTCATTTTGCAAAAATCGCCCATAGAGAAACCGTTTTGCGAAGCGCGGATCAGCTGTGAAAATTGCTGTCTTGCAAAAAACGGTCCCAAAAACACCCGTTTTGCAAGTCGCGGACTCAGCTGTCAAAACCGTCATCTTGCGAAAATTGGTTAAAAAAAAACCCCATCTTGCAAAGCACGATCCGAAACATCGTCCAACGAAAATTGCCCATAGGAAACACTGTTTTGCGAAGCGCTATAGCAATTGCAAAAACTCATCATCTAGCGAATTAACCGTTTTGCGAGGTAATCATCTAGTGGGGCACCACTGTACATAGTTTCTCAGGTCTGAGGATTCCTGGAGGAAACAGAAGATTTAGCATCTAGATTGGGGTTGGTGGTGTTCAGAGTGCTTCTGCATCCTAACTGTGTAACAAGAGTTGGTTTTGTCCATCTGGACTTTATTATTTGGAGAGCACGGCTTGCAGTTACACCTGAGCTCTGACAGAACCCAAACTTTCTAAAAACAGTAAATAAATCACCAGACATGGACATCGTTCCAGGCAGAAGAGCCACTGCAGAATGGAAGAGCATGTTGCTCCCATCCATAGTCTGGGTTCCTGGTGGATGGGCAAAGGGCATCAGGTGTTCTTAGTTAGTCACTGACTTCTCATCCATTGATCCTCCACAGTGAACTTGCAAACAAACTGATCAGTTTCCTCATGCTCCTAATAAGAGTGTAGTTTGTTGTGTTGAGTACTGGAACCCTGTAACTTTACATAGACAGGGGGATACTCCTTCCCATTTCATGTAGGATCTGAATATGGTCTTTGTGTGAATTCTTTGGAATTCTGTGCGAATTCTAGTTAGGAGATGAACTTCTCATTGCATTGCCGCTGCATGTACCAATTTCATGACAGCACCTTCTCCCTCTGCACTGGAAGAAGAAAGAGAGTGCTTAACTTGCTGGCAAAGAAAGGATGAACCTTCTCACTCCTCCTCCAGGCGAAGTCATCCTCTCTATAGGACACTAGGCAAAAAGTAACAGGCAATAGGTTTATTTGACCACAAGGCTTCAGGAGAGGCTCTTGTGAGCCTAGGCAGTTTCCTGCCTAGGTAGCAGTCAAGTCATCTGGAAACGTGAAGAGTAGAAGTCAAAAGGCATTAACATCTCTTGACAGGAGACATCCCTTCTGTCTTTTTCGGTGGGACCAAGTGTCAGGCTGTCTCTTTACCATTTGAGAGGAAACCAGGAGCTCCAGGTATGGAGGCAGAGTGAGAAGGCCCCGGACTGGAGCCATGAGCTGGCTTGGGGGTAGTGGAGGAAAAGTTGAACACTCTGAGAAAAGCAAGGTGTATGCTTTTGATATACAGTGTATCCCTTTTCACAGCTGTTTGTTTTGTTTTGTTTTGTTTTGTTTATAACAGTATAGACACCTTGGTGAGATAATTCCCATGGTAAATGAGCTTCTTGCAGCTACATGTGGCCAGTAATCCTGACAGTAACCAGTTGGAGAGCACCATCTGCTGGGCAGAGGCTGCCCAAAATTATAATGTTGAAAAAGAAACTAACAAGCCTGTGTTGCTCCCCCAGAATGGCTCAGATGAATACAGTACATGTGAAGTTTGTACCTGTAGGTTCTTCGGGCCTAGGCAGGATATATATGTAGCAGTGCTAATACCATATATAATATAAGGTAGTATGGCATAATTTACAGATACAAAGGACACTAAGGGAGGATGGGCAGAAAAGTTTTATTCTATTATAGACCTTATTTTCTTAATGCTTATTCTTCTAATTCTCTTGACATTCAGATGTTCGGACCTAACTAAATGTCTGGGACAAAGACCAAGCTTGGTCCATGCACATCTGCGTACCATGGAAAAACGGAAAGACTGATGGTGGGTTCTTCTCTTTTGGGCAGGAAATTGGTGATGTGGAAAACTGGGCACGCAGCATCGAGATGGATATGCGGACGATCGCCACAGCCCTGGAATATGTCTATAAAGGCCAGCTGCAGCCTTCCACTTCTTGAGATGGGCCCTTGCCTGTTGAGCCTCGGCGGCCACATAACTTAAGATTCCTTCTCTCGTTCTGTCGTGCCAGCTGAGGGCAGCCGTGGCGCATGTTTCCCTGCCTGCCAGCCTTTGCTCAGCTTCTGTCGCTGCAACGTGCGGCTGCTGTAAGAGTCACTGCTGGGCCTTATCTCTGGCCCCGGCTGTCTCCGAGGAAGTGTGGTTCTTTCCTGTTTCTGGGGAAATAGAAGCAGCCTGGCATGAGGCGAGGGGGAAAAGGTCCTCCTTACCACATTGAAAGGAGAAGGGTTGTGCTTTTTCCAGTGCAGCCCTTCGGGGATCTCTGCTGTGAAGTTAAGAGTGATGGATTAAAAATAAAAAACAGAATTTCCAAACAAACTGCAGATGTTGTGAGATCCACTTACGCGAGCCAGGTGTGCCCAGCCCCACTTCAGAGAGTACAAGCACGGGTGGCTTTCTTCCTTCTCTGGCCCAAAGAAGCCAGCCCCATGGAGATGGGAGTCCTTCAGAGTAGGCTTGGCCGGGTGCCCATTAGGTCTCCCAGCCTGGCCTCCTCATCCTCTTTAGTTCTTAAATCCCTCTCTGAAGGTCTTTTTCAAGCCTTAACAAAGGAACCCTTTCTCAGGCTAGTTTGTTTTTAATCTACTGTGATTCAGCCCACAGTACACGCTTGCTCAACAGGGTAACGTAAAAGGAGAGGAGGGTTCAGCCCCATGTTGTAACCTGCCCCCCTTTTGCTGCATAGGAAACAAAATATTCTGATATGGTTAAGGAGAAACTGTTGTTCAAGTAAGCTCTCCCATCTCCTTCCACTCTTAATTCTTACCAGATGCGTTACTTAATATGTCGTCTTCCAGCTTCTTAAAATGGGTGTTAGCTGGCAGGATTTCCTGCTTCCCCTCCCTTGTGTATGTGTGTGCAGATCTACCTCCCATCTGCTTCCATAGTTACAGGGATGAGGAGCTGTTGAATCAATAATGCCTTTTCATTGCATTTCTTATGGGCAAGAGCACAGAGGGTCACAAGATTAGGAGGCAGAATTTGGCAGTGAAATCTCAGCTTTTAAACACTCTCCTTCACCCTTCCTATTCAACTGTTTGTCTCGTTCATTTGTTGCAGCCGCTTTCTTGCCAACCCAGAAGGCTCCACCCCATTTAAAAACAGGGACATGGTGTGTTGTTGTCCTTTCCATTCTAGTTCTTGCAGTTCCCAAGAAGTCAAACTATGATGTTAGAGGGAGCGCATCATTTCAAGCTGGAACCTCTTTAGTGTTCCTGAGACATGATTATGGCAGACTTTCATGCCTTGAGCAGTCATACTACAGATGAAACCCATGTTCACATTCTGATGAAAAATTATACAACAAAGCTGGTTATTTTGTAAGCTACAAGGAGGCATGACAATCTTATGCCATGACACTTGTTCAATACATAACAAATGCTCTCTTCTAAGGATTTTCTGTCTTTAGCATGTTGTGGCAAATTTCCTGTTTGTCACTCGGTACTGCAGGAAATGCGTAGAAACCAGTTCCTGTGAGAAATGGTTGAAGGAACTCAGCACATTTAAACTGGAGGAAAGGGAGAGGTAATAGGATAGACGTGATGTGGCAACCAGGTTTTCTGCAGCTCCAGAAGGTAGTGGATTTAAATTGCAAGAAAGGATATTTCACTAAACATTAGGGGGAACAGCCATTTAACAGCAGGATGGATTGTTTGGGAGGTAGTACGCTCTTCTTAATCTGAGCTTTTAAAAAAAGAGATTGGATTGCAGGAGATCTGCAATCTTGAGGTGTGGATCTCCTTAATTGGTAGAGGCTTGGGCCCTTGGAATCCTCTCTGGCTGTACAATTCTAGGCAAGAGAAGTCTCAATATTTGGCAGCAGAATTAAAAGATGGAAAGTGTTGCTGGCTAAAAGTAGAGGAGCCCTTTTGTTTCTTTCAACAGACACCTGTATGATTTTCTTTCTAGTGTGTGGATGTATCTTTACTCTAAAGAGCATTGCTGAGCTGTTCCTCTCCCATTTTGGCACCCAGTTCATGAACATGTATTGTAGGACATCCGTGTACAGACAAGGTACATGATACATAAAGAATCTGACATTACTCAATGTTTGTTCAGAGAAAACGTGAGCACTCGGGCATCTTCCTTTGAATCTGGCAATGTGCTGCTCTGAAGCACGAAGGGGGCTGTTTTTCTACCACAAAGTCTCCTCCCTGCCCTTCACCACTTAAATGGAAAACCACTTCGGGAGTGGTCGCTTCCTCTGTGCTTCTTGCTTGATCGTGCCTCACAGATTGACTAATGAACAAACCAGAAGCATGCCAGCACCATCCAGACATGTTAGATGAACCACTCCCGTTCTCTGGAAGGTACCTGGTTTGAGAAAGCCTGCTGTGTGTATGTACGTATGTATATATGTTTATATGCCACTTTTCTCCTAATGGATCTTCGGTAAGTTAAAGTATTAAAAAGCAAAGTTAAAAGCTAAATAATAAGTTACAATATTTAAAACATTTTCAACATACTATATTAAAAACTCACAAATAAGAACAATATAAAAAAACACAGGTAAAACAAAGGAATAAAAACAATCCTTGAATAAGCTGACTGAAGAAGTTATTTGGATGAGCAGCAAAATGTTTAAACCTAACAAGAAAGAAGTCCAGTTGCCATGATTCAACTTCCAGAACTCTTTTTTAAAAAAATACACTTGGTCATTTAAAGGAAACTCTGCCTGAAGAGAAAGGTCTTTGCCTGCTTGCGGGAGGACAGCAAAGATGGGGCCAGCCTGGCTTCCCATGGGAGGGAGTTCCAAAATATGGGAGCATCAACAGAGAAGGCCCTCTCCCGTGTCCCCACCAGACGTATCTGTGAAGGTGGTGGGATCACGTGAAAGGCCTCTCCTGCTTATCCTAATACCCAGGTAGGCTTATAAAGGGAGATACAATCTTCTCAACAGCTTGTACCAAGCCATTTAGGGCTTTATAGGTTAAAATCAGCACTGGGCATTGTGGAAATGGATCAACAGCGGTAGGTGTTAAAAGACAGTGATTTTAAAATGGAGCTATATATCCTTACATGGATTCCCAGTGTGGTGCAGCAGACAGAATGATAGTCTAGGACTCTGGAGAACTGGGTTTGAATGTCCACTCTACCATGGAAACTCACTTGGGGGGACAGAACTGGTAAAACCACTCCTGAAATAGCTCACTTATCTTGAAGGCCCTATTCTGGTTGCTCTAAGCCAGTTCTAACTTGATGGCACAGAACACACACACATGCATCCTAACAGAGGAGTACTCTGCAAATATTGGGAAGCAATCCAAATACTGAGCAGCACCTCCTCAACCTCTTGCAGTGGTTCCTAATAGCCCCTGAGAAGAGCTGTGGTATACCATTCACCATGCCATGAGGGTAAAATCCAATATATCTTTTCTCAAATCCTTAAAGTGGCATAAAGTAAAAAGGAATTTCTTTTCCTCTCCTTCAGATGATCCCTCACCTCTATAATGAAACAGAAGTATAAAGGCCATTCCAGAAAGACAGCTCTGGGAGACACATTCAAATAAGGGGGAAATAGCTTCTGAAAAGAAGCAGTAGAAAGCTGACCTAAACCTAAGGGTAAGAAGTTGGCAGGCGGCCACAGAATCCTGTTGAAGGTATGCCTGAGTTCTGCATTTTATAAGCATACGTATCTACTATGAATAAACATACATATCAAAATAAGAACAACCCTCCTTTTCTGGAGTGTTGTTTTTAAGTCCCCATTTTTTACACCTGTATCTTAGCAGACATTCCATCAGACCAATCTGCACTAAAGGTGAAGAACCCCTGGGTTAGAGGTTGGTTTAGGGCTGGGAAAGTCTACCAAGATAGGCAGCTGTGAATTAACAGCTCTGTGAGTACAGGCTAGTTCCTGTCTCTCAGCCCGAACCTGCTACCTCTCAGGCTTGTTGTGAGGATCACTGGTTGAGAGGCAAACCATGCCTATGGTGGATGGAATATAAAGAGGAGTGAAAAACTCTCCACTGTTTCCAGATTGCATGGTTTGACCTCGTTTTAGCTTGCTGTGTGTGCCACACACTGTTTCTCAGGCAGGGTTCAAGGAGACTTGGTCCCTTTGTCTTGCTTCCTAACACATCAGTTTTTTGTTTTTTCAGTCAAGTGATCATTCCCTACTTCTTCACACAGACACACCTCTTGTTTTTTTCTTGGGCTCTCCAGACTTTTAATCGGAATATAGATGAGTGGAAATGGTCTGAGCAGATTTTCATTCAGCCGGCACCAAGAATTAATGCTAGGCTGAGTTCCTGCCCCGGGTCTCCGTCATCAGGGAGCTGATTGGGGAGGGCTCTGGCCTCTCCCCCTCCGTGGACTTTGGCTAAGAGCTGGACTTTTTTCCTGCTCTGTTGTGCAGCAGCAGCAGCAGCAGCAGCAGAGAAGCAGGGTATAGTGCCCCAAGCACAAGCGTGAGTAGCTGCTTTTTTTTCCAGGGTCTGGTTGAAGCTGTTGAGAAGGTAAGGGAGACCTGTGTGAGCGGGAGGGCGAACACTGCCCTGTTTAGTCCTATCCATTAAAAAGAAAAACTACAGCATGATGGGTGTGGAAGCTGGGCAGTAAAGAATGCTGATAGGAAAAAAAACCTGATTCATTTTACATGTGGTACAAGAGCTTTGCAGATAACCTAGATCAGTGATGGCGAACCTATGGCAGGTATGCCACAGCTGGCACACGTAGCCCTTTCTGCCGGCATGCAAGCCATAAGTCGCCAGATTGCTACTCCCCCACCCCCCGGCAGCCAAACCTGAGTAGGCAGCTGCAACCGCGGTACTGGTGCCCGGACAGGTGGCAGGTCAGGATCCAGAGCTGCTGGTGCTGGCTGCAGATCTGGAGTCGAGTCTCGAGGCACCTCAATGCTCATTCATGAGGTCACCATCAATTGGGAGTGACTTGATGGCACATAACAACAAACAGCATTATCTGCCTCTGCCTCTGCCTCTACGCTTGCAACACTGTGATCCATCTTGTGGCTGGGAAAACTGAAGGCATGATAGTCTGGTTATAGTTTTGACATCTGAAGAAGCTCTTCATTATTCAGATCTGCCTGAGGAAAGTCAAGTATTGTGTACTGAGAGCCTTGTTAGGAACAGAAGCTTGGAAGTTACAGCTAAAGAAAATGAACTATTGCTGATTAATTTTTATAAAAGCTTGATATTTGAAACCTTGGTGTGTTTTTTTCACACTTCTCTCATATGTCTCTAACTCATCCTATTATCATCTGCTGTGAGGTTAATGTATATCCACTTAGAGGCGTTCAATGTATTCACGAAGACTTTCACGGCTGGGATCTGATGGTTGTTGTGGGTTTTTTGGGCTCTTTGGCCGTGTTCTGAAGGTTGTTCTTCCTGACGTTTCGCCAGTCTCTGTGGCCGGCATCTTCAAGGACAGCCCCATTAGTACTACTCCCCTTGTGCTTGATTCTACACAGAGTGCTGTCCTCTGAAGATGCCGGCCACAGAGACTGGCGAAATGTCAGGAAGAACAACCTTCAGAACATGGCCAAAGAGCCCCCCCAAAAAACCCCACAACAACCATTATATCCACTTGTTTGCCACTTTGGAAGGACTTCATGCTTGCCATGGGCTGAAGAGCTGCTAATCCTCCAGTTGAGAAAGCAGGCAGACTGCATGCTGAGAGTTGTGTACAGTATTCTCTTTGACAAATCCCAAAGGGGTAAGAGTTGCAATGCTGGACTTGGTATGTGAGGGGGCGCAGAAGGGTGGACCCTTCAAGACAAAGGTTAATCAGCAGAGTGAATAAAGATCTCCGGTTTTCCTATTGCACTCCCCCCCCCCCATCTGAGTGTTATTCTGCATCTGTGATCTGGAGACTGTCTCCTTCTCCTCTATCTCCTTCTGGAGACTGTCTCCTCCTTTGGGGCAATTTGCTTCAAAATGACAATTTTTGCACAAAACACACTGATGAATGACAAGCCTGGGTGGCAATCAGGAGCCTAGGACTGCCTTAGGCTGTTACAAACAACACTGTGGCATCTTAAAGGCTAAGAAAAGGATTATAAATCTCATGGGTTTGTGCTCCAGAGACCACTTTGCCTGCTACCGTTTCTCTTTTCTAAATTGTGCTTGATCACAGTCCAAATATTTGTATTTATGCAATTTCTATGTTGCCTTTCTCCGCAGGGGACCAAAGGTGGCTCACAAACAATTCAAAATATAGAATAGTACAGTAGTGGTTAAAAACACCTAGGAATTATCATTAAACAATTTTTTAAAACATTTTAAAATAACATTATTAAAATCTCTAAATTTAATAAAGACAGCATTCCTAAAATCCTCATGTATTGCTTAAAAGCCTGCCTGAAGGGAAAGGGCTTTTGCCTGCTGACAGAAGGACACGAGGAAGGAGGCCAGCCTGGCTTCTCAGAAGCAGTGCCTTCCAAAGCCTGAGAGCAGCCACTGAGAAGGCCCCGCTCTCGTGTCCCCACCAAACGAGCGTGGGGAGATGGTGGAACTGAAGTAAGGGCTTCCCCAAAAGATCTTTACAGCTGAAAAGGTGCATATGGGGTAATATTGTCATTAGATAGCCTGGCCCCAAGCTGCATAGAGCTTTATGGGTCATAATCAGCACCACAAACAGTCACAGCTGGCACAGGTACTCGCCACTGCCAAGACCCTGTGTACCCTGGCTCAGGTTTGAATCCAAGAGCACACCCAACTTGATTTTTCTGGCAGAGTGTAACCCCATTCAGCACAGGCTGAACCACTAGCTCCTGATTTACACTTTGACTGACCAAATGCACCTCTGTCTTGTCTGATTTAAGTTTCAGGTTTTTGCCTTCAACTAGTCCGTTACTCATGTAACAGACAATACCTTCCTTGGAATCAGATGAAAAGGACAGATAGAGTTGTCTGGAAGTTGAGTCATGGCAACTGGACTTCTTTCTTGCTAGGTTGAAATGTTTCACTACTCACCCAAGTAGCTTCTTCAGACTGAAAAAGCTACTTGGATGAGTAGTGAAACGTTTTCAACCTAATAAGAAAGGAGTCCAGTTGCCATGGCTCGACTTCCAGATAACCACACCAGGATGACTGAGAATCTTCACAGAGAGGTAGAGTTGGGTGCCATCTGCATATCAATGGCATCAAACCCCAACACACTCCCAGCCATTTCATGTAGAAGTCGAGTAGCAGGGGGACCAGGACTGAACCCTGGGGGACACCCAAGTCAATGACCAGGGAGTTTGAACAGGACTTCCTCACCACCACCACCACCCGAGTCCAGCCATCCAGGAAGGACTGGGATTACTATAAAACAATACCTCCCAAACCTATCCCAGAAGGATACCATGATGGAAATCTCAAAAGCCACAAATAAGTCCCGTGTCCACCAAGGACATAGTTCCTCTGTTCAGTAACCAGCATCGGTCACCCACCCAGCTGACCAAAGACATCTCTAATCCACAGCCAGGCCTAAAGCCATATTGAAATAGACTTAGATAACCCACTTCATCCAGGAACTCATGGAGCTGAAGCACCACCACATGCTCCAATGTCTTACCCTGAGGATTTCCCTTGTTCCAGGAAGGTCTTTACTGGATCACCTGTCAAGATAGCAGAAAGCTCTCCAAGAGCCATCAGGAAACCACTGGGATCCATCAGCCCTCTAAGAGTGGGGCATCTTAATTGGTCCCCCCCAAAAGGGTGGGGCATCTTAATTGGTCCCCCCCAAAAGCAGAGTCTCCATTCCAAAAGTATAAGTCCCACCAGGCGGTGCTCTGTCCATGACAATGGAAGTGCAGAACACTGGTTCAAGAGCGTGGTTTGCAACAGGAGTGGGGCCAGATGCCACTTGGGACAGCCCTGTCATTATCATAGTTGACATGGAAGTCCTGAGCTGCTCCAGATAAAATGGCCTCTGCATGGATGTTGATGTCCCCCAGCATGATCCACTGAGGCAACTCTAGTACCACACCTGAGAGCGGCTCAGTCGGCTCAGGAAGGGAGGCTGCTGTTGTGTAGCAGGGGAGACAGTGCACCGACAGAATCCCTATTCAGTCCCAGGCACCCACTCTCCGATGTGAACACCCAGACCCAGCAGATGATGGAACAAGACACCCAGTGAGGGAAGTGGGATTTCAATAGATTATCACAACATTGCTTCCTCCCCAGGCCCCACATCTGACCTGCTGCTTTACAGAGAACCCAGGTGGGCAGAGCTGAGAAAGATTAGCTCCTCCTGCTTCATCTAACCAGGTCCCTGTAATATGGGGCAAATAGACACATAAGCGCTCTCTCTCTCTCTCTCTCTCTCTCAGATCATTCCTTTAATGTCTCCTAAAAGGAGGACAAACGGTTAACATTCAGGTAATATTTGACCTGCTCTACACATGCAACAGAACTTGCTGAAGTTTTATATGTAGAATGGCCATTTGGCAAGCTTAAACACCGGTGAGAACAAGATGAGTGTTATGTCTAGGAGGTGGATGAATGCACACATATTTAATGCCATGATGACAAAGTGCCTCAGAGGTGTGACAAGCCTATCAGAAATTTCCTAATCTTAATATGAAAGCTGCATAACTGAGGCTCATTTCAAGCTAGGGAAAACCAATCAATGTTTCCATCTCAGACTGATCTGATCTATGCGGGCAAACTAGATACAATGGAATTATTATTTGGTTATGTCAATGAACCCCGAATACTCTTCCCCCCCCCCGGACTTTGTAAACTGGATCATATGTAACACAGGCCACTCAGCTCCTGTCCCTGATTGGGACAAGGCCAGTTATAAAACTGGGTTACGAAACTTTCCTTGATCCTGGAATTCTGAAACTGGGAGATAATCCATTAATACCCAACCCTGAGAATCTCAACAGCAGGGACTCGGCAAGCATCCATGTGAGAGAAAGTGGGACATTGGTTTCCCAGGGGTTGCGTGGGATGTAATAATCCACTGCCGTCCTCTACAGCTCAGATGGCGGGTGTCAAAGAGATGCCACATGAGATGTTGAGCTGGTTCAGATTTGCGGGTCAGAGGCAAATGCGAGAACTGTTGAGACAGAGTTTTCAAAGGACCTAACCCCTTTGCTGATTTGTCATCTTGAACTTCCATGAGAATGAGCTAAGCAATGCAACAGGCAAGAGGCTATATTTTGGCCTTGATTTTCTGGTGCTGGTCCGTGGATTGGGCAGGGGATGGACAGAAAGACCAGGCCACGTTTGGAAGCACAAAGCCTTTGCATTAATTAGACTAGACTAGTCTCTTACTTTTATTTTTTGAATTTGCTGACACTGGTTACAATACCCCCTTTACTCATTCACATGCACTCAAAGGTGGGAAAATCCATCTACATCACCAACTGCACCATATCCATTGTAAATGTGAGGCCTAACACGATACCTGTGCTCTGTGGTATTCATCGGTCCAACATTTAGGTCTAAGGGTACACTGAGCAAATGGCATGTGGACACGAGCACTGGACTGGCTTACAAATACATGGCCGATGGAATGGACTCCCAACTTGTGGCTCGGAAATTCATTGAAAGCCTCACAGTTTGCCAAGAAGCCACTTGGGAGGCACAGCTGAAGTGATTTGCCAGCCTGTCGGCATTGGGTTGACCAGGAGTATGGTGAATGGGGAAGCCCCACCATATAGATCAACAGCAGAGAAAACCCTAAATGCTCTTTGTGAAGAAGGCCTAACCAGGGACTATCCTCCTGGGCCTATCTAAGGGACTTCCCTTAGATAGGCTGTTCAGTCCAGGTCTGCTTGAAAGATGAAGATTTTATAAGGGGAGATTTTGGGAATTAACCACGGTGAACACTTGGGAGAGCTAACCATTTCAGACACATCAGTCACTCAGTTTCATTTCCCCCTACATGAGATATTCTGTTTAAATTATTGAAAAATTATTTTCTGTTTTTGCATCTATTCTTATAAATTAGGATGGGCCTCAGTTTTATGGAAATGACTTTCCCCTTTTGCCTTCCTTTTTGAGGCTGCGTAGGCGGCCACCCTAATTAGCAGGCAGACCTTCATAAACAGGAAGCCATTTTCACAGAGTTGTGTTATAAAACACTCATTGCTCCTTATAGTGCAATGTCTGATGTGAACTAAGCTCAAAAGGAAAAAGGATGTTTCTCTGTTTATTATGTTTACAAGCTAAATTTCCTTATAGGTACTCAAGATGGTTTCTACAGAACAACCCCTTCCCTCTTATATCCTTATAATAAGGCCACCCAATGAGTTGGGGAAGGGGGCCCAGATCCTCAGCCTTCCCAACCCTTCTCCAACACTCTGACTGTTCTACTTTCTTCAAGGCTGTAAAGATTAAATAGTAATTAATCTGAATTGCCTGTTTTTTTTAAAAAATGGATAAAATAATTTCTGCATCAGATTTGTCCTCAATAAATAGCAAGACTCTAAGCTGCACATTCTTGCTTGTTTGAAGATCTAAAACACAGAGCAAGACATTTTCTCATGTAATTCTTCTCCCATTGTCTGCAAAGCATAGTGGGACCTTGTGGCCTTGTTTAAAAGCAAAATCTGCTGCTTATATACTGACCCATAGTGCTTAAAGCACTCTCTAGGTGGTTTACAATTTAATGATGATGGTTATATTTTCCTCCCCTCCCCCTGCAAGCTGGGTATTCAATTTAACAACCAAGGAAGGATGGAAATTTGAGTCTACCTTCAGCCAGCTACCTGAGCCCATGGGGATCAAACTCGGGCTGTGAGCAGGGTCTTGGCTGCTGTACTGCAGTTTAACCACTGTGCCATGAGGATCCGAGTTTAAGGCATGTTGGCATGCCAACCATGGACAATCCAGAACATGAGAAGGAAGTAACACGTGTAGCATCCCGGAGTGGTGCGACCCACCTAGGGCTGGGACAGGTATTCTCCCATAGAGGAAAACTGAAAGAACAAGACCTCTTGGGAAGAGTTCAATTGCGTCTATTAGCGGGAGGTTCTGTCTGGATAAGAACAGAAACCGAGCACTGCTTGCCTGTCTTTACAATGAGGTTGGTGAAACTTTGATGGCATAACTGTGCTGAGGACCCCCAGGTCTTTCCGTGCCTTGGATCCATTCAAAGGTTCCATTCAAAGGTTCTAATCTCTTGTGAACACGGGGCAGTAGAAGGGGGCCCTACACATCTAAAGTAGCTTCACCTCACATGAGTTTCAACTCTTTTAGTTCTTCCTTAGTGAAGAACGTCATTCCTTTACAGTGCTAAACCAGGAAAATGGGAACAGGGGTTGGAAGAGAAGCACCAATTGAGCATTGCGTATTTGCGTTACTGTTGACGATAGTTTGAAAGGACTCAAGTCATTGGCAGGACTGGAACAGGATCTTTGAAAAATGCGGCAACCCCCGCCCACCCGCCCATGCAATGGTGGAGATCAAATTTAGGGTACACGAGGCAAATACAAATACACAATGTGCTGTAGTGGATTGACTGATGGACTAGGACTCAAGAGGCCTGGGTTCAAATCCACACTTAGGCACTGCAGGTGTGGAACTGGTAAAATTGCTCCTTAAATATCTCCCTGGCCTTGTACTTTATTAGATTTGCTACAAGTGAGATGTGACGTATTAATACATAACAGCATGGGCCAAATGCGTACCACCCTTGTGTGCCTGAACTGGAGGAAAGGAAAGCAGCACAGCGTGGTGGATTGGAATTATACTGGATGGGGAGACGGGCCTTAGTCCTTTGCCCCCATCCCAGCCTGATCTAAATAGTAAGGGGGAGCATATATGCAACCTGCAATGGGACAGGCAGATGGCATCAGCAGCACCAATGAGAGTTTTCCTCCAGTTGCAAACCACAGGCGCAGCTCACCAGCTGGATTCAGTTTCAAAGTCTTATGGGGGAGAAGAGTCTCTATCGCCACGTGACAGTGCCACTCTGGTTTAAACCCCTTCCTCCCTCGTTATTTTTAAGAGCCAAATATGGTAACAATGTCAGTAATGCCACGTCTGAAAAAGTCAGTCTTTGGAAATACCAATATTTGGATAAATCATGGGATAACACACGAAACAAGGTATCTAATCACTTCTGAACAGCCCCTTATAACCTCTTCCCGAGGTGCAGGAAGGACAACCTTTCAGGAGTAATGAACACATCTGCTGAAATAGAGCAGTGTCCCTAGAAGGGTTTGACAGGGAGCCCAGAACCTACTGAGAACAGTACGGCTGATGTAATGATTGGAATGGATGGATCCCGTTCATGCCTTTAGGAGCCGCGAGAGGTCAGGAGGAGTCCTGGGTTCTCGACTTACCTGGCCAGTCTCTTCTCTCTCTCCCTGCAGGCCTCCAGCAAGACGTCAGGATGTGGTGCTCCGTGCTGCTCGTCAGCCTCCTCTGGATTGTGATCTGGTTCATTCGTGACCGTCAGACTTTAAGTTCCTTCAAGGATAAGTATGTTTTCATCACAGGCTGCGATTCAGGTTTTGGGAACCTGTTGGCCAAGCGGCTGGACAAGAAGGGCTTCCGGGTGTTAGCTGGTTGCCTGACTCAGAAAGGGGCCGACAACCTCCAGCGGGCCAGTACGCCCAGCCTGCGCACCATCCTGATCGACGTCACCAGTTCCGAGAGCATCCGCAAAGCCGTGGAGTGGGTGAAGGGCGAAGTGGGCGATAAAGGTGAGTTTCGCCCCAGCAGAGGTCACAGGAGGAAGTATTTGTTGAGTAGTTATTCATCCATCATATTGACATAGTAGCCCCTTGCCACCCCACGAGAATACCCACAAGGAAACATACCAAGGAAAAGATAAAAACCTTCTTTATAAAAAGGTGAAAGACAATTTTAAAATTCGTTTATCCTGAAAAAAAATCAAACTGAAAGCCAACATTTTTTTAAAAAATCAACCTCTTTTAAAATCCAGCTTTAAAACTGGTGAAAAGAGCTTATGATAGTGAAAGAACACCATCTTGGCGACAGCCGAAAGCTCACCAGGGAGGGAGCCAGTCCGATATCCTTTGGGAAGAAGCCCAGCAGGCTAAGTGCTGCTATGGAGAAAGACCTCTCTTTTATACTATCCACCAGCTTAACTCTTCTGGATGGGATGCACCACAGAGCCCCTGCTGGGGTTCTCAAATTCTGGGCAGACACACATGGGAGAAGGTGGATTTTCAGATAAGAGATGTTTAGGGCTTTACTGGTAAGAAGCAGCATCTTGACATGAGACTGGATGCAAAGTAGAATCCAGTGCACTTGCTAAATAGTGGTGATATATGGTCTCCAACTGTCTGGCTCCCACATTTTGCATAAGCAGGAGTTTCCAAAGACTTCTCAGAAGCCAGGATAGAGTCACAGCTAGATGTTTATGACTCTAACACAAGCTGCTAGGGAAAGGGGGCAATGTGGTACTGGAGTCAGAAGTCCACTGGCTGAGATACATCTTAATTTTAAAATAAAGCAAATGGTTAGATAGCCTTTCCAGCTTTGATTGTAGGATTGAAAACATGGCCAATATCTTGTAAGCCTCAGAAGCCAGACTTATAACCAAATAAGATTTTGTTATCCATTGGGGTGGAAAGGAACTCGTAAAAGGATTCCTGAAATAGCTCACTTCCCTTGAAAACCCTATTAAAGTTGCCATCAGAAAATGAAACAGCACTGAACTGACAAGCTATGGTATGCAATTGAATTAGTGCTGTATTACTTTAGTGCTGTAGTGCTAAAATAAGAGAAAAATAATTTGTAAAGTACAGTCTACAAATTGCATTGCAGTTATGGTCTTTACGAGTGCAAACAGAAGGCAGGCAAGTGGAATAAGGTTTGCTCTCAGACCATGCCCCACTCTGTGCATCATCAGTGATGTCATCTAGACACACCCAACAAAGGTCCTAAAGACTGATACAGGTGATCACCCAAGCCAAAAGTAAGATAAGATAATGTCTGTGGAAACACTAACAAGCAAACAATGCCCTGCCATGCAAAAAAAAAAAAAAAAAACATACTACCTATTTGTGCCAAAAGTTCTCATCTACTCACAATTAGTGTTAATGTCATGTAGTCAACAGACTAATTATCTGAAGGAACAGTGAGAGAGGTGGTACCAGCAACAGGACAAATAATTATCTAACTGCTTCCTCCTATGCTTTGAAAGCCTTACCAGGGTCACTCTAACTTGGTTGCCACCATGCAATACATAATGAAAATATCCTAGTATAGGGATAGGTTGCAATAGGTTGCAATTTCGCCATACGCAGAAAAGGTCTCAGACTCAGTCTTTGATATGTGTGGCTAAAATAGGAGGTAAAGCTGGGAAAGATCTCAGGGTGAAATTATGAGGACTTGTCACAATGGAAAGAGAGAGGAGTAAGCAGCCTGGTTCTCTCCAGGTGTTTTGGACTATAGGTCACAAAAATAATCACTGTTGGCTATGTTGGTAGGAAATTACAGAAACTGCAGTTGAAAACACTTGGAAGGTTCACATTGCCTACATTGCAGGAGTTGATTTGCTATTGACATAACTCAAAATAAAGTAACCTGATCTGATCTTGTTCTAGAATCCTCTCCAGCAAGTTGGAGAGACACCATATTAGTGTAAAGGAATGCAAATTCCGTTTTTGCCTCAGTTATGTCCAATATACAAGGAAGGAGAAAAGGGGACAGAGAGGTACAAGTGCCCATGGGGATCCCAGAGAAGGAACTAGAGGCACAAACAGCAAGCATTCAGTTGAGAAAGAGCAAGATGGGTTGTCTCATGTTCCCTTACCAAGTGGTCTCGATTCCTCAAGGGCTTTTTGGTCTGGTGAACAACGCTGGTGTGGCCAATCCAATTGGCCCAACAGAGTGGATGAATGTGGATGATTACCGCAAGGTCATGGCTGTCAACACTTTTGGGGTGATTGAAGTATCTTTGGCCTTCCTGCCTCTGCTGAAACGAGCACGTGGCCGTGTGGTCAACACCTCCAGCGTCTTGGGTCGCCTCTCAGCCAATGGTGGTGGCTATTGCATTTCCAAATACACCATCGAGGCCTTCTCTGACAACCTCAGGTAGGAGACTAGGTAGGGTTTCACTTGTGTTCATTCTTTAATTCCATGAATCCTGTACATTTTCTATCCTAGACTCATCTCTTAAATTCTTTTGCTTTGCCATCCTTCTAGTCTTCTCGTCCGTTCATTCACTTTTACCCACCCCTGTCTGGATTTTCTTATGTTTCCTTAATTCTACGATGCTTTCCCTCCTCCACTATTTGCATCTTTTCGACTTAAGCAGCCAGTCTCTCTTTTCTTTAACATCCTCCATCCTCTGCATTTCTGTTTCATCCTTAAGCTTGTGTTCCCCTTGTTGTTGGGAAAACTTGGGAGGTAGAAGAACAGGTTCACTCAACTCCTCCACCTGTCAGTGGGAAGAAAGTAATCCTTGCTTTTCCAAAAATAACACCATTCTGAATTTGCTAATGGTTATATTGGCAAAACTAGATGGTACAAAAGGGGGAAGGCAAAATCATGTAGTACAGTTGGACCTGCCCATAGCCACGGGATTGGTATCTATAGTTTCACTTATGCATGATCTGAAAAAAAATAATTATATATTTTAAGACACCCTAGAAATACTGTATGCATTTCTGTTATGTAATTACCAGAACTGGCCACTAGAGTCAGAGATAATGCTATGTATATAGGGTTTGCTATTATCCATGGTTTTTTGCATGAGAGGATATTTAAAAGCCACAATGGTGCTTGTCCCCAGCTTAAATTTAGAATTTTGGGTCAAAGGTTCACAGCAAAACAGAAAGAAAGATGTAAACTATAACCTCCGACTCAACCTTTCTCTCTGGAGGAAGAGGCACTTAGGAGTTCAATGTCTCTGAGGACAGCCTTAAGGTGATCAGTCCTTGGTCCTTGACTTCACTGAGCACTCTGTGCATGCATTCCCGCTTTGGTAGTCTGCTTTTACAGATAACAACGCAAAATCCTATCCACAAATACATGATCAGTTTTATGGGCCTAATTGCAAGGTCAGAAATAGCCCTGCAATGAATGGAAAACAGAGAGAAACACCCATGATTTCTCTTGTATTTAGACAAGTAAAAGATAGGGTCTGGAATTTGGCTTTAATGGAGAAGCTATCAAGACAAATACCTGCTAATTCAACTTCTCATAACATGTTATTTAGCAATGTGGTTCCCTTTTATCCATCCTCTACTTAACAACAATGCTTGATATCCTTCCTTACAGCCCTGTGAAAGCACAAGCACAAAGAAAGTCGTTGTTTTTATACCAGTCGTTTGTGACCACTCACAGAAAATTTATTCATAGACTTCTGCGAACATCGTGATCGTCTCTCCAGTAAATTCCACAATTTAATTAGCTGCAGCATTCTAGGCCTGACATGTACCATCCTAGTAGAGCTGTATGCTAATTTAACTAGCAGTTTTAAAATACAGTACTGTACAAGGGAAGGGGGAGCATTTTAGTCCTTCACTTCCTGGTGATTTAAAAAGGTTTTCACAGCAAATCATTATGTGTAACTGTAAAGAGTTTTAAGCCCTCAGCCTAAAGGCAAACAAGCTCTAGAAACCATGGGAAGCTGCTTAGGTGCTAAGTTGCCCTTTTTTAGGCTTGCTATCCCAGGGCACAACAGGCAGGAATGTAACACTAGTATTTTTTTAGGTTCCTGAGCTGAGATGATGAGGAAGGCATGATGTTGCCAATTAGTATGTTATGCAGGTGTTAGGAGAACCAAGATACTAGTCAGTAAACAATGTTGGAAGTCCCCCTCCTTGACAAACCACATGAGAAGATCACTTGAAACAGGCAGTAAAAATGCCCGTTAATAATTAAAAATTAATTCAGCCACAAGCAAGTGTCTGTGTTTTGCAACAGAGGATCACGTGTGTTATGCCAATGTGCAAAACAGGTTTTGCAGAAAGACTTGTCCAGACTGTATGGGTCGAAGGTGGTTCTAAAGTTTATAACGATGAATGTTTTGAATGCCTTCTTTTACCAGGAGGGACTTGTACCATTTTGGAATCAAGGTCTCCATTGTGGAGCCAGGCTTCTTCAAGACGGCCGTGACCAATCTTGACTCCATAGAGGCTTCCTTGCGGCAGCTCTGGGACCGCATGGATCCGGAGGCCCGACAGAGCTATGGAGAAGACTTCTTTTCAAACTGTGAGTGCTACGGCAGGCGCAGCTGCTAAGAGTGGAAAGGGTGGTGGTGGTGGGGGAGGAAACGCAGAGGTCTGGCTGCTGAAAAAGAAAGAGCCTTTAGATGTACAGTACCAGCCATTATCTTTATTAAAAAGATACAGGGCGGGGGGGGGGAGCAGTAAGAACATCCAATTTCTTAAATTAAACCCTTCACATTTTCCATAAGTCTTATAGCAAAATCTAGCTATCTTTGTTTTTGTTTGTTTCTTTGTTTTTGGCCAACAATTGGTAACTTTATTATGTACTAAGCACTTCAGTCCAAGGTATAGCTTTTGGACACTTTAACAAGGCAAGCCTTGCCTCTGTTCCATCTTCACTTTATAAACTGTTGGGGTTTACAAAGCACCCCCCACCCCCAACCGCACATACATACATATGTATATACTGTATATACTGAGAACTTCAGAACCTTCCACCATCTCAGGCTAAAGGGGGGCATCCTGGAGATGGGAGATGTCAGGCAGTTTCCTGTTTGGCTTACAAAAGAAGCCTCAAGTGTTGCTGCAACTGTCTTCTTCTGGTCATGTTTCCTTTCCTACCAGAGGTTGGGCATGTCCATTTTGACTTTGGAAGCAGTCGCTCTGAATGTTTTGCATGAAAAAACAGTCCCTAAGCATCTCCAGCCAATAAGTCTTCTGTCTTTCCTACACTTCTCCCTATTTAACCTGAATGATCAGGTATAACAATATGTATTTTTTTTTCCTTTCTCGTTACTTGGCCAAAACATTCTAGTTTTCCACATTTTACACTTCATGATTTCTTGATCTTTATTCATTTGCTTTAGTACTTCTTTGTAGACCACTCTCTTGATCCAATAAATGCTTAGCATCCTGTGATAAATCCAGATTCCAAATACTTTTAAAATAGTAGTCTGTTTTAATATTCGCTATTTAATGCCATACAGCAGAAACAAGAAGATACAACACCACGTAAAGGAACCCTTTTTCAATGCTCATTGTTATTTAGGTTTTTGTTGCATTTCCCATTCTTCATCCTAAGAAAGCTGCTCTGGGCCATCTCTATTGTGGCCTTTCTTGCATAGCTGATCCCTCAGTTCATTCAGCCAAATTTCAAGGTTTTTTGCTTTTGTCATCATGCGGGACATGCACATTTTGGATCTTTAACTGCCATTTTTGGAGGTGCTGGCTTTTTATTGATTATCCTGAACTTGGTTTGCTTCACATTCACTTTTAGACTGTTTCCATTGTTCAATTAAGACACCATCTACATTGTCAGGTAGTAATATAGTATCATCTGACCATCAGATGTTGTTGATAACCTTATCGTTGACAATAATACACTCATTTGCATCAGAAAATGCTTCTCTGAAGATGCTCTCAGGGTACAAATAGGAAATTAGTTCAGATGCAGATACCTTATTTAGAAGTACGTGCTTAGTAGAAACTGTCTCTTGACCCTTCGATGGAATGGGGAAGAGATAGTTCCTTCTTTCTAAACTATTTAAATATTTATGCTAAGAGTGTCTTATTAACTCAAAAAAGGGGAGTGTCATATAAATTATCTTTACAACATAGACTAGGTTACCAGAAATTGCAGGCAGTATATAAAAGCTTGATTTTGTTCTTCAAATGCAAGCTCTCCCTCTGGGTACAACAGTCCCTAAACAGAAACATTTAGAGAGAGAACGGTGGATAGTATAAAATGTTTCTTAATGACTTCAACTTCCTCTACCTGTCCCACAGATCTGAAAGTTCAGAAGTTCATAATGAATATCATCTGTGATCCAGACCTTAGCAAAGTGACGAACTGTATGGAGCATGCGCTGGAGGCCAAGCATCCTCGCACCCGTTATAGTGCTGGTTGGGATGCCAAGTTTGTATGGCTGCCTGCCTCTTATCTACCTGCCTTCATAGTGGACATTGCTCTGGCTATCATTCTACCAAAGCCAGCCCATCGGGTGCGCTAGACTCCAAAGGCCCTCCTTTTACCCAGGACCAAAGTCAGTGGGTCCAGCTCTCAAATCGGCCACATTTCCCAAGAAATATGGAGAAATAAAGATGATGATGTAATCAGCAAGAGAAAGCTGTTGCCGTCCGCTCCTCTTCCACAGGTTTATAGGGAACAACCAAAACTACCCATTTTATAAGAAGCCACAGTATTATAGATCAGGACTGGGGAGTGGGGGAGGAAGGTGGGTCATAGTGGGATGTGCAGCAACAAAGGTTTTAACTCCTAAATGGGTTAACAACGGCAGCAAGAAAATGATGTGCCCAAATTAAACTGTTGGAATGAAGATTAAAGTAACCAGTAGTCTATCTTTGTGTGACTTAATTGTGAACGACACTCATCCCCCCACCACCCCCGTCCTTTTGTCCTTCTAAGGAGCCTGCATGGAGGATATATATCCGGGATTTCCTAACAATTCTCCTGAGAATGAAGAAGCTACTTGGATGAGTAGCCAAATGTTTCAAGAAGTCCAGTTGCCATGAGTCAACTTCTAGAAAACTACACTCAGTTTTCATTCTCAAAACAAATTCCTGGGCTCAGACTTGTGTAACTCAGAGTGTATTTTTGCATCGACCCCTGGTCAGTTGTTGCTGAAGTTTTAGTTTGTTTTGTTTTCTTTCAGCAAATCCCTGAAGGTGTTCCCACATCAATCCAAGAAATACAAGGAATTGTGTTTCTAGTGAGCCTAGTAGAAGCAAACAATAAGTAGGATCAGAGGGGGCAATAAAAAAGAATTTGAGAATGATGCTAGAAAATCATAGCTACAGCATCCATCTGAAACGCTACAAAAAGGAAATCTGGACATTACATGGCAAATTAATAGTAGGAGGCTATACCAAGCCCGGCCAAAATGGAAGCCATGGGCTACAGGTTTTCCCCAGAGAATTTCTCTACCCATCTCATGGGCCTTTCTTTTCTTTAGCCAAAAAAAAAATCAGCTAATTCTGCTCCTTGAAGCATTCAGGGGCAACAAATTTTGAGGCGCTGAGGGGTCCTCCAGTTCCCCTAATCAAAGCTGATTATCACTTCCGGACAGTCCTGTCCCCCTGCCCTATTCTTGGCCATTTCAAGCATGGCTTAGTCCATGGCAGACGCTGCAGAAAAAATGGGGCTCCCAGACCTGTCAAAACTGGATGTGGGAATGTTGCTTGCAAAGCAGCATGACAGCAGCGACTATCTTAAGCAAGTTCTAATAGTTTGACAAGGCAGTACAGTACTGAACTGTGATAGTGAAACCACAGGGAGAGGCCCATAAGAATAGGAATACACAGTTGCGGGAAATACCAAGAGTGGCTATGGAGAAGGTAATTCAGGAAATCTTGTCTGCCTCCTTCTTCATTGTTGAGCCCCAAAAGCCCCTACACATTTCCCAAGAAATCACTTAGGAACCTATATCTTGTACAGTGAATGCAAAAAGTGACCAGCACTATTCAATGGAGAAAAGAGAGGACTAAGAGTAGTTGGTGAACATCTATAAATGCTGATACACCTGCAGTTTGGGTTAGAGGAGCAGCTTAGGCTCTCTCTATGCATAGGCCTAGTCCACATCCATCACAACTAAGCAGTCAGATCTTGCTATGTATCCAGAACCAGGAATAGTTTTTAGGTAAAATGAAGCCCCAGAGTTTGTCTCATATATGTTTTTGCGGACTCCAAGAGTTAGGCTGTATTTCAGCCACCATGAAGCTCTGTAAGGCATAGGATGCAGGAGAGGTATCAAACTGCATTGAAGAAATAGGATTTTGCAAAGGTGCAAACCACCCCTGGGATCATTGGCCCTACATCAGTGGCAAACCTGTCCCAGGCGTGCTTGCTGGAGACAAAGGTAGGCAAGTCCACCATCGTGTGGAAAAAGACAGGCTGATTCTGCACCTGTGTCAATGATGGCCTAAAAGTATAAAGTGGAATTTCTAGCTTCCATCCATTGAGAAGCACTTGCAATTATTTGCTTTCATGCAGTTGGGTGCACTAATCCAGCCATTCTCAACCTTTTTTTAGCCATGACCATAAACAGAGTATGAAAGAAATATAGGCCAAAGCAGGTCTCTATACGTTGCATAATGAACCTTATAGGGTGGTGTTTGAAGAACTGTTTCCTGTCTGTGGCCCCCTTCAAATGTGCCAAGGGTCCCTATAATTTCCCAAATACAGTGGTGCCTCTCTTGACGATAATCCATTCCAGCAAAATCGCTGTAGAACGAAATCGTCGTCAAGCAAAAGTAAAAAGAAACCCATTGAAATGCATTGAAAACCAGTTCAATGCGTTCCAATGGGCGAAATACCTCATTGTGTAGCGAAGATCCTCCATAGGGTGGCCATTTTCCGGTGCCTGTTAAGTGAGGAATCCATCCTAAACACAGCAGGGAGCCATTTTGAGAGCCGCAATCAGCTGTTTTAAAATCGTTGTTTAGCAAAGAATCAGTTCCTGAAGCAGGGAACTGATTGCCGTAAAGCAAATTTTCCCAATTTAAACACCGTTTTGCGATCGCAATAGCGATCGCAAAAATGTCATCATAAAGCGGATTCATAGTGGAGCGGGGTAATCGTCAAGCGGGGCACCACTGTACACAAGAATCTCTAGCAGTCCCAGCATAAATGTACTATTGTGTTCAGCATCCGTTCAGAAGGAAGGCATGACTTCTCGTCACATGATAGAACAAAGCCTGTCTCCTGCACAAGTTTACATATTGCAGACACTGAAGGGGAAAATGAAGAAGTACTCAAGAGTGAAACTAAGAGTGAAAAAAAGCTTACTGTGCCCTCCCACCACATAGCTGCCTTTCCTGTGACCTCACCACAGGATGATTTCTGCTGTACACAAGTTTCCGATTAGAGGCTGCGAAGTGATTCAGTCACTTACAACCCAGCCCAGTTTTATCAACCAAACTAAACTCCAGGATGGCAGTATATTACGTAGTGTGGATGAGTCAAATGTTTACAGCAGAAGGTGGGAAAGCTGCAACGCTAGGGGAAATGAAGAGGAACAAGGCTAGTCCCACTGATCTTTGGAAGAATTTAGAAGAGGGGCAGGAATTTATGGCCCTCCATCTCTCAAAGTACATAAGAAGAGCCCTGCTGGATGAGGCCAAGAGCCCATCTAGTCAAGCTTCCTGTATTTCACAGCGGCCCCATCAGATGCCTCTGGCAGCACACAAGACAACTAGATACCTGTCTCCTGATACCACTCCCCTGCATCTAGCATTTGGAGGTACCTTCCTTTTAAGCATGGAGACTATACATCCCCATCATGGCTTGTAACCTGCAATGGACTTTTCTTCCAGAAATCTGTCCAATCCCCGTTTAAAGGCATCTAGGCCAGATGCCATCATCACCACATCCTGTGGCAAGGAGCCCCACAGATTAACAACACATTGGGTAAAGAAATAGTTTCTTTTGTCTGCTCTGTCTCTCCCAACACTCAATTTGAGTGAATGTCCCTGGATTCTGGTATTGCATGAGAGGGAAAAGAGCTTCCCTTTATCTACTTTATTCATCCTCTGCATAATTTTATAGTCTCAATCATGTCCCCTCCCCTCAGGCCCCTTTTCTCTAAAGAGCCCCAAACACTGTAGCCTTTCCTCATAAGGGAGGTACCCCAGCCTAGTCATCATTTTAGTCGCTCTCTTCTGCACTTTTTCCAGTTCCACCATGTCTTTTTTGAGGTGCAGAGGCCAGAACTGTACGCAATACTCCAGGGTGTGGCCTTTCATCATTTTGTACAATGGCATTATAATGGCTGTTTTGTTTTCAATCCCCTCTTTAATGTTACCATCATTACCACTACCATCATCCTTCAGTATTGGCTATTCTGGGTAGGAGTGATGAGAACTGCACTCCAAACATTATCTGGAAGACTACAGATTGTCCGTCTGAGACAAACAAAACAAAGGGTGCTTATAAACCCCACCCTAGCCCTTAAATCACTCTCTAACAACCATTAGATCCCGGCCGTGAAAGCCTTCGCGAATACTCTCTGGGTGGTTTAAAATTAAATTATGCAGGCTACACATTGCTCCCCCCCTTCCCCCAGTGAGCTGGGTACTCAATTTACAAAACCTCGGAAAGATGGAGTGAACCTCGAGCCAGATATTTGGCACTGAACCTAGGCCTTGAGCAGAGTTTAGGCTGCATTACCACAACTTACTCGCTGTGTCACAAGGAATCTGTGTCAGTACCAGACAGCCCAGCCAACACCTGAGGCAGATGTTCTCCCTTCCTGCCCAGTAGATCAGTAGATTTGAGGCCACTTCCTACATTTCTCAAGCAGCTTCCACTTGGCTATATCCCACACTGCTCAAGTACTGTGCCATACAAACCAGTCAGAATCCCTGGGAGAAACAATGTGTCTTTTATTTTTTTCCCAAACAGCAATTTACTGGCTTAAAAAAAAACACCATCAAGCCCCACATGGCCTCTGAAACAACCGTGCCTGCTTGATTTAAGAGCCAGCTCTTTTTCAAAAGGGAAAAAGGAGTAACTCCAAAGCAGAGCACGGTCTGCTTTCTACCTGTGTGGTGTCAGGGAAAAGGCTGCAGCCTATAAGTCTTTAAGGAGTGTGAATCTGTGGAAATGAAAAAATCAAGGATGGTTGCTCAGACTTATCGAAGGCATTAGGGAAAATCTGCAGGAATACAAGAGCAGCTTCTTCTCACACGATGCCCACTAGATGGCGCACAAGAAAGGCATCGTGGGTTTTAAGGATGACGAGGAGGACTGGGGCTATGGAGCATGAAACCATGGACTCGGCCCATTATTATAAGGGCGAAGGAAGAGAGATAAGGCAACTTGTGAACCCTCTGAAGGCAGCATATATTTTCAAGAAAGACAACAGAAGAGGAAACATCTACCCAACCCTGATCCAATGGCATGGGATGGTCAGTTGAACCCCCAGAAAAGGAGACAGAAATATTCCAGAGTCCAGAGTGATTGCAGCTGCAATAATCAGGTGTAAAAGAAGAGAGGCGGCTACATAACCTCGTAGCCACTGCGGATTCCTTTCATCAGGCAGCAGGCAAATATGATGCCCAGGAGCTGAAAAGCAGTGACAAAAAAAAATGTTATCAGACAAATGACTTCATTTGCAGTTTGGCTGACCCCTGCAGGATACAAAACAGTTTGGAGATGGAGCCTCAAGCTAGTTATGCAAACATTACTTCTACCTTCCCTGGAGATGTAACAATTCTGTCCTCACTAGATCTTCTTTCTTCCTTTTCTAACTGACATGCCACATTTCCATCCAAACCTGGGAGCCAACCAAAGCAGCTTAATGATACAATTTATAAAACAGAATTAAAATGCACTGGCTGAAATCTTTTGTTTCTAGCTTCAACCAAGTCAGAACTTCCGGTCTGTTTCCTTCCTGGTAAACAAAGAACCCTGCCATGATTCTCAAAAACATGCATGCATTTCTCCCCGCGCACCCACCCCTGAATCATGGTAGGGACACCTTGTTTACCAGAAAGGGATAGACTGGAAGTTATGACTTGGATTTCAGCTACTGAGTTACAAATATAACACAATTAAACCTCTACTATTATTAAAATACAATTTAAGCTCAGACACTTTAAACTTTGTTGAAATACTGGTCATAGTTTTCCTGAAAAAGAGGGAGAACCAGCACATGAGCTAAAAATCTAATTATCTGGGGTTATTAAAATTAATAATAATAATAATTGTGTGTCATCAAACCAATTCTGACTTTGGGGCCACCCTTTCCAGGGTTTTCAGGTACAGAGTACTCAGAAGTAGTTTATCATTCCTTTCTTCTGGGGGCCTCCTGGGACTGTGCAGCTTGCCCCTAAGGCCACACAGGCTGGATCTACTTGCAGGAGGTACAGTGAGGAATCAAACTCCCGGCCTCTGGCTCTGTAGTCAGATATGTAAACCATTGAGTTATTCAGCCAGCTTACCAAAATTGCTGAAGCCTAAAAAGATCTTTGGCTAAGATGACAGGTAGGAGACAGACCTAGCCTTTCTTGATAAAGTTCAGAGCTTTGAAGTGGCCATGGAGAATGGCCCCTCCAGCAGATCTCAAAGCCTGGACAAGCTCTTAGATATACCACCCCTTCATCTTTGCTTGAATCCTCCTCTGCCATAGCACAACTGGCAAAAATTACGCTGGTGAATTGCCACAAGAAGTTACCAAAGGCATTTACCAAGTTGCACTCACAGCAATGCTTGAGCTAATTTCTTTGTTTGCAGCAATTTGTGAGTATGATTTACTCCACCTGGATCATGCCATTAGGTATAACTAATAAATTTTGGAATATATAAAGTGCATAATGCTTCATTTCATTACGTCAAAGCAGGATCCCTTTCCAAACTTCCAAAGATCATGAGTGAAAGAAAATTAAAATAAAACCAACAACTTCAGTCAACCAGTAATACAATGTGAAGACATACACTCCTTTGTTTCTGCTGAAGACATTTTTGCAGGAAGTTGTAATGTGGGAGGATAAGGGGATCCACAACTATAGACCTGCTCAAGTCATTCCGAATGTATGCAAAGAGTGCTCTCACCCACATTTGGGAGAACCTGGGATTATACCAGGGGTATAATCTTCTAAAACCACCACCACCCATGCCACCCAAATTGTTCAAGCCTGTAATAAATACCCTGCTGGTCTCTATATTGGAGGGAACCAGGTATGAAGACCCCCAAAGTTATTTCCATCGATTCACAACATAGGTGTGCCCTCTGGGAAACGAGCCACTGTTTCCGTGGACAGTTTTCATGCTCTCAGCTTTGGGTTTCCATGCCAGGAGCACAATCAATCACTCTTGAGATGGCAGCGGGCAGAACTCACCTCTCTTCCATGCAAGCTACCTGCCTTATGGAATCAAGCTTAGGCTAACACACTATTTAACCTTCTAAGGCACTGGTGGGAAGCATATACTCCCTAGAGCTGTATTTAGGCACCCCTGTCCCTGCTAGATGCACCTCTATTTAAAAAAACAAAAAACTTTCTTTACAGCTGAGAAAAAAGATAATCCAGAAAGCCCTCCCTCCCCACCCAACAACAAAGTGATGACTCTTCTTTAAAACAAACGGCAGGATCTCTAAAGCACTGCTTTGCCCCTTGAAAAGTTTTATAAGTGAACATATGACTAAGCCTGAGGGTGGTGGGGTTGCCAGTGGGGCCCTAGAGTGGGAAACTGGCATTTGCTCCCCCCTGCTTGGTAAGAAAGGCTTCAGATTCCGTGTTCGGAAGTGGGACTTGGCAAACTAACAATGTTCCTTGTTTTTTTAAAAAACAGGTAACTCATTACTTGCGCATAACAAGTGATAACATTGCACTATTAATATGTTATTGCCAACAAAAATGAATCACTAAAAATGGTCCAAAATGGCCAGTTCTGCAAACTTCCTCTCCCCATTTACCCTCAATAAATGTTACTCCTCATGCAAAACTGTAGGACTTTGTCACTCGCATTAGTAACTATATTGCCTCTTATTAAATAGGGGAAAATGGTAGCATATTATGAGTGATAACATCACTTATGCTCTGTTTCTTCCAAGTTTTGCTTAGGCAAAATTCTTAGCTTGGTCGAAGTCACTCCTGCTGTTTAAGAAGTTGTAGACTAGTTTGGAAGGTAGCAAAAACACTGTATCTTTAGGTAAATAGGTCAAATTTAACATCAGTGCCAATACAGAAATCAACTGCACCTGCCCAGATTTCATTTTGCTGCTGTCCCTTTCACCACCCCGTCCCATTTTGCTGCTTTGGGCAGACCCACACAGACTACACAACTGTTTAACATGCCCTAGAATGGCTGTTTGCAGCACCAGTACTGCTACTTTTCCACTGCAATTCAGCAGGGATGCATATTACAATTTGCTATAAATATGAAGCTGCTTACAAAGAGCAGACATTTAGTAGCCAGGAGCCAGATTTCAGAGTCCTGGCTAGCTCTTTGCCCTACCCCATTGATAACAGAAAATAAAATAAGGAGGCCATTTAACTGAATTATTTATCACTCATCTGGGTTCCAAATGAACTAACATTTTCAATGTGCAGGACCAATTTTGTTTAAAGCATGGAACACACAAAGACCCAAATTACTAGTCTGCCAATTTTAGGAATAACTTGTTATTAATTAACCTTGAATCCATAATCCGTTAATGCGTTAAATATCAATTGTACAAATATGTTACTTTATCAGTGTCAACATAAATACCTCCAAGATCTGACTTTGCCCCAGCAGAATAAAATGAGACAAATGTATATGCGTGCATGCACACACACAGTATCCCCAAAGGCTATGATAATGTTTTGTACCTCAAAGAAAGCAATGCCCAACGCCACTGCAGCCACAATTATGATGTGTTTCTTCATCCACAACTCTACTTTTTCTACACAGCCCTGTACAGAAAAAAATAAATTAGCAACAAATTAGTGTCTTAGAAGGTCATCTGCCAGTAGAGTCAAGCCAGGAGCCCTGGGACAATGCCTTCCTTTTTCCAAAATCCCCCCATACCAACCTTATTGTGGACATTTTCTGGAGTTGGGTTGTTGGTGCAGTTCATGCCAGCATTGCAGCATGACGGAGGTACCAAATGGGACTTAAACCTGGGCACATCGAACCAGTCTGTGTAGTTAAAGGCTCCACAGCAGTTATACTATAGTCAAGGGGTAAGGGTAGGAGAGGAGGGAACAAAGAGAGAGAAGTGATGATTTTCAAGAATGACTGGGTTGTTTTGTTATTCATCATTTTCCTCTCACCTTCCAAAATTTGCAACACACACACACACACACACACACACACACACACACACACACACACACACACACACACACACACACACACACACACACACACACACACACACACACCTCTACAAATATTCTGCACAGCAATCCCATTATTATTCCCATTCTATAGAGAGGAAACAGAGACCAGCCATGGCAAACTACCCAGCAAGTGAATGGACCTTGGTGAGATTCCAATACACTTCATGAACACAGTTCATATTGCTCTGCTGAGGGATGAATATTAAGGATATTTCTCTGGAAGAAGGTGTAGTGGATTAAGGTGGAAGGAACTGGACAGGACAGACAGGGAAAGACAGCTTCATGCAACACATGATTCATAGAATGTCCTGCAACCAAGAGGTAAAAAGTAGTAGAAAGCATTCTTCTGTGGACAACTATCCATAGAAACCTTTCTACATCATATCCCTGACCCTGGGACAAGCAGTGGCATTACCTTGATTGCCCTGTTGTAGGCTTCCCAGATATATCTGTCTTGCTGCTGTTAGATACAAGAGGCTGGGTTAAGCCAGTCCCCACTCTGAGCTAGTAAGGTGTTGCTAATCCTTGACTGCTTGAGTGGTGTAGCAGGTAAAGCTGAAGAAGATAACTCGGAGATTACAAACTCCTAGAAGCTTCACCCTACACTGCCAATGGTGAGGGACTGCCAGGACTGGTGGTCCAAAACAACTGGGAGGGAACCAGTTTGCCTGCATGATCTTGGACTAGTTGCCTTCTTGCAGCAGGAGTAACTGAAGATAAAATGAAAGAGGAGCCCGTGTTCTGCAGGTGATGGGTGGGGCACACAAAAAATTAACTATTATGTGGTCCAAATATGACTTTTTGAACTGGAGGCATTTTCAAAAGCACTTGGCAAGCTAAAACGGGACAGTGTGGGTCTGCTGAGGAACAAAAGCCCCACCAAAGCATACAGAAGACCTTGAGCATTTTTGAAGGTGTTCTTTTGAGTCCTGGCTCTCATTTGATTATTCCCAAACTCAGAATAACAGGATGGATAATTGTACAGGAATGATACCTTACCCATTGCCACCACTGCTGGTACCACAAAGCAAACAATCTAATAAAGGAAGCACAACCCCTTATGTTTCACTCACTTTTTCCTGCAAGTCATCCAGAATGTGGGTAACGTCTGTGTCATTTCCGTAGACCCGCATTTCTTCTTTGATTTCTGTTTCAAGCACTGCTCTGACCTGAGGGGGGGAAAACAGGCAATGAGTTTATACAGGACCTAACACAAATAAATAAGCATCGCTGATGAAGGCCAACCTTTTGCGAGTACAATGCCAGCTGATTGATGGCTTCTCTAACCATCATGCTGGCCACCAATGTAAGGGTCAACCTAGAGATCTCCTTATCAGCAAGACTGCCAAGGCAAGAACCACAGAACCTCACGAGCCATCACTTACCTTATCCTTGAAGACATAGCCAGCAATGGCAGCGGCAATCTCGAGCAGGAAGATGAGCGTCAGCAAGACAGCAAACTGTAGGATGAAATGAAGCGTTTAATGCCGAGGAGAGCCCAACAACCCCAAGCTCTAGGTACTCCCCTTTGACTTGGGTGATGTGGGTTAAGGAGCAGAAGAATAATCTATGGCCACTCTGACACACAGGTCCTACTTTCCAAAGCCAAAAGCTGCCCTTGTTCGAGCAACAGCCCTGGTCCTGAACACACCATCTTGCTCAAATACTCCTCTTCAGTTTCAGCATCCTATTAAGACCTGCCCATAAACAGAATATAGCAACTACCCCCCTCCCCTCAAAGGCTAGCACACACTACATGGGCTCTTTTGACTCATCCTTTCTTCACCCTCACATCTCATAGCATCAAAGCACTATTGCATATTCCTCCACCCCACCCCAAATCCACCAAATTCCCCAGTTCATAGTCTCTATTCTGCTCCCACAGTCTTGGGGTCATCGATATTCCTCAGTGGTGTTTTCCAACCTCATTCCCAGCCAAATCATTCCTGCTTCTCTTCTTACCAGAGAAGGAATTGGGGCTCTGGCTGTCTTCCCCTCCTGATGAACTCAATAGTCTTGCCCTCTGTGTTGAGTTCTGTACCTAGTCTTTACTCTTGTGATAAGAGGCCCAAAGGCATGGACAGTTGTGGCGGATATCCCAGCAGGGTGGGATGACTCAGATTCCCAACAGCCAGAGTTTTTCTTTGCTAGATGCAGTGGCAGCTGGCAGCCACTGTGGTTGATGGGGCAGAAGACATGATGGGGGAAGACAAGGCTGTTAGGTTACTGCCACCACTTGCTGATGCCTTTCCTGTTCTCCCTCTCTTTCTCTCCCTCATGCATAAACTGACACTCATACACCTACATAGAAGATGAGGCTGTTGAGTTCAGCAGGAGGGGAACACCAGCCAGATCCTCAATCCCATCTCTGGTAAGAAGAGAGGCTGGAATGAAGTGGTTGGGAATGAGGTTGGAATATGCTGCAAATGGCCTGATAGACTAGCCACCACTGGCCAGATGCGGTGCTCCCAAGATGTGGGGTTCTTAATACTGTCAGAGAACCCCCCCCCAAAAAAAAACCCAGACTCCGCTCTGTGGAAATCACAGGTTCCATCTTGATTCCACCACCACCACCACACTCTCAACAATAAATAAATGTGCCCATGCATGGCCACATTTCTGAGAAGGCCAAAACACACCAGAAGCACAAAGCCTAACATCTGTTTGGGGCACTCAATTTATTATTAATATTTCCTAAGTTACAGAAACAGAATAGGACTGTGTGCCATAGCTGAAGTGCCTGGGTTGGATGAAATGTTAAGTGCTGGATCTGGATCAATCTGCTATACCAGTTTGGTTCTCTCTTTGACTGTAACTTTGCCTGTCCATCCTGCCAAGGTCCATTTAGCAGCTCCCTGCTCTTTTGACTCCATTGCCCAACTCACCGTGGTGACCATGCAGTAGTTCTCTTTCATAGCTCCACAGCAACCAAAGAAGGAGATGAAGAAAACTATGATGCCCACAACCAGGATGACGATCGGGGCCCCGGAAGCAGAGGCAGAGGTTGTCACCAGTGTTTTCCTGAGCTCAATCTGCACATAGATCCCCAAGGCAATCAGCGCAATGCCACAGAGCTGTGCAAGAGAAACAAATGAACCAGTCATTAGTACTGCAAGGATGGGGAGAGGTGAATCTAGAGGATTAGCCTTGTGTGATGAACCAAAGCATTATGCCTATGAGCCTGATTGAGTTAGTTGCATTTAAGAAAACATGCAAACAGTAAAAAAAAATTCTCTTATCCTCATGCTATACAGCAAGACACCTAGAAAGGAAGTCTTCTCATGAGTGTGGCAACTTGCATATCATAATTATTACAGTATTAACATTTTTATTCTATCTTTCCTCCAATATGCTCAAAGTGGCACACTGGCCCCTACCCTTTATTCTCAAAACAGTCATCTGAAATAGGACAAGCCAAGATAGTGGGACTGGCAAAATGCCACCCAGTGAGTTTCATGGCTCAGTGGGAACTGCACCTGGAATCTCAACTCAACACTCTAACCACTATATCACCTGGCCTTCTGATTAATTCTCTGTGACTGGGCCACACTTTGGCTTAAGCAATTGGATGTATAGGGTAAAATGGGATCAACAACTTCCAGTTGCAGCTGTCTGGGTAAAACTCCTAACCTGAAATTCCCCCTGGTTATGTGAAAAAAAGAAAAGCCATCTTGAAATTACCTGGCAGTCTTATCTTTTGTTTCTTGACCTGAGAATGATAGCAGGTACAGGAAATCTCATAGATGACCTACACTACCAGCTGAAGAGCCAGTGTGTATTATAAACATCCCACCTGAAGTCTACACTGGCTCAACTATCATTATAACTGGCATGTTAGCAGCCATTTTGGCAACACATTCCTTAAGGGATTAAGGGATGCTTGGCTTTCCTAAAATGCTCTGCTGTGGTGCTTCCTTTGCTGAGCACACTCTACCCTGACACAGATTTGCAAATACCAGAATGCCTTAAACTCAAGTGTTCATGATCCATCTCTTACAACAAGAAGAAAGGGGATACGCTATGGCAGAAATCCAGTAGTAAGTCGCAGCTACAGGAGGCTCACTGCATCAGTGAAACTTAGGGAGGAAATGGTTCACCAAATTCCCAGATTCAATTGGCCTACTATAGTTGCAATTTACTACTGGTTGTCAGCCAATGTCACTTTCAATAACAGTTGAACTGCATCTACTTGAATTATGAAGGCATTTCAGACTTGTCTTCTTGGAAGAAGTAAATATCAAGTCTGGATTAGCTACCTGTTGAATTGGGCAAATTAAATTGGGGCTGTTGGTCCATTCATCATAACATTGGGGCAAAATAAGACAGGAAGATATCAAGGATTGGAACCACATTATAATCATGAGCATCACTCATATTTTAATCAGGGCTGGTGCTACCAATAAGCAGAGGAAGATGGTTGCTCCAGGAAGCAAATTTTGATCATCATGGAATGGCAGCATATTATTCATTATTGTGACAGCATCTGTACTGCAATGAACGTGGAGAGGTGTTTGTGAGACTGTTCTGTTTTAAAATAATCAATAGTACTGGGTACTGTATCTTGACTTTTGGAGAACACAATTTGCTGTTCCATTTCAGATGGCAAAGTGTCTCAAGCTAGCCCCTAGTTCAATTGAACACCAAACTTGTGGGGGGGGGATCCACTTAAAGCCTCATCATTGATAGACATTTCTTTATAAAAAACCAAAAACATCCTTCACATTTGACCATCCTCAAGCATTATGTCACTGGTTATCAAAACTAAAGTAGACTGACTCAATAAGCTTTACACAAGTATTCTATCACTATTCAGCAATTGATTTCATGAATCTACTCTGGCTGGGACTCGAATTAATTTTAAAAAATCTACTTGTCTCTATCTTCTAGTGTCCAGATGTTGTTTCCAGGATGTTTAAAAAAAACTGAAGGCAAAGGCTTCCTCTGGAACAGTGGTACAAAACTGTTTTAAATAACTAATCAATAAGGCAGGGGTGTTCAAAAAAGCCTTCTGTCTTAACATGGTGAAACTTTATTTCAAATGTTTCCTACTTAAAATGGTTAGTGCTCCCAAGAGAAATGAACAATCCAATAAACATTTCACACACGTGGCAAGAGAACGCATGCCCTCCCTCCCTCTCTGCCTCAATGCCTGCCCTCCCCTAATCTACACAATACTAGGCAATAAAATGCTTTCTCTGCTCCCAGCTCATGTATTCATTTACTTTACAGGAAGTTTGCTCTTAAATAGCTTCCAAAGTCAGTGACACAAGAAGTAAGCTGACCATGAGCTGCTTTTAGTAGGGAGTGGGGGGGGGGAGGGGCTCGGTTAATCTCACAAAGGATCTGGTTACATCCCTTATAGAGCTCCACTTCAAGGAAATTCAGCAATATGATGAGAACAGGTATATATGAAGGAGACGGAAGAGAACCAGCAAATGTGTTTTTTGCATGTAGCCGGAGCTGCCCTAGTCATATGGATTTAAATGTACACTTGTTCTTTTGATTATTAAAAAAAACCCCAAATATAATGCAGTTGTGGCAACAATTTACCATAATTAAAAGTTATTACAATTACTAACTGCTAATTACATGCTAATTACAGTTATTAACTGAAACCCCCCTCCCCACAGTGTATAAAACAGCAGATGATGGAGTACATGGCTGCTTCTTCATATGGACACACATGCGCTAGAATTAAGTGTCTCACAGCTACTTAAAAAATGACAACAATTTGGGATGCAGACAATGAGAAAAGAGACAGAAAGCTGAAGAATGCCAGCTGTTGCAAAAAAAAAAAACTTTAAAAGGTAAGAGTTAGTCTATGGCCAGTTATGTTTATCTGCTAGGGAGAGGCACTCCTGAAGTCAAGGCTGACCATGATAAATGGTGGTGACCCCTGGAACTTACGTAAAGCTCTCACAACTGACAAGGCAAAGTGGCAGACATGAGGCCAATGGGTGGCATTTCCCTTCCAGATCACAGAACCACTTTGCCTATCCAGCCTGTCTCACCACCCAGTTCCCAAACAGTTTGTGTGCTCCTTGGAGTCAGTATTTACCTTGCTCTATCATAGCAGGGTGTGGAACCACCCAAGGCAAAGAGACCCAGCCTATGTCCAGGTGGCATATAGTGCTTCCTCAGAAAGTTAGCCTTGAAAGACAGGTCAGTAGAGAGAGAGAGAGACCTATAACCACCTCTGCTACTCCTGATGTAAAATGAGAAAGGGCAGGTAGTCTAGTAGCTCTCTGTATTGAGCCAATTCAAGGGTGAGATGAATTCCAGTGCTTGTAAGTGGGTGGAACAGGAAGGCAACCCAAAGAGAAAACTATAAAACTTTCTTTTTAACATGATTGCTCACAACAGCTTCATTCGTTTCTTTTTCGTGGAGCAAACTGTCTTCCAACCTCTTGTTAAGGGTTTGAGAGACTTCACACAAAAAGGGCACCTACAAGGAGCAGGAAGGCTAGGGTCAACCACAAGAAGGGTCACAGCCAGTTTGCCTTACAGGAGTGGTTCAGTTATATACGTCCATTCTTTCCTTGAGTGTCCAGGCCAAGGGAAAAGTTTTGTTTACCCCACATGGACAGGGAGGAGAAGAGTAAATTGATTTAAGAACTGTTACTGCTCTTTGATGGCAGCCGTAGAAAGAAAAGATTTATAGGGTTGCTTCCAGCCACAGAACAGAGAACCCTTCCTCTCTCTCTCTTCACTTCCAGTGCACTGCCATTTATCTGGCTGTTTAATGGGACTGGCAACTATCACCAAGAGAACGAAGGATAGCACCAAGTACTCCCATTGCTTGATGTCATTTTGCAGTATTCTCCGCTTGCACACACATCCCACTCATTCTGTGAAGAAAGACACAACCTGGAAATAATCATAGACACAATACCTTTGAAAGGTTTTACTAGAGCAGCAACTGCCCCTGGAAGTGGGAACTGCTTAATCTTTGCCTCAAAAGACTTCCAGCTAAAGCTTTTTGCTCCTTCACTTTCCTCAGATTCAGGCAACATCAGGCTGGGCATTAAGCTGTATAATTTTTATACTATGAACACAACTGGGATTGCTTTCACAATCAATACCAAGTTGTTTTTCAACACACACACCCCGCTGCCCCTCCACAAACATTGGGGAGTTCAGAGATGGCCTACTTTGCCAGAGACATAAAGAGTTACCTTTGATTGCCAGGTCTATCTATCTATCTGTCTATCCCCTTTCATCCCAAATACATAGGAGGGCATAAATGCTTTCAAAGAGTTGCTAGAAAAGCAGGCAGGGCAAGAGATACAGTTGTAATGTGGTGAGACAGATATAAAGTAACCCAAGTTATAGTGTGACAGGACTTTCTTTCTACTGATGAAAAAAAAAGATAAAGTACTGTACAAGAAATAATCTTGAACACTCAAAGTGATACTGTAAACTACCTGTTGTAGCGAGGCAGCTACTCCAAGTGATCCCTACGGAGCTGGATTTTATGTGAATGAATACTTTAGCTGACTTCCAGTAAATGAGCATTATTTCAGTCCTTGCTTACACCCCCCTCTTTCTTTTACATAGTTACCAGAGGAAGACACTGCTCTGAAAGATCCAGCTCTAATCTATAAAACGTCACCCATAAAAGGTTTGTTAGTATTTAATGTACCCCAGGGTTACTTTTTGGTATCGTTAAAATAAAAGAGCACCCTAGGAAACAAACAGAAGCTACTTTTGTGCTTGGCCTGCACAGACTATTTCTTATTAATGTGTTTGGGGGAACATAGAGCACAGGAGCAGTAAAGCCATATGTGACCAAAAAAATGTTAAAAATGTACAAAATGGCTCCATAAGGGCATGACATCACTTCCTCTTATACAGATGTTCCATTACATTCTACGCAGAGATGGAAAAGAGGCAAAACCACATTTTCAGTTACTTCCTGATAATATTGCAATGCAATCACACTGGGAGGTGGGGATAAACTTCCACACCACACAGCAAACTGATAATCTTGGGTTTCTCGGAGTGTCTATATATTTTATTTATTTATTTTATTTATATCCCGCCTATCTAGTCACTTAAGACCACTCTAGGTGGCTTACAACAAGCGTGATACAATATAATTAAAACAATTTTAAAAAGGGGACAAACTTTGGACAAGATGGAACAAACACTAAGAGAGGAAAAAAGAGGGAAAATCAGGAATTGGTTGAGGGGAAGGCCTGCCAAAACATCAGTGTAATTGTTTTTTTAAAATACCCAGCGAGGGAGCCGCGCGAATGTCAGGGGGAAGGTTATTCCAGAGGCGAGGAGCCACCGCCGAGAAGGCCCGATTTCTTGTCTTTTCTTTCCGGGCCTCCCTCGGAGTTAGGCTCCTCAGCCTCACCTCCTGACTCGCGTGAGTGACACGGGTAGAACTTGGTGGAAGTAGGCGTTCCGCCAAGTATTGAGGCCCTAAGCCGTTTAGGACTTTATACGTGAGCATCAACACTTTGAAGTCGATGTGGAATCGGATATATATATGTCTTTTTTACAATTTAAAATCTGTACTTTTAAAGCCTACCTTTACAATGCAGGTTCCTACATATGGCAATGAAATTTCAAGAGAAAAGCAGGATTATTTGTTATTATTTTTAGTTCTAACCAAATAGGTCAAAACAAATACCTTCCTGTAACAAATAGCAGAAATCTGGCACAAAAAATTATGAATCATATATATCCAGTACGATTCCTACTATCTTACTATAGATAGCGTTTGTTTTCTTTTAATGTGTTTTATATGGTTTAAATATTTTAGCTATATGTTTTATAATATTTTGAAAGCCACCCAGAGTAGTGACATGCTCAGTAAATGGGTGGGGTATAAATCTAAATAAACAAAATAAATAAAAAGAGACCTCCAATTTCTTATGAAATATTAACAGAAAGAAAGAACTCCCGCACAGTCAAGGTTTCTGCAGAATATACTCATTGTTTTGCAGAGTTTTGATATTATTATCCACAAGTTGATGTCACCAAAAGGTAAATGGGTGCATCCATAAAAATCTGAAGAACTGCAGCTATGCCATTAAAATAATTGATTTTTGTTTAAGTTCATGTTTTTAATATGTAAACTTGGACCAGAGTAATATATTACTATAAACTATTTCAAATTCAGGAGCCCAGATGGAAACTTAGATTCTCCATCTTCATCAGGATCACATACAGTATACATCTGCCCATTCATAGCCAGGTGACTCACATTGAATCACATTAATGAAGAAGACAGGAGAGCCTGGTGTGCTTCGGTCCATGGGGTCACAAAGAGTCGGACATGACTTAACAACTAAACAACAAGAACAAATGGAGAGAGTAAACAGAGGGCTAACTTGGCTTTTTTGTGGTTGGCAGATGAAACATCCACAAAGAAAGGTATTTTTGTTTAGCCTGCCTGCCATCTTACCTATATATAATACCAGAGCTGTAATTTTTAAAAAGGTAACTGGGGAAGCAGCATGTGGAAGAACACCAGTGAGAGCACAGCCCGCTGCAAAGCATCACTATGACTTAAGTACATAAAAAGGCCAAGTTCAGTCACATTCTGAAAAATAGTTTCTTCCACTTATCTAGTCTAAGCAGAATGACTCTTCTCTATTGAGGAGATCAGTGGGTTAGTTACCATCTGTCCAGTTTTCCCTATCAAAAAGGTGCTGAGGCATTACCTTGCTGATAATGATGGGAGGAGTCTGACACGGCCTGTAAGACACTCTTGGGAGGAGTCATTTTCCAGTGCAGTGGACAAAACCAAACACTGCTATTCACTGGTCCTATTTTAAGAGTAGGGACTGGATAACTTCAGAGGGTCTGAAAGACAGTTTTTCCTACCTCAGTGATTCCCCAAATATGGGGAAACTACATACACACACGCACGTGCACACACACAACAAAAACTGGATGCTTCTGGAAGTCCACTTTAGGCTTTGAAAAAAATGGATACTTTTAGAGGCTGGAAACTGTAGAGAGCCACTGCAACATTTAAAAGGTGGGTGGCTATTGCTGGAGGTTTCCAAGAGCAGCAGTCTTCATTTATCTGTGTATTTATTTATGCCATGGAAAATCATTTTGGGGCAGGCAAATGTAATTGGGGTCAGAGACCTCAAAAACAGCTTTGGGGGCATAAGTGACAACAATGCTACACTGGTGGAGAAAGGATCTTTGGTGACACCTGCCCCCCCCATTACAGCACCTCCCAAAAAGGGAGAGGCAAGGGTACAAGTAGGATTAATTGTAATAGAACTTGATGATGAGAGATTCATAAAAATCAGCATCATCCTACAACTGCAGAGCAGGAAGGGAGGGACCCTAGAGATCATCGAGTCCAGCCCCTGTCGAGGAGGCACACAGTGGGGGAATTGAATTCCCAACCTCTGTCTCCGCAGTCAGAGAACAAAAACCAGTGAACTATCCACCAGTTTGTGGAGCAGTGTTTACTCTGCCTATCGTAAGGAAGGCGAGTGAGCCATACACTGGCTATTCCAGTCAGCTTGATTATGATGGCAAATATAGGTGGGTAAAACAATTCTGGGATTAGTCACTGCAGTAGGAATGGACAGAGGAGGTCTGTGATTGATCCCTTTGGAGATCAAGAATCCAGCCACCCTGGCCCTCAGCTTCCATTCTATAAACCTGTAGACAGAAACCCCTCACTCACTCACCCACCTCCATCCTTCTTAAGAAGCCCTCATTCCCAAGGACCTGTCGGGCTCCTGGCTAGAGTGATAGGTGGAGCTTTGTTACCCAGCACTTCAACCAGGAAGCAGGCTTTGTTTCTTTGCCTCATACCCTTTACAAGGGGAGAGGCTGGAGGAAGAAGTTCTCACACTGGGCACTTCCAGGAGCTCCAGGAAGTGCTGGTGAAAAGCAGGAAAGGATCAACTGTGGAATCTCCAATCAGTGTCTGGGGTTGTAGGATTCCTTCCCCCGCTCAGGCGAAGAGTGCTTCAAGATGGGGGGGGGGCATGGCACCTCCCTCAGACTTGAGGTTTGTCTGCTGCTTTGACCCACACAGGATTTGTCAGAGCGTTGGTGGGTGGAAACAAAGAAACCAAGTTTGCTTCCGTTCTTGAGTAACAAGGCATATGTTATCTTCACAGAATTATGTGTGACTGAATTACGTCATTAGGAATCCACATTAAGACTCTGAAGCCGCCGCCCCCCCGCTACAACATCTGTAGGAAGGGATCAACATGGTGGTCTAGCTGGAAGCAAATGAGGCCCAGAACGTCAGTATTCTCACTACACTGGTTATATTTGGCAACCTCCTTACCCAAGACCAAAGTGAAGTCGTCTCCAAACTGTCAGTTCAGTTGTGGGTTTATCCTTCCACTTCTCTAACGTCTTTGAGCCATTGCTACAGAATTTACAAAAGTTGGCTAAATTTGCATTAGGTTGACAATAAATAGTTAAGTGGTTGCCACACATACCATACTAATGACGAGAAGTAAATGGCTAGCAATACCCTTGTGAGTCAAACGGAAGCAACTTTTTCTAGACATACTGAATGATCAAGGTAGATTCAAAAGTTTATACTAACTCTCCATGAACAGTAACACCAGCATCCTACCCATCAGCCTCCTCCTGAATCATCCTGACAAGGGGAAGGAGTTAACATTACAAGTATTTAATCAGTTTGTGAACCAAAGAGTTACAGTACCTCAAGTTCTGCAAGGTGAAAGCACTACATTTACTATTTTGAGAAGCTTAATACAGGAAGCATAAAGACAAGTGCCTCAGATTTTATCATCTACACAAGAAGTCCTAGAGATAAGCAAAAACAAAAACAAAAAAAATCTAGCCTAACTCAGCAAAGGCACACCATTCTGAACAATAAATATAAGAAATTTATGTGGATACTTAAGAAAATCCTGTTACTTAAGGCAAACGGCCCTCTGGAATACAATCAAGCAAAACATCAAGAAAAGGAGGTAAGGATCAGAATTCAAGCCACTTGTTATAGGCAAATTAAACAGCTTCCTGGCCAAACAGGGATTAGCAGCAACAAACATACAGTACTTCAGTATTTTGGTGGGAAAAAGGAATCTGACTTCACTTTTTTTTTCAGGAACTAAGGTCTCCAATAAACTTACCCAGAAGATGAAATTGAAGAAAAAAACCAGGAACTTGACACACTTCATGCCACCTTCGACTCCCATTCTGGATATCTGTCCCTGGGGGGTTAAAAACAGAGGAAAAGTGGTGTCATATTGTTGCAGGGCTAAAGGGGAATTCAAGGGAAAAAGATGGACATTATCCTTTAAGGCCCGGTGTGGGGAGGGAGAGGCCTATTAATTTCAGCGACTGGCGGCAGATTTTTCTCCAGGAACTAAAAATCTGCTTTTTAAAAAGACGCCTAAATTGATAGACAGATATAGATCGATACACACACACACACACACACAGACACACACAAATACGTACACACATACCCTCAAAATAAGATCTCTTTCTCTAAGGCTGTTATCAGGAAGCAGGGCCAGTTTAAACCCAGCGGTAGAACAGGACGCACGTACCCAATTCCAAGTGAATTTCCCAACGCCCCCAGGCCGTGACTACGCACAACTTCGCGGTTCCCCCCGTTTCCTCGACACCCCCCCCACTACCCTCCCCGGAGGCGAATCAACCCGGGGCAAACTCCTCTCCGCCCGGCCACTCACACAGACCTGGGAGTTTCGGTGGGTGGGAGAGGAAGGAAGGAAGAAGAGCCCCTTCCTTGTACCAACGGGGCGCAGACCCACCCGAGCTTTCCTGAAAGCCGACGTGCCCAGCAAATGCTTTTGGCTCCTGGGGTCACCTCACGCGGCCGGGCTCCCCTTTCCCTATCGCCACCCTCGCCTCAAACGCCCGAGCCCCTTCCCGGACCGAAAGGCGTGGCGGGGAGAGGCGCGCGCGGGGGGGGGAGGAAGAAGAACACCGCGAATCCCCCTCAGGAGCCCAGCAGGCCCTGAAATCGACCCCCTCCCCTTATTTTTACCCCCTTTTGAACTTTGATTTACGCCCTTTTCCTTATTCCGTTGTTAATATAAAAACGTAATACTTTTCTAATGCTTTAAAAAAATGTTTGCACTCTTTAAGTGTTTTAAATTTTGTCTTTTTAACGCTGTGAGCCGCCTTGGGTCCTTTTTAAGGGGAAATGCGTGGTGAAAGATATTTAAATAAGTACGAAGGACATAGCTTCGCCCCACTCCTTACCACCACCACCACCCGCGGCTGGAGCAAAGGCAACCCCAACTTCCTCTCCTCTTCCCTCCAACCACCCCTTTCGGGCTCGTTTACCTTTCCACTTCCTTCTCCTGAGGGCGCAAAAACACACAACCCGGTCCCACGGGGCAGCAATGAACAAAGCGCCGCCCGCGCTCCCTCTTATACCTCTTCCCCCCCCTCGCCCCGCGCGCGCCTTTCCCTTTCGCCTCCGCTCCGTCCAACGCGGCGCGCCCCTCCCTCCTCTCCGCCCGCGTCACTCTGTGCCGAGTCCCCCCCCCCGGGCGCGCGCGCTCTCTCCCCGCCCCAAGGTGTGCAGCCAGCGGGGAAATGGCCCAGCTGCTAATCATGTGATGGCAGGGAAAAGCAGCGGCGGGGAATGACTGGGCTCAGCCAGAGGCTGCCCTGAGTCAACAGGAAAAGGGGCGGGGGCGGGAAGGGAAAGGACAGGACCGGGCGGGGGCGGCCGAGACGCCGAAGATAGCAGCCGCCGAGAGCACCAACTTTCCCCCGAGGATTTGCTCGCCTTCTCGACCCCACGCAACTCGCTTGCGGGCGCTTTCAAACCCTGCCAGGTTCTCCGTGGTATAAATGGAACACCGTCCACTTTCCAGAGGCAAGAACACGGTGTAATCCTCAACGGCAGCCATTGCAGACCGGAAACAGGGATGGGGTGGGAATGGAGAGGGTCGAGGTTAGGGGAGATCAAAAGGGAATGGCACCGACTGGCTAATGATCTCCACCTCCCGAACTTCAAAAGAGCCTTGCAGCACCTTGAAAACGATCAATGTTTTAGTGTGACATAAACTTTTCTGGACCGTGGCCCGTTTCGTCTCGTACCGCAATGTCATCTGCTTGGCAGTTAATTAGACCTACTCTTTGATCGGAGTGGAGTGCGAGAGAATTGTTAAACTACAATCCGTCATAGTAGCCACTGACAACCAGTAGTTGGGAGGCAACACAGATTTCCTCGCATGGGTGGCTAACACCAATTGAGATGTTAAAAGCTGTTGCTCCAGTTCGACCCACAAGAGACAGAGCAGAACCTCTCGATGTATTCTTCTCCAGTCGCTTCCGGATGAACTTTGTGCTCAAAGTTCTTCATTTCAAGAACGCCACCTCGGAGTTAGAAGAATTCTGCATCCCAGACCAGTTGCTTCCAGCCTTTGACCCTCTAGATTGCGGGCCTTCAACTTCCAGAAGCCACAGCCAGCATGACTAATGGTCAGGGATTTGGGAGTAAAAGTAAAAACGAAAAGAACTCACAAACTCTAGAGAACCAAATAGTGAAAGCTACTGCCTCGGGATACTTAGATTTCCCCCCTCCTTTCCCCCATACACTTCCGGTTCCTACAGCATTTTAAAAACATTCTAGCATTGCATGGTTCCTCAGGAGTCAGCCACACTGATTTCAGTGAGATTTATTCCCAGCCTAATGTGTGTAACATGGAAATCAAAACTTTGGTGATGATTATAAATATGGAACTAGAGTCTTTAGTTCCAGTTAACAAATGCAACCTTTGGAGGATCAGAGGCAATGGTTTCCGTACATTTAACGGTTGTGAAGAAACAAGAAATTTGACGGCTGTTATGCAACTGTTAGTATTACTGTATTTATTTGGATTTTTTTTTTAAATGCTGCTTTTTCTCATAGACACTTTAAGGGATTTATAATAAAGAATGTAAACAAGGTATTAGCGGACTAGATGATTTCAACACTTTTTTTCTTGCCAGCAATTGTTATGTGCCATCAAGTCATCTCAGACTTATGGCAAGCCTTTAAATGAGTGATATCCAAAATATCCCATCCTCCACTGCCCTGTTCAGCTCTTCTACATTCAAACCTGTGGTTCCTTTAGGGAGTTACTCCATCTATTCCTCTTTTCCTGCTGCCTTCTACCTTTCAAATCATTATATTTTCCTTTTTTACCCTGCCAGCAATAGCACCCCATTTCTTTACCAGAGAATATTTGCCAGCAATAGAACCCCATTCACACAGTTCTGGACTTAATTATGCTTAAACGGTAAATTACATTATTTTGCTCATTTCAGAATATGAAAACCAACTCTCTTCTCTTGAGTGGATGGGTGTGTCCTATTAATTATTTTGACAGGCATCCTGTACTGTCTACCTATATGTTAAGCTCCTCATATTGTCCAGTGTTTACTGGATCTTTTTGCTCTGTTCAAGTTACTCTAGAGCAGTAGCTCCCAACCTTGGGTCCCCAGATGTTCTTGGACTAAAACTGCCAAAAGCCTTCTCCACCAGCTGTGCTGGTCAGAATTTCTGGGAGCTGTCATCTGAAAACACCTGAGGACCCAAGTTTGGGAACCATTGCTCTTTAGACTCCATTTCCAGTCTTGCCAATATTCATAGGAATCTACAGTATTCAGAATTCTGTGTTTTGAAAAGCACTACTTGCTTTTGAATACAGTGGTGCCTCGCTAGATGATGATAATCCGTTCCACTGAAATCACTGTTTAGCGAAATCATCATCTAGCAAAAATCATTTCCCCATTGGAATGCATTGAAACCTGTTTTGCGAACCGCTGATCAGCTGTTTAAATAGCTGTCTTGCGAAGCTTAGGTCCCAAAAACACCCGTTTTACGAACACGGAGGGAGCTGTCAAAATCGTTGTCTAGCGAAAATCGGTTTGCGAAGCAGGGACCAAACATTGTCCAGCGAAATTCCCCCATAGGAATCACTGTTTTGCGAATCGCTATAGCGATCGCAAAAAGCCAATGTCTAATGAAAAAACTGTCATGCGGGGTAACTGTCTAGCAAGGCACCACTGTATGGCAGTCCTATAGTCCTCTTTTGATGCTGCAAAGTAACATTTGTAGGTACTGTAGTATCTTTTCACGACTGTAAAGATGCTGTGCCCAAAGTGCTGCCCTTTCACCATGGCTGAAGTAAGATTCAAGTACTAATCAGTTCGGCTTCTGAATGTGGAATACATGGTGGTTGTGATGCCATCTGTTCTTTTCCTCAGACAGCAAAATGCCTTCGGCTAGTATTTTGGTCCGTTCCCCCCCCCAGTTTGCCCAAGGAGTATATGGCACAATTGTTAGGAGGGGGTACAAAGGCTACCCCACCAGCTGCATAGAAAGACGTTCACCCATTCCGGCTGATATGCTAGCTGGGCCAAAAAATGGAAGAGCTCTTCACGATAGGATCTCAATAGGCATTTTGAAACTCTTTTGATGTCAATACAAGAATTATGTGGTGCCTGGGGTTTATCTGGGGCAGTGACAAGACTACACAGCCCCCTTATTTTAATAAATGGTTGAGGGCATCTGCCCCTTCTCCCCTGCATCTATGCATGTGAAAAGTAGAATACTACTATTAAAGAAGGGTTCCTGAGCCACACTTAGAAGTTCCTGCTTAGAAAACTGTGTTATAGCAGGCCAGACTGTTTGTCCATTTCAACTGCCTATTTTGGTCAGTGCTAGTTTTCTAGTGAGATCTAAGACAGAAGCTTTACTCAAAACCTGCTATAAAACCTGAACTGAAGATGTCACAAGCTGAACCAGGTATCTCCAGCATGCGAGTTAAAACTGAGGTACGTTCCCCCACCCCTAGCAGTGTGGAACGGCTATTCAAAAATGTAGATACAGCAGGATTTCATCCTCTTCTTACTTGAAGTTGTTCATCCAAAATATTTACTTCTTGGCCCCATATTCAGAGTCCAGTCTTTTTGGATTTATTATATTCCTAGCCTAGATATGTAATGAAGACACAATGATAGCAGCTTGGGCATACATATGAGACTGAGTAAATTGATGATTTAAGAGTCAAAAGAAAAAGAATACAAAGGCTAAAGACCTTTCTTTCAGTCCTAACACCCTCACAGGTGCATTTGGTTGAGACCAACGTGCCCTCAAATTTTCAGCCCCTTTCTCTCCCCCCCTCGGTCTGGAACCAAAGGGCTGAATGTGTAGGGGGGGCAGAGACGTGTGCACCTTACAGGGAACCTTTGTGGGGACACAGGAAAAGGCCTTCTCTGTTGCTCCTCCCAGACTCTGGAACTCCCTCCCACAGGAAGCCAGGCTGGCCCCATCTTTGCTGTCCTCCCACAAGCAGGCAGAGACCTTTCTCTTTAGGCAGGCTTTCCCTCAGCGATTGACTGACTGGGATACAATAAACAGGATAGTTTATATTTTATTGCTTCTAAATCTGTTGGGTTTTCTATAAAGCTTTTACCTGATATTTTTAATACATTTGATATTTGAATAATTTGCTGTTTTGAGCTTTTAATATTGTGTTTTTAATGATGCCTTGGGGTTTTTTTAAGGTGAAAGATGGGGTTAAAGTATGTTGAATAAATAAATAAAAGGGCGGGATGTAACAAGGAAGTCAGGAAACCACTTTTTTATTTGGCAGTGTATTGGGACAGTGAGTGGGTAAACCAGCCTGACCAGCATGTAATATTATCCACCACTGCTTATCTTTTGTTTAACAAAGCTTACTGACCTGTTTAATACAGTATTTGATGTCTTTTTTCCTAGCAAAAGGAAGGATGTCAGTGAGATTATCAGTGTTCACAGGATTTATCCACGAGTAAGGCACCCACTCTGTTAGCAAGGATCTCTGGACACACTAACATAATATTATTCCTGTATTCTATTTTTGAAAAATCAGACAGATTCTTAAGGCTGGCTGATTTTTAAAAATATTATCATTACAACTCCATCATGCATATTCAGTAGATTCTAGAAAGCTTATATGATTAAATTACAAGCATAAATATCAGCTTCCTGTTAAAGTTACAACAAAATAAGCCGCCACAACAGAACAAAACTTAAAATTCCTGCTAGAATCAGGAGCCAGGTATTGTCACTTAGGGGTGGTCTCACTTTTGTTGCCAGCAGTGTAGACATTAACGGCTGTGTGTTATGCTATTTTGAGGGCACAGCACATTTACACTGTTATACAAGCTGTATACTCACTGCTTTACATTGTAGCCAAGTTTCATTTCTTTAGTGTTGTCATATGAAAAGATATACTAAAATATTCATGAAATCAGGTGGTGTACTCACTTCTGTGATATACTGTATATTTCCTTTATTATCCACTTAAGTCTCAAAGCAAACTAGGTTTGTTTGCTTTTTTAGGTATGCAGGTCTCTTAATCAGGTTTGCATTAGAGAACTTTGGGATAAAACACGAATATCCAAAAATCATCCTGGACGGAGATGTAAAGGCCAGAGTCTCTTGGTTTAAAGTGAAGCTCCAGAATACAGATGGTTACTTTGTACAACCAGCTTAAGGTTTACTTTAAGGAATGTCTTTCCCCATTTCTATAGACAAAAGGCAACCAGTCATTCAGCTTCTGTCCCATGCTTTGTGTTGAAGTTCACAGCTTCTATTTGGCTGGTAACAGAGGCATCCAGAAATATGCCAATTCCCATATCAGAAAAGTTGATATGCATTATATTTAGGTCAAATTTAGCTTACATACCAGTAAAGGATATTGCTAAGTTATGAGTATTACTGTATCCACTATTTAGAGGAAGATACAGTCCTCAGATGGAGGAACCAGCAATTCCTCATTTGTGCTGGACCAGAGTAACCCCAATTGCAACATCTTCATGGCATAACAATTACTATAGTCCACCCTTTGAAATCCTCACAAAATTTGAAATTCTTAATAATGGGATTTAAAGCCTGCCCATGGAAGTCTTAACTGAAATTCCTTATAATGTGAAAGCTGCTCAAGGCTGCTGTTTGAAGCCATGAGTAAACTCTAAAGAAAGAAAAGGAAAAGAACACAAAACTAAAGTCAGACTTTAACAAATTTCTTTTTACACTAAAAGGAGAAATTTACGCCTGGGATGGGTCAAACTGTGGCTCACCAGACAGTACTGGACTGCAGTTTCCATTAGCCCTAGGGACTACTGTACATCTAAAAGCAAATAAGCTTGTTGTTATGTACCATCAAGTTGCTTCTTACAGCAATCCTATGAATTAGTACTGTATATTAAGAAAGTCCTATGCTCAACATCTGTGATCAGCTCTTTCAAGCCATATGTTCCTTTATTGAGTCAATCTACTTTTTTGCTCTTCTTCTTTTCCTGTCACCTTTTCCTGTCACCTTCCTGTCACCTTCAGCTTTTACTAGTTCCTTCAAAGCCATCCTACCAACTCTGTTTTCTCTTGATTTCTTGGCTGCAGTCTCCATTTGCACTGGGTTATTTTAATTGTAAACACTAATATTTCTTCTGTAGACATTTTTGCTTTAATACTCAACTGCTGTTTTTGCATTATTTCACCTTCATTAGTAATAATGTCGAGTTATTGCTGCTTTCTGTCAGTAATATGGTGTTATTTGTGTATATTTTACTCAGAGGTCACCAACCCCCAGTCCACGGCCCAGTGCTGGTCCGTGGCCTGAGCCGGACTGGGCCGCGGAGACATAACCCCAGCCCCCCCGCATGCACTCACCCATGCACAGCTAATTTGTACATGCACGCACGCTCCAACGCGCCTGTGCAAGCACCGCTCCACCATTTGTGCAAGTGCGCATGTGCTCATTTGTACATGCACACAAGTGTGGGGGGTGCCCTGCCTTCCCCAGCCGGTCCACAGGGTGAAAAAGGCTGGGGACCCCTGCTTTTACTGTACTGATGTTTCTCTTCCTTCAAATTAATCTAGCCCAGCTTTCTGCAGGGTGTGATCTGCAAACGGTTTGGACATGAAGATAAAATATACCTTTGTCAGACACCTTTGCTTATGGGAAATCATTATTTTTCGTCATATTCTGTTCTAACAACAGCTTCTTGTCTAGAGTACAAGTTAATCAGGTAACTGGGATGATCAAATGTTGAGGCACACCCATTTTTTTAGATCAGTCTATAGCTTCTTATGCATTAAATTGTGGTGCTGGAGGAGGCTCTTCAGAGTCCCATGGACTGCAAAGAGAACAAACCTATTCATTCTGAAGGAAATCAACCCTGAGTGCTCACTGGAAGGACAGATCCTGAAGCTTTGGCCATCTCATGAGAAGAGAAGACTCCCTGGAAAAGACCCTGATGTTGGGAAAATGTGAAGGCAAGAGGAGAAGGGGACAACAGAGGATGAGATGGTTGGACAGTGTCATTGAAGCAACCAATATTTGACCAAACTCCGGGAGGCAGTGAAAGACAGGAGGACCTGGCATGCTCTGGTCCATGGGGTCACGAAGAGTCGGACATGACTTCACGACTAAACAACGACAACATAGCTTCCTATGATCCACACAGTTAAAGGCTTTGTTGTAATATGTAAGGCAGAATGATTTTCTTCTGAAATTTTCAGTAGCAAAAATATAATTGCAAAAGGATCTCTAGCACCGCTCCTTTTTCTGCATCCAGCCTGTACATCAGCATTTCTCACTCCATATAGGGTAAACGTCTTTGTTACAAATCCTTAAGCATCACTTGGTTTGCAAGGGAGCTTAATGCAATGGTTCTATAGTGACTATACTCTTTGGAACTCCTTCTTCAGGAACTGGATTGCATAGCAAAAGGACATATGACCAATAGCAAAGGCATCTGAATCAAACTGTTGCTCCTCTTATTAATACAGTGTCTCTATCTGAAGTGAGAACAGGAGCCACCTGCAGATGACCACTCACAAGCTCAATTAGCATCTGCCTGTTTTTGAGCAGCAACATGGAATACCTGTCAACATAGTCCTCTTCCTTTGGCAGCAAGTCAGTTTGAGGCAGTGACATAAACAGGGAACATTTCTTGTTACGTTTATTTATAAGTTGCATTTGCATCCCAACTTTTTTTCACTGGCGCTAGACTACAGTGCACATGGGGCTTTTCTATCAACTGTAACCTCATAGTCAGCATGTTAGGTAGATCAGGCTGTGACTTACCTACGTTCACCAAATGAGTGTCACAACAGAGTGGGGTTTGAATCCATTTCTCAAGATTCACAGCGAAACATTTTTATTGTTAAATATTGTCTCTATTATGCACCGTTGGCAAGGAGAAGAGGAAGAAACATTGAAGATGCACGTAAGGTTCAAATTCTGTATAAAAGTGGAACTTTTCTTTGCCTGTTACATATTTTGAGAAAGACATATCTCAGAAAGAGAAATTAATAATACAACTATTCCCCTCTCCCACAACCAATATATCTTACTAATTTTATAGGGGGTATCAAACAGTTTTGGTGACTGCACTACCTATTCTGGAAAAGAGAAGAAACTGCATTCAAGAATCCACAATACATAAAAAGGAAAGGAGAGGGGGCTGAAAAGAGGGGAACAAAAAGAACAAAAATGAAGATGTTTTCCTCCACCATGAATCTGCTTGTCTCTTGACATCTAAGAAACTGCTCCTTTCTTCACCTCTGTATGAAATACATTGTGAATCAGAGACCAAAGTTTCTTTGTGATGATCCCAGCCTCTGGAATGTTGAGAAAGACAAGTTAACCTGTCTCTATCACTGTTCACTTTTTGTTGTTGTTATGTAATGTCAAATCAGTCTGGACTTAGGATGACCCTATGAATGAGCAATCTCCAAAATGTCTTGTCCACCATTGCCCTGCTCAGCTCTTTTAAATTCATGCCTGTGGTTCCCTTAGGGAGTCAGTTCATCTCATATTTTGTCTTTCTTTCCCTGTCACCCTCAACCTTTCCCAGCATTGGTTTCCCCCCCCCCAGAGAATCCTGCCTTCTCATAACGTGCCCAAAGTTGGACAGCCTCAGTTTGAACTTTTTTGCCTTGAGAGATAGATCAGGCTTTTCTGATCTAAGATGCACTTGTTTTTCTGACTGCCCAGAGTCTCTGCAAAGCTTTCCTCCAGCACTACTTAACTTCTTCAACTGGGTTAGGATTACAACTAAAACTAATCCCGGCCAGGAGCAAGGTAAGAAAAGAGTTTCCATTAAACGTCCTGGCTTGTTGAGAGTCAGGCTCCAATGATAACAAAGCTATACCCCATGGGTCTGCCATGCCTTCTTGCCCAGGGGTCTTCCTAGTGGTTGGTGGAAGACTGTCTGTTTAGGATTGGTCCCATGGTGAGACCCATTTGGTTCTCTGTTGTGAGCTTCTTTTTCTCTCTGTTCCTGCTCTTTCTTTCTCCTTACCTCTCAGCCATTTTGCCCCAGTATGGAGGTTTACGCACCAGTTTGCTTCACCATTCTTTTTTGGCTACCTCTCGGGCACCTTAAGTTGGACACACTCCCCAGTCCAAGGAACCTCTTTTACCAGGCAACCCAGTCATGTTCAGGGAAGTCTGTTCTCAATATCCTTTTCTCTTTCCCTTTGCTGTCTCACTCCTCCACCTTACTCTTCTGACCAACCTCCAGTCCATTCTTTCCCCCTTTTATCTTACTTCTCTCTGACAAAACAACCTCCCCCTAGCAGTTTCTCAATTCCTGGGTTTTCCTCTTCCTTCAGTTTAGCAATCCCGTGCATGCCTTTATTTATGACACATCTCCTTCAACATTTCTGTTTCAGGAGATAGCACACGGATGGGAAGGGTCTCCTCCCCATCCCTTTTCTCACATGGTGTCATCTGAATATCTTAAATTATTGATGTTCCTTCCACCAATTTGCACCTTCCTCTGAATCTAGTCTGGTTTCTGTGTGATATGTTCTGCATACAGACTGAATATATGAGGGTAAAACGCTCCCGTTTGACTCCTTTGGCTAGAGGAAAACATTGTCTCTTTTGGTATTCTGTCCTAATGGTAGCTTCTTGCCCACAATACATGTTACTTATCAGACCAATCAAGTGCTGTCATAGGCATTCTTCAGTCTTGAGAGACTATGGTAACGTGTTCTGTATGGAGGACTTCGACGCTGTATGCAAAGCTGGAATGTCCTCTCCAGAGCACGAAGCCTGGGTAAAACAATATGGAGGATAGGCTGTTACCCAAGCATCAAGTGCTGAGGCTCACTCATTTCTTCAGAACTCAGTTTCTCACAATAAAAGGCTTTGCTGTAGTGTATAAGGCATAGACTGATCTATTCTGAATTTTTTTGTGCTCTCCAGTAGCCAGCAGAAATCTGCAATATTATCTTGAGCATCCCTTCCTTTTCAGAATCCAGCTTGAATATTTCTTTCTGCATATAAGGTAAGAGCCTTTGTTGAAACACCTTGAGCATTACTTTGCCTGCATGGGAAATTAAAGCAATGGCCCTATAAATACTGTACTCCTTGGCAACTCCTTTCTTGAGGATTGGAATGTATATTGAGCATTTATGTGGGCCATTATATTGTTTTCCATGTTTGTTGACATATTCTTGTTAGTATTTTGACAGATTCTCTGCAGCTTGAAAAATATTCTATTGGTATTCCATCTACCCTGGTGATTTATTTCTCCCTAGTGCTTTCAAAGCAGCTTTCACTTCACTTTCTTGAACTTCAGGTTCTTCATCATAGGATTCCTCTTCAAAGGAGTCTGTCATCCTTTTTTCTGTATAGATATTTCCACATTCTTTTTATTCTAACCTGGTCAGATAAGTGTGCTTTCCTGTTGCTCATTCATTAATTTTTGATCTAGACTTGAATTTCCCTTTAATTTCTTGGATCTTCTGGAGCAAATCTCTTTTTTCCCTTTTGTTGTCTTCCTCTGTTTCTTTGCACTTGTTATTGTAGTAATTCTCTACTACAGTGACAGTCGTTAGTAACCTGTGTTCAGAGTTCTGACCCTACTTCTGTCACCTTTAACTTTTGCTCCTCATCCGTCCTTTGTTACTTCAATCATCCATCTAGGTTTTTCTTTTCTTTTTACTACAGGAACTGCCTTTTTGCTTTCTTCCCTTTCTGTTTGTTGACTCCTAACAGAGCCCAGCAGAGGGATAAAACTGAGACAGATCCCAGGGAGCAAGCAAACAAAAATTTGGTGGTGGAGGCCCCTAATTTTTTTCTAATTTAGTTTCAATCTGGGCAGTCTAAATGTTCTGAAGTATTCCATACCACAGTAGGAAAATGGGAGAACTTCTGCAAATCACAAGCAACTAGCAAGTTACCTTGTTAAATTAACAAGGAAAAATTTTATCAGTATTTCAAGAAATCCTGTTGTTCCATAACTTTATTTTATTCTTAAAAACTGATTATTCATCTTTCATTGTGTGCCACTTACTCAATATCATGTTAAATTTTTTAACTTGTTTTAGTCCCCAAACATGAATACATACTGCATACACACACAGATAAGGCTGTGACATCACTAATGCTATCAAATGTGACTCAAATATGGTTTATCTTCAGTTTCTGAATGAATGGGCAAAGAGATAAGTCATATTCAATCATTTCCTCACTAATTAAAAAAACTATCCATAATTGGTTGTCAGAATCAACAAAAACATGATTCCTAATTTGATAGGGAGACAAGTTTTTGTTGTCTTCTATTGCTGGTAGTTGTTAGAGGTATGACACAGTTTATTGTCTTCTTCCACTTACAAAGACCTTTGAGTGCACTCATCTTCAGAAAGAGACAGCATGCCACATTAAGGCACTGTATGCATCTTGTTTCCTAGCCCTTCCAGTAAAGTCTCTGGGGGGATGTTCCGTATTGGTACTACTCTGGTTTTGCAGTATAATACAGTGGTGCCTCGCATTACATTAATTCGTTCCAGCGAAATCGCTGTAGAATGAAAACGTTGTAATGCGGGAAAAAAAAACCCATTGAAACACATTGAAACCCCTTCAATGCGTTCCAATGGGCTGGAAACTCACCATCCAGCAAAGATCCTCCATAGGGCTGCCATTTTCAGAGGCTGTCTTGCGAGGAATCCGTCCCAGAAAACAGCGGGGAGCCATTTTATTTACCCGGTGGCCATTTTGAAACCACCGATCAGCTGTAGGAAAATCGTCATTTTGCGAAGAATCGGTTCCCGAAGCAGGGAACCAATCATCGCAAAGCGAAAAAACCCTATTCAGACCATCGTTTTGCGATCGCAATTGCAAAAAGATAGTCATAATGCGGTTTCGTCGTAATGCAGGGGAACCGTAAAGCGAGGCACCACTGTATGCAGTTAATTTTTTTTTAAGGTACCATAATTCAAGCATGCTTAGGCAGCACAACTTCAGATTTGGAACCCTTTTCTCCTAAAATATGCAACTGAATAAAGTTTGGCAGTACAGTATTTATTCAGAGAAATAGAAACATATTCCATATCTTACGTACATTTTGTCTTTCAAGAGGATGTTGCGTATGGAAGGGCAATCTTTTCAGGAGTACATCACAGGACAGGTTTGCTACAGTTGCAACACTCACATCAACTGTTTATGCATACTGGAAGACTTTATAAGTAGCTGTTAAGTAGACCTTTGTAAGCCACTGCTTAAGTATTTCTGGAACTGTTGCTAGTATTGTCTCTCCGCAATCATTGTCCTGGCACACACATTGCTCTCTGTGTAAGAGAGAGCAAGAGAGTACATTTCCATACATATGTACAAATGTCTAAATATGTTTTTTTCATTTCTAGAAAGTTATCAAACCCATTTCATTATTGTTGTCATTTTTAGTCCTAGATTTGATTCACATTAGCTGTACTTTGCACAAAAGGCAATGATATTCAAGAGAGGGTCCTTCTGGAAAATGTGGGCAAGGAGGAAATCTTTACCAGAAAACTCCACCAACACCTTGCATTTTCAATGGTGCTCTAGTTTCCACAGCAACTCCTTGGCAGGCACAAGTGGAATGCAAAGGGAAGTGGGAATCATGAAGGTCACTGTCCTGCCCACTAAATCCAATAGCAGCAAGCAATGCTATGCAATCTTGCAGCCCATTATTACTATGTTTCTTTACCAACAAGTCTCACCGTATTAAGTAGGATTCATTTTTGAGAAAGCATGAATAGTGGTTTTTATACACTTTTACAAATATATCTAACTACAACAAATAACTACATAATGAAGGAAAATTTGTGGCAAATATTTCAAAACCAAGTGGGATGAAAAATGCACAGACACAGGGATTCACTGATTCAAAGTTTTAATGAATGAAAGCAAGGTACACAATTTAAGTGCACTCATAAAAAGTGTTCCTCATAAAAAGAACAAACAGAAAAAGTCTGTCTCTGCATCTTGAATGCTTCATGAGTGCAAGTATAGACATTTATTTTCTTTACCAACAACAAGAAAAGAACTATATACTTACCAATCTGCCAGGTTTGAAATTAGCTCTCTCATTTTCTGGTACCACTGGTGTCTGCAGGACTACATAATTTGTGTTCATATGATCAGAATAAGGTTAAGGGCCCCTTGCGGTATCTGAACTAACAAAATACTTCAATAGTTGAGCTCACTGTGGTGATAAATATGAACTGCTTATTTATACTATGTAGGGTTATTTACAAAAACAAATGCACTTCTGTATCAACAGCTCCCCTCCCCCAAATTTAGAAAACATAGTTTTGAAATATGATCAGCACAGTGATACATAATAGTAATGAAATGCCTTTGGATGAATTACAGCAGCTATAATTTATAATTGTACTGGCACTCATAGTACCAAGACTGTAACTGTGTAAGTACTTAACTGTAAAGTTATTAGTTTATGTGAAGTGGGATCCCTCAACCCAAGGGGTATAACCAAAAACTGTATCAAGTCATGTTCCTACTACTTCACATAAGATAACAATACACTCAGGTGCCCATGTAAGCTTGGAATCCTGGTGACATCTGCATGAACACAGAATCATTATCATGGAACCTTCCTTAGAACCAGGAGAATTTAAAAGAACTTGCTACAACCTAAGACATACATTTCTTTTGCAAGTAAATTCTTTTAAAAATACCGTATTTTTCGCTCCATAAGACGCACCTTTCCATAAGACGCACCAATTTTTTAGAGAAGAAAACATGAAAATAAAATGGGCTATGTTAAAGAAAGTGTATCTTGCTTTTTGAATGTTTATAATTTTTCTTGCAGGTAAAAAGTATGTTAATCTTGGGCAATATATAACTTTTCACAGGTGGCTCAGGTCAACAAAAGCACAATATTAAACACAGAGTACTGATAACCTTACTCTTGTGACCTTACTATGCAAAAATGGAAATGTATAGAGATGCCAGTGTTTATACAGTATGACTCTTGACTTCTAATAAAATGAAACCAAGACATACTATAAAACTCAATTCCTACTTGTCCATCAAGGGGCTAATAGTGCTTAAAAACAGAGTAAAAATGTGTCGATGGCTAAAATCCTGTTGCTTTGTGTAGTAAGTTGCACTAAAGTAGGTCTCCTGAATCAGTGAGGATTTTGTGAGTCAACTGCTCTGCAAGGTCCAATGATTCAAATGGGTCTACTTTACCTGCAACTTACTTTAACGTAGTCACAAGTAGAACAGGTCCATTTGAATCACCTGCACTTATGGAGAAGGTGATTCACCAAATCCCCAGTGATTTAGTTCAGTGGGCATATTCTAGCACAGGGGTCAGGGAACTTTTTTACCTTTTACCCCCCAAAAAATTTATATACACCGACATTACCCCCTTGATTTGAAAGGAAGGAAATCATACATTATTTGAATTCAAAATATTATTGAATCTACACAGGCTGTGTACCGGACTAGCAGGATATATCATTTTTTTATTTGATTTATACCCCGCCTATCTGGACCGATGGACCACTCTAGGCGGCTTCCAATATAAAATTAAACAATAAAATACAACAGATACACAGCTAATACAAAACAACTAGAATAAACTAAAAAATAGGAAAATAAGAAGAAGAGAATCAACAATTGGCTGGAGGGAAGGCCTGAATAAATAACCATGTTTTTAATTGGGTTTTGAAGATGCCTAGTGTAGGGGCCGCGCGAATTCCCGGAGGGAGATTGTTCCAAAGGCGAGGAGCCACCGCCGAGAAGGCCCGGTTTCGTGTCTTCTCCTTCCGAGCCTCTCTCGGCGTCAGGCTCCTCCACCTCACCTCCTGACTCGCACGGGTGATCCAGGTAGACCTTGGTGGAAGGTCTATCAGTATCAATGACTGCCAGGCTATGTATCAAAATAGCAGGATGCACCAAATTTAATAAAGATGTGCACTATTTTTGCTAGAACACATTGCACTCTAGCCATGGGGTGGTATAGGGAGTAGTAAGGTGTCCAACGTGCCTAGCAAGTTGCATTAAATTTATACTAGTTCGCAGAAATGGGTGCCAGAGTGGTGCTAGCAATGACATGCTTGCTAGAGACTGCCAAGGCAGTTTTGGGGGGGCTTTTCCTACCACTTTAATCATTCTGTGTGTGGTGTGCAAAAAGGAACAAACCAGGCTAAAGGTCATGTGACCCACCCTGGTGCAACAGCCCAATATCAAAGGACCAGTGCGTTATTTTTTTTTAAATCACCATCAATGGAAAACTCAGAGGTGGCCAAAAGATTGGAAAAGATCAGTCTACATTCCAATCCCAAAAAAGGGCAGTGCCAAAGAATGACCCAACTACTGTACAATTGTACTCATTTCACAGGTTAGCAAGGTTACGCTCAAAATCCTACAAGGTAGGCTTCAGCAATATGTGAAGAACTCCCAGAATATGAGAACTCCCAGAAGTACAAGCTGGATTTCGAAGGGGCAGGGGAAATTTCCCTCCTCCTGCCTGTGGTCACCTCTGGTGGAAGCAGTCATTCACAAGTTGGATTGACTGGCCAGGGCTGTTCTACAGCTGTAACCAATTAAGCCACCTTATCTCCAATCTCTAAAAGAACAAAGGATTTACAAGTGCCACAACCAAGGAAGGAGGGAGAGGTGGTTTCCAGTTTGAGGTTCAGCTGTGGGGGGTGGGAGTGGGGGGTAGCACTCTGCTCATTACCCCCAGGATTTTCATTTTTACCCCATTTGGGGTGATTTACCCCTGTTCCCTGACCACTGTTCTAGCAGAATTACCTACACTAAGCAATAAGATTTCAGCCAACATGTTATCAAATAAATGTAGCTATATTTTAAAGCTTAGAAGCATTTTCACCAATGTCATGTATCTATAAGCATGACGCAAACAAAGCTTGTCTTTCACACCTAATAACAGAAGCCAGTACCGCTTACAGGTGTGGCCTATACCGAAAGAAAGGATAGCATATCTAAAACCACTGAAATAACCCATGAAGAAAAGGACATAATTAAATTCAAGTAAAAACAGAAACTAAGTGCTAGCTTAGCTCTCAGTCCACCAAAGCTACTTCAAACAGGAATGCTTTAAGAGGCATTCTAAAGTTGTTTGGGTGGGTGTTTTAGCAAGTTTAATGAGGGAAGTTCCATTACTATGGTGTAACTACTGCTGTCTGAACACTGTATGGAAACAGCATTAAGATGGAGATTTTAAATGAACATGAGTGGCAGCAGTTTCACACATTTGGAGAAATTACTGGTGTATAAGAGTGCACCAATATAATTCAGCATTCCATGTCAAGTCAAAAAATAAATCCCCCAAACAAAAAATGGTAATTTTGAAACTGGACCTCAGACCAGCAACAAATTGGGCACTGATACGGCATCTGCTCTTGCTCTGAGCCAAATCTGAGGTTGTTTGGACAAAGCTTTCCAAGTTATGATTTTTTAAAGGTACACTGTTTTACTCCTGTGCAGACGCTGGTGAACTTTTGTACCAGCAATTTAAAACAGACCAAATACATTGAAAAGACCAAACATGCTTACCTTGAAAGAGAATGGTGAGTCCCAGCCCCCCTCTTATTTAATTTGGAAGGAATTCAGGCATCCAGGGCTCTAATACTGACTTTGAAAATACCCATTTTAAATGCAGAGACAATCTGAACTTCTGGGCTTTCGTATAAACCCCAACATTCTAACATCAACAAAAAGCTTAAGGGGCTTGCTTTTTCAATGATGACCAAGAGAAAAACGTTTAACGTATTCCTGGCCGAACAATTAACTCCTTCCCATAAAAATATTTAAGTTTTTAAAAAAATATTCAGAAATGCATTAATTTAAACTGAAATTAGTGTTTTTTTGCTTTGTGGCTGTGGATAGTCTGCATCTGTATTAGAAGCTTGGGTGCCTATTCCACTCATCCTGTCACTATACAACTGTTTGGTAATTAAGAAAAAAACTCTAGATGCTACATGCTAACAAGTCATTTCTGATGTGTGACTATGAGTTAATGACTGCCAAAATGTCCTATTGTTACCAGCTGTGCTCATATCCTGCAAACCAACAGCATCTCACGTTAGGTTGCTCTCTCTCTTCCTACTGCCCCTCGTTCCAAACAATATTGTCTTTTCCATCACGTTCTGCTCAGATTTTGTAAACTAAGAGCTGCGGCTTCCTGTATTGAAACAACCCATCTCATGTTAGACCGTCCTCTTTGTCTATTGCTCCCCCCCCCGCCCTTTTCTAAGCAATATAGTATACTGTGGTCATTTCTGTATTTCCATTATATGCACATGGTGGGATAGGCTCAGTTGACTCATTTTTGCTCTAGTAAGAGTTCAGGCTTCACTTGACTAAGCATGCACTTTTCTGGATGTATTTAGTATCTATATATTTCTCTTCCAACTCCACATTTTAAATGAGTCTTTCTTCACTATCTTTCACATAGCTAAGATGATTTTGACCTTGGCTTCCAATGACATTCTTTCTAAACTCCAACCTCTTCCTTTTTTATTTCAGAAAGCAAAGGGACAGAAGCCACTGGCAATGGTGCGGCTAAAAAATATTGTAAATAAATAAATATTTTGAAAAACAGGCATACATGTTTGTAAAGCTTTTGATCTGATACACTCTTTCTTCTTCAGCTTAACCTTCAGGCTGTCCTTTGCTATGTAAAGCTTGGCATCCTTTCTCCTACAGGCAATGCCCGCATGATACTGTGCGGCAATATTGGCCCATTTCCTGGCTTTTTGAATTGTGGGTACATAAATGCAATATCCCACATTCATAAAATGGAAAGGGTGTTTTTTGTTTTGTTTTTTGAAGAATAGACTAAAAAAGGAACACCTAAGCTATGGGCGGTATATTGTTATTACATGCTGTCAAGTTATCTCTGACTTATTGCTACCTTATGAATGAGTGTTCTCCAAAAGTCCTGTCTTCAACAGCCCTGCTCAGTTCTTACAAACTCAAGCCTATGGTTTCCTGTAGGGAGTCAACTCATCTTGTATTTGGTTTTCCTCTTTTCCTGCTATCTTCAATCTTTCCCAGCATTCTTTTCTTTTCCTGATATTCTTGCCTTCTCCTGACACGTCCAGCCTTTCATTATTTTTGCATCTGATAGGTCAGGCTTCATTTGTTCTAGGATACACATGCTTGTCTTTTTTGGCAGTCTGGGGTATCCACAAAATCTCTTCCAGCACCATATTTCAAACAAATCAGGTTTTTTGTCAGCTTTCTTTACTGTCCAGGTTCCACACCAATATACAGTATGGTGTGGGTCTTAGGCAGTACATACATTACCTGAACTGTTTAAATGACTCCCAACAGCTTTTATGCGTTCCTTTTAGAGGTTGTTAGGGAAATATTATTCAGCGAAACTGACTAGACACAGCAGTAGCAAATCAAAAATACAGAGACATGCAGTTCCAATAAAACAAATACATTTTTGTACAAACCACCAGTTTCAGCAAAAAAACACTGAAGAAACATAATATACATAAATAATAAGACAAAGAACACTTGACACCGAGAGCTAGCTGAAGAGTGAAGAGACTGTCTAAAATAATTTCTACTCTTTAATGTGTAGAAATTCAAGGACCAAGATTTAGAGTAGCAAGCATTTGATGTCAATAATACTAACTGTAGGAAAAATGGACTCATAAGCTGAAAAGTTGTTGATTGGTGTCTGTAACAATTACTAAGAAGCAGCAGTCCACAATATGCAATAACTCCTGCTGTTAATGGCATAAATACAAACAGTATTTTCCCCCAAGCAACCTTCTTCAAATGCTCTCCCAGTTAAAAGAAATGAACTATAGTAGATCTGAACAAAATGAAATCATCTTAAAACCAATCTGGTTGCTTGTTGCAATGCCCCTTTACTTTCTAAACATGAGTAAGTGTATATTTCTTAATTTTTGGTGTAGTAAGATTTGATCACCTATAGATCACCTATGCTCCATCCTTATGTACTAACATGGTATTTGTAGTACAGGATTTCAAACAAACATCAGGTACTTACAGATTAAACTAACCTGTACTGGCAATGCTGTGGGATTTTTCTTCTCTACCAGTAAGAAGCAAATGCTGAAATTCTGCTGCTAGTCAACAAAAACATAAATTATATTAAACCAAAAAGGAGCATAATTCATAATTTTAAGTCTTAAAATTTCAAAAAGCAACCCCCAATCTCACACTTATTTGAATATATATAAAAGCAATGTCCAAGTGCTATGTTAAATTTCTGAAATAGACTTTCTGAATCACTATGGACTTTTAAGGGATGAAAATTAAGTGACTAAAATTGTATTAGTGAAATTCTGACATTGTTTCTAAGAGATTCGTAAATTCAACAACACTGTTGTGCTTAATAGATTTGGTTTATCAGAAAGAGAGGAAATTCCCTACTGCTTGCTGTCCTTTATTCTATGCAACTTGAAAATCTGCTCTGAAGGGCTGCGGACATTTTTAGCCTCCATTTGAGAAGGAAAGAATCACCCCACTGCTTTTGTGGACATCCATTAGCATGACACTGGGAATGCAAATATAATGAAGCCCACAACTAAATTACTAATGAGGAAAAATAAAATATCTGGAATTAAAAGCCAGGGGTAAGATAAATGGCTGACTTAGCTATTCTAAGATTCAGCTTAAGAATACTGTTTTACACTAAACTTTCTAACTTTTATCCTCAGAACTGTTCAGCACAGTCATGGCATTTTAAAAGCAATTTTTGCTAGACAGAAATCAATGATACCTAACTGACTGGGAAAGTGTGTTTGATATTTCTGAAAACAAAAAACAAACAAAACAACAACACTATGCTCAATGCAATTTTGACACTCATCAGAATACTCCATTGCAAATCCATGTTATCAGAACAGAAGTGTAGCAACTTCAAGTAAGATACACAAATTAATTAAAAGGACAGTGGTTCTCAGTCTCCAGTTCTTGTAAATAAAAATCAGTATGTTTCCCAGTCCAGCATGGGTCTTCTAAAGTGGTCTCTCAGGATAATGACAACAAAAATGAAAGGGGGGGGGGAAGCTAGCGTTCAGAATTCACTTTATTTTGAGAACAGTCCATGCACAAAATTTATCTCTCAAAACTTTAAGGCAGCATAGGTATTTTTTTTGTATTTGCATTCCAATAACACATATCTGATTTACTTTACTTGTATCAGTTTCAGGGCCAGCCTGTGCAGCCTTCAGCAAGCTGCACACTGCTGAAATGCCACCAGAAGGGAATGCTAAACTATTTTGGAGTACTTTATGCCTTGGAAACTCTGGCACAGGTCACCCGAAGTCTGAATTAATTTAGTGACATATGAATGTATTATTAATGCTGTTCATTAGGGGGAAGATTTCTATGACATGTCACTTTTCCCCCCCTGCAACCTATGTTTGAGCTTATAGATGAGTTTGAACATGTTTATGAGGAGTCTGGTGAGAAAGGCTCATAAACATGTTTGAACTTGATTATGGGTTCAAATGTAAGTTGCAGAGAAAATGTCAAATGTTCATTTTTATAGCTAAGAGAGATGCTGTAGCATATTTAGAACATTATCCTCCAAGATCTTAGATTTTTTAATGCTATGCAGTGGCTCAACATTTGATAAATAATTTTACAAGCTGCATTGTTCAATGGCTAGCCTTAACACAACTACAGCTTAAATGTAACATTAGGAAAAAACAACATTGTTTTCATCGGTAAAGTGACTGTGCAGTTTAAAAAGGGCAACATATATCCATGTACATGCAATTCTAAAGTCAGCTGTGTTCCTTTCAAACTGAAACTATATTTATCTAGTCACTGGTGAAAATCAATCAAGCTTTAGATTAAACAATAAATTAACTGGAAGTATGTTGAGGGTACAAACTTCTTATATTGTAATTACTGTCCTTAGATCTATAAAGGAAGAGTATCATACATAAGGTTCAAACAGAATAGTTACTTCTAATGGGAGCAATCTGGGCAAGGTGAAAAAGATTTCTTCCCAATTTCAAATGTATAAACGTGTCGTCACCTGTAATAATTTTTTTTCCTATCAAAAATTATTGGAAAGTTGTAAGATTCCAAGACTAAAATTTTAACTAAGATATGCTTTCATGACATCTAGGTACAACTGAAACCTAAACAAGTATTTCTACTGTACAGCTAATTTCATAGAAGTCTCAAACCATGGTTTAAAGTACTTTATTGAAAGATCAATTTGACAGTATGCTCTTAAAAGGGAAATCGGAGGAAGGAACATTATGTGATAATAACTTGCAATTCTCTTCCAACTGCTGGTGTAAACTTCACACATACACACATTTTTCCACATGACATTTTAGATATTCTGAAACTCTGAGTCTGTCTAAAATTTGGATAAATACATTTCAAGTTATGACTCAAATCCTAATTCTAACATTTTAAAATCTGAAATCTGGTAGCACATTTAATTTCATAATCTACAATGACAAAGATTCATCAGTGAGGCTGCAAGGAAAAAAGGAGTATAAACTCTGTCCTGGACAAATGCAGAGAACAATCCGGAGAGAGAAGTCAGTCACTAGCACCAAGGACAAAACAATGAAACAAATTTTAAAAATGTTTTAAAATGGTTTACTAATTCCTGTCTTTGGAAGTGCAAAGGGAAGATTTAGCTCATTCCTGGATAACTTTCTCTCTCTCATGTTGTGTGAGTGACAATCAACATCCCTAGAACCACAAAAAATGCTATTACTGAAACCTACTCAAGGTGTGGAAACATTCTTTTTGTTAGAACGCAAATTTATATTAGAGATTCAAGTATCAAAATCAGGAAAAGCATAGCAAATTAAAGTTCCAAAACTCATCTGGATATGCTCTGCACAAGTGGGATCAAATAGTTATATAATTTTTGGCTGTACTATTATTATAGATAGCACCAACATTTCAACATAAAATGTCTCTCAGTTCTCATTACAACCATGATTTTTGTTTGGAAGCACAGGTCATAAAAATGGCTACAGGTTAGTAATGTGTCAAATCACAGGCCTAGTGTGGGCGAAAAGGATATGCAATGCAATAGTTTGGGTTTTTTTTTTTTTTTGGCTTCTTCTCCTATTTATTAATTTACCTGAAATCATGTACTTAGATTAAGACACAAATTTTGCATCCATTTTATTGTGTGGTGCTAGTAGAGGCATTCTTAAGAAATCACTCTGAAAATAATTTTCTCGGGGACATTTAAATATACAGGTAACCATGAGTATAACTTCCATTTAAAGTCTCTTGAGTCAAACAGTATATTTAAATATTAGTGGGGGGGGGAACACAATGAATTAACACAGACATTTGAACAGCACAGAAGATTAGCTTTGATTCCTTTTGCAGAGTTATCTTCACTATTAATTGTCCACGGTTACATGTTAGGTACACTGACACCAACACTGACTAGTAATTTGAAAGCAATTAATTGTCAGATATAAGGCAGTCACACTGAACTTTCCAATTATAAGCCAGGATAATATGTTCTGCATAAAATGAAAAATTCTGCATGTGAAAAAAAAATGACAGGGAACTGACTACGCTACTGAGGCATGATAGTAAGAGTGTGAAACATTCTATAACGTCCTTAATGAAAACACGAGTTAGAGGTATCACAGAAAAGCAACTGAAGCTTAAGAACAGAATAGAACTTTGATGATTGTGAGGGAGATGGCTAGATAAGATGAAATCATCATTAGTTTACTCATGTTTTCCCTTTATGGAAAAGTTGTCATGCCAAATCCCCAAACTTTAGAAACCGTTAAATTTTAAATTAAAAACAGTTTGAGGCTCTGCAAGGGCAACTCAATGGGTCTACCAGAGAGTCTGGGTGACCATGCAGATGTGATGCACTCTTCTTCTCAGATGGCAACTTTATAATGTCACTGATGCTGTGCAGACACAGGTGCTGAAGTCTGGCTGGAAATCTTAACATTCCTTAGAGTCTTACATCTTACTTTTTTAAAAAACATGTAAAATATTTTTACATAAACTCAAGCAGGAAGCTTGTTATTAAAATAATCAAAAGCAAAAGCCTACAAGTATTTATTTATACTCCAATACAAATATTGTTTACTCTTAAAGACAGGCTGATGAAAAGAAGTTTCCAGAATCCTATTACTTATATATACCGTATTTGCCCGCGTATAAGACTGGGCGTATAAGATGAGCCCCCAACATTTCCACTCAAAATATAGTTTGTTATATACTCACCGTATAAGACTACCCCCTCTTCCGCACACCTTCCACACACCAAATAAAAGGTGCTATTCATTGTCACCATTGTACGGCCGCAGCATGACCACAGTGCCTCTGGCCCGCCCCTACATCTCCCTGTGACTGGCACTAGTGCGCAAGTGCGCATGTGTGAGCTCTGCGTAGACAAGGGGCAGGCTGGAGCGCCGCTGCTTCCCGCCGAGCAGAACGGGACGGTCATGTCGAAAAGGCTGGCACCCCTGTCTCGCTGCTGATGCTTGCCGCGGCCGTGCTGGATACCACGCGATACTGGACGGTATGTAGAATGAGGTGGGCAGGCATCGGGAGGCTACTATGGACACTGGGCGAGCATCGAAAGGCCACTATGGGCAGCTATGTCTATCCCAACTGAAGTGCACCCGGCATATAAGACGACCCCCCCACTTGGAGGCATGTTTTTCAGGGCAAAAAAATAGTCTTATACGTCAGCAAATACAGTATATATGCCAATAAGTCAAAAGGTATAAACTTGGAGCAGCAAACTGACATTAGTTAAGAAGGCAATCATTGTGTTCCTCATAGTGTGCCACGTCACGTGACCAGTATAAGACAAGGAATACGAACACTCAGTTCTTAACTGGCAGCAATGTATGCCATTTCACATGCCAACATCTGTAAATAATAGGCTTCTGACTCATGTTTCCTACTGAACATTAAGCCCAGTTTTCCATCTTACAAAACTCACATCTTCAGTTTTCTCCACTCTGTAGGCTCTACATTAATATTTATGTATCATAAACGAATAAAAATTATTTCACTTAAATTTAGGTTAAACAGATGTAATTGATTCCAACTATAGAGGAATAAACTAGTTTTAAAACAGATGTTTTCTTAACATTGCTGAAAACAGGCAACAAAACTCTTAACTTTCTTAAATCATGATACCATTTTAAAGACAAGTAATTTCAACATTAAAAGATGGCATCAGTGACCCATATTTTGGAGGGAGTGGTGACAGTGGAATAACTGAACAGCAAATGCTTGTCCCATTTGAAGATTTCTTAATCCTAGGTAGTAAACTGAAAACACCAAAGCCAGCATATCAATATTAATATAGAGCCCATCCAAAGATTATAAAAATCCTAAATTAAATTAAAGATAGGAGCCTTCACCAAACTTGCTGCAAGTTTGGGGACATGAATATCCAACAGCCATAAAGCTGTGAAAGCCCCTAGAATGAATAAAATAAATCCCACTTGCCTCAGACTGAACAGGGCAACACTGAGACTCTGCCTCAGCCTGTCCTATGGCAGGGCTATAGGAAGAAGAAAAATTTAAATTTTAGAAAAACAGAACCCAATTAAGTTAAAAATACATTCAATCAAAATTAACAAAATCCCAATTATCAAACAAAGCTTTGGTCTCAGTATTTTAGCTCCACATAGTACCATATATGGAATCTCCAAAGTAGAGTTAAAGTTTGGGGGAAATCCAACTAGTGTGTTCACCTCATGGTTTGACCATAGATACAACACTCAGTAGATAACTGGTGTTTCCCCTATAGGTAATGGAATACTCTGAATGAGTTTTTAAAAACATTACATGAAAAATTCATCTTTTATCCAGGAACACCACACTACTCTTTATGAAGTAGCTAGACCAGTACAATTATTAAGACAAATTGTTGAAAATATTCTCTTTTTTAAATGCCCAGACTACATGTTTGTGAGAATATTTATACTTCAAAGTTAATATCCCATTGCACTTTTTACTATGGCTGGGTTCACACAATGAAAGTAAACCACGTTTCCCACTATGACATCTAAATGTGGCTTTACATGCACTCTTCCAACATTTTTTCACAGCAACATTGTGATTCTGGTTTTAATTAAATGATTCTTTGATGCCAAAATTCAGGAGGCTATGGTCTGCTGGGAAGCAAGAATTTGAAACCATGGTTTGATTCAAGCTTGTTCTCATTTATATAAGCCAACTAGCTTCTCAAGTTCAGACATCATAAGAAATTGTGCTTACTTCAAAGATTAGAAGTGGACACTTTTGATCTACTTCTTTTAGACACAAGAGGAGATGTAATGTACACAAAACTGAGGATCACTTCATAGTGGGAAACCATGGTTTCCTCATTTTTTCTGAAACCAATAAATAAGCAAAACAATGAAAAAACAATTTATGATTTTTGCTTCCATAAATACCTTGATTAGACTCTAAAAATATAATTATATTATAGCTCTCATATTGATTTCAAATATTTATCACTCTTCAACCTACAGAAAATAATCAGATTCTTTCAGTGAAGGTTCAAAACTGGGTGATGCTTTTCCCCATTTGAATAGCTCTGTCTGGGAAAAGATGGAATGGTCTATTGGTGTCATAATGCTCTTTTTCACTGTGAAACAATCACAGCAATTCAAACATACTGCACAGAACTCTCTAGGGTCCCTCTGTGGGATATAAAAGAGCAGTACCAAGCTATACAAAACTGTTATACAAAACAGTTTTCTAAACAAATTCTGTATGTGCTACTAAGTAAATACTATATAATTGTTTAAAAAATTTTAAGTCATTGATACTAGTTAAGGGCTTGCTAATGGCTTATGAGACATGAAGCACGGAAGCAGAAAAATTCTCAAAGATAAATGAAGTAAAAATAATTTTTTTTTTTGCCATAGGTTCTTCAGAAAAATAATATTAAAATACTACTAAAATGAGTAGTAGCTTGCCTCTTAAATACTGGGATCTACTGTAACAGTAACAAAACCTTCTAGGCATGCTCACCATTTTAACCCAAGTGAGCATGCAAGTTATTTGGATCAGGCAATTGATATGTATAATTGCATGACAGCTGTACCAAAGTGCAAAAATAAGCCACTTGGTAAAACAAGGTGTAAAGTCACCCAAAGAATATCACTACATATTTTAAGAGTATCTTGTAGAAAACGGGCAGCTAACCAACAAAGATGCATATTTAGAGCATAAATGATACTGCTGCATGTTATTTAGCAAAATAAATTTCAGAAAATAGGAGAGATCTGTGAGAACTAAAAGGTATGAAGATGATAAAATCTAAATTTCAACTGTCAGGCAGAACATAAGCAAAATGTTTGAACTTGGAAGTACATGAAATTTATTTTTAACAGCATGTATGGAAAGCAGCAGAAAATGGTTAGCCTGAACTAGTTTTCAAGAATCAAGCAACAGAACTTAAGCAGGCTGTTTAAAACATTAGTTAAGTAATAGTTCACAGATTTACAGATAGACACATTAACAACAAAAATTGTTGGGGGAGTTTATTTCAATGACAGAATTTGCGTTCATAATCAAGCGAGGAAGCAAGAACAAAACCTAAGTGTGTTTTGTTTCTCCCATCTCTCATGCAAATACTTGGCCTTGCTAGTATCCGGAAGCTATTAAAAAAAGCTATGAACTAATAAATACAACACAAAAGAAAATAACATAATTTTTTCAGGCAAAACATCCCAAACATACAGTTCCCTTCAGTTCATAGTACTGTACTTGCTATCAATCCAATGAAAAAAAGAATCTTGATTTCCTGTGAAGTTTCATAAATGGGATTCAGCCTAGGTAAAATGACAGCTGAAGATTGCTCTTCACTTCCCATATCCTTCAACAGCCTCAGTGTTTTTAGCTATTTACAAGTAGAAATGCTTTTTCATGTCCTAAACCAAGGACAGGCTCAGAATGAAATTAATGATCTTATGGTGATTCTCATCAAATAAGTACACTACAATCATGCTACTAAATAACGTAGTCCAAATCTACCTGTTAGTCCCATTCAGAACAGGCCTGCTGAATAATTCAGATTTACTGAAGTGTTGATTTGCTATTCAGCAACCGATTCAGAATGACGAGAGCGGAAAGTGGATGTAGACTAGCTTGAGGTCCCCACCTTAAAACAAGGATGGTTCTAAGAGTCCAGTCAAACCAGAACAAGAAATGTGCTTTGCAATAAAATTTACTTAGTAGAAAGACATTAATGAACTGGAAACACAGGACACCAATAGGATGATAAAATGAGATATGAGACAGCCTAGAGGCTGCAATAAAGAAAGCTGCACTGATAAACAGAAAAAAAAGAAAGTTCTTTTAACATCATATTCTTCAGATTCTTTTGCTGGCAACTGGTTAATAAATGTACAGGTCTATGCCTACTTGATCACAAGTCAGCTACAACAGAAAGTAGTGACTTTTTGTTTAAATAACTCAGTATATCAAACAGCATAAGGATATTTGTGTTTATTACACCACAAGCTACCATTATGTGCATCAGTACAAACCTTCAGGGAGTTGTCCACAGCTGGTCATGAATAAAAAGACAATTTTTTTCTTTAATTTTATTACAATGAAGTTGAACAATACAGAAAGTCACATGAACTTAGTGGATCAATTTTATAAACCCTGCAACAGGAGAACTCTAAATACACTAAATATTGTTACACGTTCGGACTTAAGCATACAAGTAGATGGTAACAGTTAAAGCCCTCACCAAACTATTGTTGGGGACGTGAAGTCCAACAGCACCTGAAGTGCTGTGAAGGCATCATTTTATGAACAGCAACGTAAGGTTACAGAACTTGCCTTTAAGATGGTACGTTCATGTAATTCCAGCGCCTTCACAATTTAACGAACCATATTTACTATACTTCACTTCTAAAAACCTAGATGAAACATGAAAAAGAAGCCATACAGTGTAAATTGCAACATTAGGGAGAGTTCTGTTTTAATATTCTAAATAAATTTTCCCCATGTAAAATAAGAACGTCCAACAGTTCCTTGTATGTGGAATTGTTTTTTTTCCTAAAAGTCACAACGAAGTTTTAATTGATGGAAGCTTGGCTATATTAACAGCACAAGATGAGAAAAGGTTTAATCTCCAAACCTATTAGAGCGCTTGCAGTAGCATCAGTAGCGGCCACCTTGCGACATTACTGGAGGTCTCATTCCCATCGGTGGTCGGGGGGGTCCACCTTGAAAAGGAGGCACCATTGGGGGTCCTTGGCCATATGGAGGCATACCACCAGGCAGGTATCCTGGCATGCCTTGGTGATGACCACCATACTGACCTGTAAAAGAAACATTTGAAAGGAAAAGAAATAAAAAATTTCTTTAAGCCACTTTTCCTTTAGCTATGGTTTTAGAAGTTACTTAATGGCACGAGTAAACATCTTTCATAAAATTCTGAACAAAATTAATGGTAGTATTTTATTACCATGAGGTGGCATTGGTGGTCTCATTCCTTGTTGTTGTGGGGGAATTCCTGGCTGTGGTGGCATCATCCCTCCAATTGGTCCAACAGGTGGATTGCCCATGGATGCCTGTCCTGGTCGAGGGAGATTACGCTGATATTTAGGCAACTGTGCTCTTCTTTCTTCCTACAAAATACATGAAAGAGATGCACAAAATTTCATCAATATGAGATTTGATACAGTTCAAAAGCAGCATTCAAGCTACAGTACAGTATTTAATTATAATGTAGAAAACTCAACAAGATTCTTTGTTATATTAACGAGACTGAACAAAATATGAGCTCAGAACAAAGTAAAACTACATTAATATTTCCTAAATTCAGCTAAAGGGAAATTTAAAGACAGTGTAACTGCATGCTATCATATATATACAGAACAAGCAATGTAAGAAAGTGAGACTTAATGTCAACAGTTCTAGGCTTTGAAAGCCATAAAATGTTTAAAACTACTGTACAAAATGCATCAATTCCAACATTTTAGTCATACTGACAAAATGTTGAAGCAAGTGACAGAAGAAGAGCTTCTATATAAGCTATGCAAAAACTTCTGTGGAAATAAAAAAATTACACTAAAACAGAAATCCTGCTTAACTTACCAATGATATATCTTCATCTGGATGGATCAACTTACTGGTTGCGCTGGTTGTCGTAAGGGTAGCAGGCTTACTTGTTATAGAAGTAGCAGGTTTAGCTGCAGTACTGTTTGTTGTACTAGTGGTCGAAGTTGTAGACTGGGTGTAAGCAGGGAATGTAGGTTTGGGGGGTTCTGTGGTAGTTGCAGGCGCATTGTTCAAAGGTTTGAAATCTGTACCAACTGGCCCTGGAACAGCTGCCTGAGCCTGTAAAATACAACATTAAAATATAAAAACAGCACTATTTGAAATAAATATTAAACTTTGTATCAGTATACTCTACTAGCAGAGCCCAAAGTAAAAATTCAGCCTTATCACATAAAAAAGTGAACTGAAGGGAAAAAAGCTCAACACACCAGAGACTGACCAAAACAAGAACTATAACAGAAGCAAAACAAAGTGTAGTATCTATTTGTTGATGGGCTTTTTTATCATTTCACAGAAAACAATGTTCTTCTGATCTGTTTTACCACAAAACAGTACAGTGGTGCCTTGCTTAGCGATGTTAATCCATGCAGCAAAAATCGCTGCTAAGCGATTTCATCGCTTAAGTGATTTTAAAAAGCCCATAGAAACGCATTAAAACACGTTTTACGCATTCCTATGGGCTTCAAAACTAACCTTATGCGAAAATCCTCCATTGCGGTGGGCATTTTCGGTGCCTCTAAAGTGAGGCAACACAGCGGGCGGCCATTTTGTTTTTCCAGTGGCCATTTTGAAACCGCTGACCAGCTGGCCGAAAATGGGGGCTTTGAGATGATCGCTTCCCCGCGATCATCGCAAAGCGAATTTTCCCAATAGGAAACATCGCTAAGCGATCGCTCTTGTGATCGCAAAAACAGCGTTGCTAAGCTATTTCGTCGCTATATGGAGCGATCGCTAAGCGAGGCACCACTGTATTTTTGCCACTTAATCCAACATGTATTAGTTTATTTTAGAACTGTATTAGGTACATTAGCATACAAACAGAATTAAAATATAATTTTAAAAATACCACTAATATTGCACCAAATGAGTTCAAAAGCATTCTCTGCATAAAAACACACTGATGTTGCGACAAACCTCAAATAGTAATTTATATTTCTGACCTATACCCACTTCCTAAGAACTATGACACTGGATAATGTACAGTGGTGCCTCGCAAGACGATTTCAATTCGTTCCGTGAAAATCGTCGTCTTGTGAAAAAATCGTCGAGAGGTTCCCTATGCATCAGTCTCAAAAAATAAAAATTAAAAAAGTCTTGCGAAGCTTTGGTCTTAAAAAAAAAAACCACAACGTCTTGTGAAGCACGGTCATAGAAAAAACGTCTTGCGAGGCACCATAGTGATCGCAAAAAACAATCATCTTGCGGGTTTTTCGCCCCATGAGGCAATCGTCTAGCAAGGCACCACTGTATTTGAATACATCTTGAAAGATTTTAATTGTGTACATAAAAAAGCTCCCAGTCTGACTTATGAGAGAATGCTTTGGAAAGCAAACAGCATGTATTTTGAGCTGATTACTGAAGTCCAAACCAAAACTTATAGGATGGGATCTAGCACAATGCATTTTTTTTTTAAAAAAATCCTTACATTTATCATGATGCATCAGACTTTGGCAGCATAAACTATGAAAAATAAACCATGCATCAAGTAAATCACTGCCCACTAAAATGCACTTAGCTGCTTTCATGCTCTCTTTTTAACCCTTTAGAACCACAATGTAGAATTTTTCATTTCTTTTGTATTAATTCAATTCTGCTTGTGGCTTGTAAAAATTTGAAACAATTTAAAATTGGAGCGATCAGCTAAACATAATCAGGAATCTATAATTATCTGAAGATGTTTAGACATTTTAAAGTGTACATAACAGTCTAAAGGGTTAATCAGCAAAGTGATTTTAACTGCAACTTCCTGCGTACTTGTGCTGTGCTAGGAAACAGAGCTTTAGAAGGTGCTGACAGTTCTGAATTGGATGAAGCTGTACTTGAGCTTGTGACAGGTGTCCCCATCTGTAGCATAAAAGAAAGGAAACAGTAAACGGTCTCCAAATAAATGAGTGAAAAATAACTATGAGGAAGGATCTCAGATCAATTTTTGTAAATGAGTATTTCCGTGCAGACGTTCAAAATGCATTAATACATTAAGAAGAATTCTGCAACATGCTTGCAAATTATACAAGACATATTCATTTACAATGAATTTAAAAAAAAACCTAGAGGACATGAAACTCTCAAGCACTCTTGTAAAATTAACAACTCCCAGTTGAACCATCTATAAATTTTATGTTGTAACTGCACAGGACTTAATTTCCCTCCTACCTGAATTACCAAATAACTCAAAGTTTATTTTTGATTAATAGGGGGGAAAAGACAGGACAAAATTCACTTTAAAAAAACCACAGATTTTAGAATACACCCTTTTCCGTGCTTTTTGATTTGTTCTTACAAGAACAAGCATTCATAATTTTCACAATGTTAAGATGGCTACTAGCTGGTTATAGGAGCACAGTCCTAAGCATCAGCTAACAAAGATCACAGTGATGCTCAACTCTTCTTGAGGGGGGAGCCACACCCCACAAATTTCTAAGTATACGGTTGACAAAATTATTTACATTCAGAAGATGAAATACATGCCAAAATACAATGAATAAAAAACCTTGGGTAAGGATACACTGTACAGTAAAATCACCTGTGATGTACAAGAAAATAACAAGCAATGTCCCCTAATAACTTCAGTGTACTAATGTTCCTATGCTGAAATCAATTACTCCAATATACATATGAAAATAAAGGAAAACAACACACTAAAAATTTTTAGACTATGAGTGTAAAAAACAACAACACATACTTGTCCTGCACTGGGAAAAAGTGGTTTAGTAACTGGAGGCTGAGGGGTTGGTGCTGCAACAACAGGAGCTGGAGGTCTGTTCAGAACACCTTGTGCAGTCACAGGTTGTGCTTGTGTCATCGGAGGCAAACCTGGGCGAGGACCAACAGGTGGGGGCATACCTATAACATAAAAGATTTTAGTGTTGTTATTTTTAAATTGCTACTACATGTAACCTTTTCTCCAGGCATTCCTTTATCCTAGTGTTTTTACTTCTATGGCTGCAGACTCCAGCTGCCTGCATTATGCAGAGAGGATCAAGGATAACTAGGAAGTTGCCCTACTTTATACTATGAGGCTGGCCGGTCGTACCTTGTTTATCAGTTAAAGAAGGGCCACTATCAGAAACCTCATATAAAAACTTTGCACCTAACAATAAGTATTTGGGCTTATTTGCTTCCTCTTCACCATCTTTTCTTTTAGAAGGAACTTACTGTATTGTACTTTTTAGATTGTAAGTCTGATGGTAAGGAAAAGACTGTCCTATAAATCTTCAGAAGACTTTTTTTTTCAGTAAAGGAGCATGGAAAACATGCTTTACACAAATCACCTATTTCTTTATTAACATCAAGTAGTGAGAAGTTTATGTATGTAAGGCACAAGTAGCTAGTGTTTTTTTTTTTCTGATTTTTAGAATGGCGCCGTATTAAGCTCCCTTTACAACTGAAGTTTTGCTTTACAAATTATCTTTTGCTACACCTATTTAAAAATGGGACAATCTAGGTATTACCTAATCTGAAGAACTGGTACCTTCTTTCTTCTCTTCCCCTCAATTTCTTTTTCTGTTCTTTGTATGAATAGAATATACATAGTCACAGTGGTTTATACTTCAGAAGAATAAGCCAGCAACTTGGTATATGAGATTCAAGTTATTTAAAAAACTACTTTTGGTGGTGGTGCGGTAATCTTGTGTGGAATGACGTTGCTATGTAACAATGTCTGATGACACTTCCAGTTCAGAGTGTAACAAATAATTCTGTATGCTTTAAAATATGAGCTTCAGCCCTATTTTCAATCACATCCCTTTACTCATTAGCAGTTACTTGGAGAGAACAAATACAGTAAATTTTTACTCCACTACATTTCTTGCTTAATGTTTGTTAAATTTTACTGGGGACAGATGTTTTGAATCACATATTAGACCATCATTAATTCTGAAAGCTTATGTTGACACTGTAATCCGATAGGGTGCACTGTAAATTACTGTGGCCAATTCTGAAATCAAGAATGTAACCAAAAGTAACAAAATATACACAATAATGTATTGTATAAGCAAAATTAAGACAAAATTACAGTTAAATACTGTAAATTCAGACATAGACAAATAAAAGGGTTTTTGGGTACTGAACAGTATTTCAGTACAAGCAAAGAATGATTACAAATAATTTATTGTTTCATCTAGAAACAGGTCTGTAGTGCATTTACAGTTCATGTTTTAGACAGATTTAAAAGTATAAGCAAAAATGAAGGCAAATTTGGTGAAGAATTTGTAGTTTTTGCCTATAGGGTGAGAATACAGATTTCATGGCACAACTGGAAGTTTTTCTATGTTTCCATGACATATGAATGCAGATATTTTGGTACCATCATGGTATTGGGCAAAAAAGGCTATTATCCAAGTGACACATTTCTGTATACCAGTTGCTGAGGAACTCAAGAAGCAAGTGCAGTTGCAGTATGTCTCATTGGCAGGCTACCTATATGAAAATTACTGGCCACTATGTGGAGACAATTCTGGCAGAACTAGCATGGCTCTTTTTATATTCTTTCTTTGCCACTCAGGAAGACATCAGCCAAATCATAGATTTAGGTAAAGGATCCCCTTGACATTTAGTGTAGTCGTGTCCGACTCTAGGGCGCGGTGCTCAGCCCTGTCTCCAAGTTGTAGAGCCAGTGTTTGTCAGTAGACAGTTTCCCTTCTCACGTGGCCAGCTCGTCTAGACACGGAACGCCGTTACCTTCCCACTGTGATGGTACCTATTTATCTACTCGCATTTACATGCTTTTCAATTGCTAGGTTGGCAGGAGCTGGGACAAGCGACAGGAGCTCATTCCGTTGCGTGGATTCAATCTTACGACTGCTGGTCTTCTGACCTTGCAGCAGAGGCTTCTGCGGTTTAACCCGCAGCGCCACTACATCCCGAGGAATCATAAGTTTAGGAGACTTTATAGCATTGTTATCCTGACTCAACAGGAGATGAAAATGTACTGTCAATAGCTGTGATCAAAGGAAAAACTGCAAAGAGACCCTCGTGAATATGATTAACTTCAAGTAACCATCTTCTTTAACATTTGTATTAGGAGTTTTATTGGACACCAAATTTCATTAATGCAGTGTGGTGTGGCATGCAATTATGCTTGATATCAAGAAATCTACAGCTTAGATCCACAGAAGCACTTCTCTGCATCCCAGCCAATGTTACACTTCCAAAACTATATTTATATTAACATCTGGGATAGAATTGTATTTCTTAATTCTGAGCAATAAACGTAAGTTTGCAATTTTAACTTCTGCTGTTTGCCATTTCAATTACTTTACCCCTTCAATTACTTTGCCCCTTGTATTTTTAAATTCTACGCTAGCCATTGGTGTCATAGGCAAACTTTACTTAGGTCTGTTTAGCTATTACTTCCACTGTTATTGGTTGATGGTCACTGTCCACCTTAGGATGTACAGTAGTTTCTCCACTTACGAACATCCCTATTTACGACCATTTCGAGTTACGACCAGGTCTGGCCACAACATTTTGCTTCTACTTGTGACCAGAGCTTCCACTTATGAACAGAAAAAAGCACGGGAAAAATGCAGAAAATTCAAACTGCTAACTTTAGGTGGCGACAAGGCTGCTTCTTTGTAGCTCTTTCGCCCCAGCAGTTAGAGTGTGTGTGTTGGAGGAGGCTTGGGACTGCCTCCTCCTGCTTCTGAGAGTGCGTGTGTGTGTGTTTGCAGGGAGGCTTCGGGCTGCCTTGTAAGGTAAGGTGCTATTTTCTGCTTTTTAAAAACTGTTCTGTGTGTTTTTGCAGCGTGGTTTTGAGCTGGGGGGATTATGCTTCTGTGCCCTGATGGTTATTGGGGGGTTTGTTTGTTTTTTGGTTCTCCCCCCCCCCCGTTTCCAATGGGTCTTGGGGTTTTTTGTTGTTTTTTTGGAGTGTTTTTCCTATTTCAAATGGATCTTGGGGGGTTTGTTTGTTTTTTGGTTCCCCCCATTTGCGATGGGTCTTGTTGGGTCTGGTTACTTTTGGGGGGTTCCCCCCCATTTCCAATGGGTCCTGCATGCTTCCCTTGCTTTTTCCTTTGTTCTCTTTGCATTTCCAACCTGCCCCCTTTGTTTTCTGTGCATTTCCAACGAGTTTTGCACGCTTGATTGCTTTTCTTTTCCCCCTTTTGGACGGAAGGGATTAAATGCATTTCCAATGACTCTTGCAGTGATTTTTTGGTGATTTTTTCCTTCAGCCGGAATGAATTAATTGCATTTCAATGCACTCCTATGGGAAATGGTGCTTTGACTTACAACCATTTCGAGTTACCGTATATGCCGGCGTACAAGACGAGTTTTGGGGCCCCCAAAACATGCCACCAATTGGGGAGCCCATCTTGTACGCCGGGTGCCAGGAAGGAGCCGCCGCCGCAAGAGTGATGCGGGGCCGTGCTGGCCAGGGAGGGAGGGATGGAGGAAGGGAAGCGGCGCACGTTCGCTCGCCACCCGCGTTTCCCCTCTTCCTCCTCCTCTTCCTCCTGCAACCTGGGAGGAGCACAGGCAGGCAGGCAGGCAGGCAGATGGAGGGAGGGAAGCGGCGCACGTTCGCTCGCCCGCCTGCCACCCGTGTTTCCCCTCTTCCTCCTTCTCCTCCTCCTCGAGGCAGGCAGGCAGAGGGAGGGAAGCAGCGTGCGCTCGCTCACAACCCCCCTTTCCCTCTTCGTCCTCCGCTTTCCCTCTTCCTCCTCGAGGCAGGCAGGCGGAGGGAAGGAAGCGGAGCACCCTCTTCCCGGCGCCGCCCCCCAAGCCTCTTCCCGGCGCCGCATTTTTTGGGGGGGTCGTCTAATACGGCCCGTCGCCTAGTACGGCGGCATATACGGTATGTCCATCTTCTGGAATTGATTATGGTCGTAAGTGGAGGTACCACTGTACAGTTATACCAGAAAATAAATTAACAGAACCTCTTGGAACACAAACGTAATCTAGCATACTCTCTGACCTTTGGGAGAAATAAGAATAAGGGTATGGTGATCTATTATCATTATTTCCTAATATTTGCAGGTCAAACATATATGTTAACCTAAATATGTTTACACTTGAACAATTTATCCTTAAATCCTGTGATTTCCAATAATTCAAATACACAGAATCATCAAGAATCCCACATTTTTCTGCAACTTTTGACAGAGTGTTTCCAATTCTAGTATTAAAATCACCCAATAAAATAGGCATTGCATTTGGAAACCTTATACTCAGTTCTTCTAACAGGAGTTCCAGGTGTAACCAGACATCAGATTTTCACTACTGGGATGAAATTGGTGGAATATACACATTTACCAAGATAATCATCAGTTCTTGGGTCTTGATCTTAACTATCAGTACATTTTAGCTGATGCAATTGTCTCAGCAATGCTACCCTCCCATCCTAGATCTTGCTTCAGTAGTACCGCAAAACCACCTGTGGCTCTACCTTTCTCATTTAATTTCTCTGCAGGTTTTACCCAAGTTTTAAATCCTGGCACCATTAAGTTTTCCTTATCTAGGAGCCATGTTTCTTGAACTGTTGTTGTTGTTGTTTAGTCATGTCCGACTCTTCGTGACCCAATGAACCAGAGCATGCCAGGCCCTCCTGTCTTCCACTGCCTCCCGGAGTTGGGTCAAATTCACGTTGGTAGCTTCGATGAAGTGTTAATATTGAGTATTTAGATAAAAAGGAAATCACCTTCGTATTGTTTCCTCTCGCCTTCCACCCAGCTGTGTTCCAAGAAACAATACCTACTAATTTGTTTGAACAATCTGATTTGGAAATGTAGGGCTTTTTGGTCCTCCATGTAGAATTTGCTATTGGGGCACCATATGGTTGTTCAGCCATATCTAGCTCCCGAGGTATACTCAGTCAATTTGAAATCCTTTGAAACTCCCTCTGTTCACCCCTATCACCCACCTCCATCTCCTCCATAATTTCAATCAACTCTAATTGTGGGTTTACTGTGCTAACATTCGGCATAACGGGGAACCCTACATTTCCTGCTTAGAATTCATCATTTCTCACTTTTGCCACCAGTGTCAGTTCAGTATCCTCTCTATCTCATTTCAGTCCATGATTTAACGTTTAAGGGTGTGGGATTTGCAACTAAAACTTTGGGTGCTAGTACATTTTTATTACTTTTTAACCCATGGGATATCTCAGCCATAACTAAACATACAGGCACACCACGGTTTACGAATTTAATGCATTCTCCGGAATGTTACATAATGTGAAAAATTTGTAAACCAAAATGTGGTTTGCCATAGGAACAGGGGCGGCGCTATAAACCTCCAGGCACAATGTATCCAGGGGAAACTTCCTTCGTACTGCGGAAAATAATCTTAAACTGAGCCATTATTTTCAACAGATTTCCATTCGTAAACCAAAAATCATGTTAACCGAGGCGTTCGTAAACCAAGGTATTACTGTACTTGCTTATCAGACAATACCTTGTAGTTTCCTTTGTCCTTTTCATTATCTGCTGTTGGCTCGTTTTCTTGTGATTCAATTTTCTTTTCCAATTTCCCTTAAATAAGATCCTTCTCCCCCAAATTGAGCCACCTAACCTAACTGCCTATTTAATAATAGTCCTTTTAACGACAATAAATTTGTTTTGCGCCATTAATGGCAAAGCACTATAGGAGTCTATTAGAGCTATTGGGGCACAGATCAATATAACAGCTGTTGCTTCTACAGCAGTTATAAAATAGCTGGCCAACGTAAAACAACTGCACTAATATGAAAAATATTTAGCAGTCCCAATGAAAATGCTGCATAGAAAAGCATACACATGTTTACAATTCAAACAAATGGATACCATGGTGAAATGGAGTAGGTTTCAAGGTATCACCATTGAAGACAGACTGTGTGTTTGTGGCAATCCAGTCAAGGATTTGGCTCATTATATGCTTGACTGTCCCATATATACTGATATAAGAGAAAAATATCTACAGCCTTTTTTAAAGAATGTGAAAAGTAGGAGTGTCTATTACAATCACCGAAATTACACATAATAAACAGAGTTGCAATATTTGCAGTTAGAAGCTGTATTAAGAGATGGGTTATTTGTATATATGAATATCCCCTCACAGATGCCAATAATGAGGGTCCGGCCCCCTGGGGCCAGACTGACCACTCACCTGTCCGCCGCTGCACAGGCTCTGCAAACCCTTCCTATCACTCCAGAGTTCACGATGGATTAGTCACTCTTCTACCCAGCAAAAAGGCTCATCATCCCACTTTCTGCCAGGAGTGGCTAATCCATCGCAAGCTTTGGAGTGATAGGAAAGGATTTCAGAGCCCGTAGCAGCAGTGGAATTGTGAGTGGTCAGTCTGGCCCCAGGGGGCCGGACCCTTGTTATCTGCACCTGTGGGGGATATTCTTATTCGTATACAAATACCCTCATCTCTAGCCTCTATATGTAGATCCAAGTATTTGGAAAGTATTTGTATGTAATTGTACTAAAATAATATATTTGCTACGATCTCTGGATTAAGCAATAGATTCTGATTGTACAAAATGCCATAAAACAAAGCACAGTACCACTGCACCTAAGTGCCACTTTGCCTTCTGTGCAGAATTGTAGCAACCCCAGATCCAGATTAAAAGCATAATTAAGTAACTCTCACCACAGTAGGGATTCGTCATTCCTGACCTACCTGGTGGCATACCAGGCATGAGAGGTGGGATTCCTGGCCCTGGCGGCATCATGCCACCCATTGGCATCATCCTATGAAATAAAGAGAGCAGAATGAAAACTGAGCGTGCCATAAAGATTACTGATTTAAGATATTAAGATTACTTAAATAATTTCATCAATTCAGAAATAAAAGTTCCTGGTTTCAATACCCATCCATCCATGGCAGCCCTATCTGATCATTCAATGAGTAGAGGCAGGAATTCAGGAGAACCGAGAAGAGAGTGATCCTGCCCATACTGCAGTTCCTTCTGCAGAATCCTAACCTAAGGCCTTAAGGGCTAAAAATATTCTGGAGCTGGTTTTCAGGTGATGTGGGAAGGCAACAGGCCTTAAGAACAGACAAAACTTTATTGGAAATACATAATCAGTATCACTGGAAATGCAGTATCTGCCAAAATGTTAATATATGCAAAGCTATTTTAACTACTGTTGAGCCTAACAGTTTCTGCACTTTAGCAACATTGTTTTACCATATGAGTATGTAACATGTAGAAACAAAATGAACAAATATATCTTCTAAATTGTTAAATTATTAGAAAAGCACTCTATAATTATTGTGCAACTTAAAAAAAGTTCCCATGGGTTTAACAAAGATGTGAAATTATAGCATATGCTTCCTTAAGTATAAGTCATACTAACTGTATTTAACTACAGCTTATATTTACCCAGGTGGCATTCCAGGCATCACTGGAGGCATTCCAGGCATCATGGGTGGAACACCTGCCATTAATGGTGGTATACCTGGAAGTCAGAATGCTTGTTTATTGATAGTATACGGAAAAGTGACCAAACCAGCATTTGTAGTAACACCAATTAGTTCTTCAAATAAACTTTTCACATGTTAAATCCAAGCACAGAGCAACTGTTTATTAGCATGATCCACAACATCATAGTAATCCGCTTCTCTAAATGTAGCACAGCCAACTGTTTCTATCTTCTTTCATTAATGACAATACATATACCAGTTTGATCCTTGTACACTTTCTCAGTTTGAACCAGGGCTAAATGGATTTCAAGCTGCAAGTTACTTTCTTTGGAAAACACAACAGGGTTACTGGGTTGTGAAAGGATTTTGTTGCTAACAGAATCAGCATGGTACCTGTCACTTTATTAAATAATTTTCTGCCTGAGTGGGACATGCCTTAGCATAAAATAAGAATTAAAAACTGATTTTGATACCAAGAACAATTATCCCACTTAAAAAAAGTAAAGATGAGAACAACAGTCCAGACTAGTTGTTAAAAACCTAAGATAGGAGAGGACTGACTTTGCTAAGCTTTGAAGATTTCATATTTCACTACTACTCTTATCTTTTCAGGGCAATTTGTCTCCTTTGTCTTTAAAATTACTGGTTTTGCAGACCTCAGTCTAGTAATATGAGCATATTCTGTACACAACAATCTGATATTACAGAAACTGGTCTAAGATGGAGTACTAATCACAGTGATGCACTAGAACTCAAGAGAACTGACTCTGAATTCCTGCTCAGCCACGAGGCTCACTGGGAGATGGCCCTGGTAAAACCACTTCTTACTTATTGCACAAGCTTCAAAAACCCTATGAAGATTACTACAAGTCAGCTGCAACTTGTTGCCATAGAACAATGTAACATAAGGTTACTGTAAACAGTATCCCGCTATACGGATTCCCCTTAGTATATGAAACAATCATATCACTACTGTATTTCTGTTTTCAACAGCCAGCCAGATACCTGGAGGTATTCCTGGTGCGCCTGGCACAGGAGGCAAGCCTGGTTGTGCCATTGGTGGTATATATCCCTGCTGGGGTTGCACAGGTTGTGCTTGAAATGAGGTTGAAGCTGAAGATTCATCGTCATCATATTCATCAGAGTCATCTTGTTGTTTCTTTTTCTGGCTTTCAGCTAAAGAAGTTTTTACATTCAGATTAATATTAATTATTTGGTATTAGATCAATTCTATATTGACATAATTCTACTTACAATTTGAACTGAACACAAAATGTTCTCTTATTTGGCACACAATCATCCTTTTTAACACCAGAAATTTCAGCTACACTTAATTATTTCTCACAAATATTTTGAATAGTTCTGGAGTTTTGTAATTCCTATTAGGCAATGTTCATATTTTTGTGATGCTCATCCTCAACAACTTCTCACACATCCCACCACATTAGACAAGTTTTATACAAAACAGGGGAGAGCCCCAGGACTGAAAACCAGTAATAAACATATCAAAGTCTGACAGCAATTGCATGCACCACAACCTTCTGTGAAAACTTAATATACTCTAGAAATCAAGGCACAAATGTAAAATAAAACAAGGTCTCCAAAGTCCAACATCAATCATATATACAAATAATATAACTTAAAAAGTTATAATACAACCATTGGGCGGCAATAACACACAGTATAACTGACACTACTTTAACGTCCTCCAATCAGGTATGAAGTTCATGTGTGCATTGTGCCCATATTTACCACAGACAGAAGTGCAAGTGACCCAACAGGCACTGCAGTTTTAAAACAATTTTAATGAGATAGGAATACAGTAAAAATGTTATCTGTAATCTTTAAATTTGTTTCTGTTGTTCACAATAAAACATTATGAACTGGACAGCATTATTATGCTGAAATAGTTAATATATATATTAATTTACCTTGAGTTTTTTGTTCAAGCAACCTTCTCCTTTCATCCATGTCTTTTTCTGGAATGCCCTCCATTCCATAGATTTCCAGTTCAATGTCAGTTCTTCCAGGTATAGCATTTGGAACTGCATCTATTGTTTCTTTATGTACCTACATTAAAAAGTTTCATGTTAAAAACATTAAAAATGTTATTTACTAACACTGCAGTACAATTCTATATTTATTGAGAAGTTCTACACAAGGGATGTGGTGGCGCTGCGGGCTAAACCGCAGAAGCCTGTGCTGCAGGGTCAGAAGACCAGCAGTCGTAAGATCAAATCCACGCAACGGAGTGAGCTCCCGTCGCTTGTCCCAGCTCCCACCAACCTAGCGGTTCGAAAGCATGCAAATGCAAGTAGATAAATAGGGACCACCTCAGTGGGAAGGTAACAGCGTTCCGTGTCTAAGTCGCACTGGCCATGTGACCATGGAATATTGTCTTCGGACAAAACGCTGGCTCTATGGCTTGGAAACAGGGATGAGCACCGCCCCCTAGAGTCGAACATGACTGGACAAAAATTGTCAAGGGGAACCTTTACCTTTACCATTTACAGTGGATCACAAAATGAGGAATATGAGGTTTAAAGCAGCGGTTCTTAACCTTTGTTACTCGGATGCTTTTGAACCGCAACTCCCAGAAACCCCAGTCAGGACAGCTGGTGGTGAAGGCTTCTGGGAGTTGCAGTCCAAAACTCCTGAGTAGCCCAAGGTTAAGAACCAGTGGTTTAAAGTCAGGAGCTCACTAATTCTGGTAGAGTTCAGTAGTCGAACATTTTCCATTATGTCATCTACTTACTAACATTTACTTACAAGTAAGCAGGACTGCAACTATACATGCAAACACATCTTTAAGCTCTTAAAGAACTAGATCTAGATCAGAAACTCAAATAACTCTATATATCAAGCAACAGGGATATCTGGCACCGTAGGCCAAAAAAGCAAGAAAATTTTATCCAGAAAGCCTTACATCAGGCATTTTATACTGAAGCAATGTTCAAGTCTTGCTTTGTATGATCCAAGGAATTTGAAGAGAAATCTATTTACTGTAGTTGTTTTGAATATGTATCCTCCACCTTTTGACTTGTTTACATAAATGTACCAAAGCAATTCTCCAAATGGGAAAAAATAAAAACACACAGCAAATCAATTGATTAGAATCAAGCTACCAGATCTTTATTAACACCTGTTTCTACAATCTGACAGTACTATTTGCAAATACTGGAGGAGATCATTAAAGCTTTACTGTCCAATGCTACTTAACAAATGTTAAGAAATGGCACTATGTTCATTTGTAGCACAAATTTATTTATTTAAAATATTTTTATCCCGCCTTTTTTCTTAAAGAGAACCCACAGCGAATGATTGTTAACACAAAAAACGGTGTTTTTACAGACTTACCTGCATACAGTGTATAGCTAAACCAGGTCCAGTGTATAGTTTCTTATGACATATATGGCATTTAAAGTGCTTTGCTTTTTGGTGCTGAATAAGAATTTTCTCATCATCAAAATCCCTGTTACAATACCTATTCCAGGTTGTTAAGGGAAACACTTGAATCACAGCCCTTTTACTAGAACAAAGTATTAATAAATCAACAAATTATACATTAAAGGTTTTCTAACACAAAAGGAAGAAAGTCATAACTTGTTTATTAAAACAAAACATAATACTCTCAACTGTATTACTATAATTTATCCTCCGTCAACCTGGCGAGATCTAAAAGTATAAGAAGTACACCACCGACTAAGACAGCAGGAAATGAATCGTAGAGGCCTTGGTGGTTATCTGGGGAAAAACCACACAGCCCGGCCTCGTCTTCCACCATTAAGAGAAAGGTAGTATACGTAAGTAATTTACGCAAACATACATAAATACGCCTCACGCCTATACATGGAGCTATTTTTAAAGGCGTCGCTACTATCGAAACGCAGACAACCAGGGATGGATTGAAAAAGGCCTGCAAATGGCATAAACAGGTGGGAGGGGGGAACCACAGGCAAAAAAACCCGTCTTTCTTCCGGATTTAGAAACCCACTCTTGCGTTCCGATACGGCCCCACGGTGTTGTAATTAAATGTTCCAAGTAGGCCCCAAAAAAGAGCAAAGGGCCGGCAAGCCAAGTCTGCAAGTCAGTCGGGGGGAGGATGAAAGAAACTAGGCCGCTTGCGCGCTCTATTTCCAGAGGAACTCGGAAGCCAAACCAGGTCAGCCAGCCAGCCGGCCGGCCTTCCCGCTTCAAATCAGAGGCAGCCCGCCCCACGGAACAGAAAATAAGGATACCAGCACCAAGGCTTCAGCTGCTTCTTCTTCTTCCTTCCCATGACGACGGCTCAATGAGCGAAACTAAAAACGTCGACAACGCGGAACCCGCACCAGACCCTCGCCAACGCTGTCCTCAGGCAGACATAAAATGGCCGAACCCTGGGCTTCCAAGAATGCAATGCGCGGGCGCGCGGTTCGCTAGGAGAAACGTCACGCATTGTTCCGTCATGCGCGGCTCTCCTCCCTCCCACCCTTGCTCGAGAGTACCCGGCGTGCAGCGCGGCAATACTTGGCCGTGCAGTCAAGCTCTCTTGCCTTGTATTCATTATATGGCGGGGTTTAGCGCTGAGTTCAGTTGAGTTGTCGGTTTCTCAGCTGCTTCAGAGCGTTCGTTCGTTCGTTTAGTCGTGTCCGACTCTTCGTGACCCCATGGACCAGAGCACGCAATCTTCGGCAAATACAATTTAGGCCTGCATCCTGTTCCTAAGTATTATTTATTTGGAAATCGCCTCTACTGTGTTTGGTGGGATTTATTTCTCCAACAAAAAACAAAGCAGTGTCTCTTCATGCAAATTTTGGAAGCAAAAATGGATGATAAATTTATCGTTGTTACATGAAGGGGATCTCATGAACAAGCAAGTTCCGAAATGGCCTGCCTTCAACAGCCTTGCTCAGCTCTTGTAAACTCAAGTCTGTGGATTCTTTTAGGGCAGTGGTTCTTAACCTTGGGTTACTCAGGTGTTTTTGAACTGCAACTCCCAAAAACCCCAACCAGCACAGCTAGTGGTGAAGGCTTCTGGGAGTTGCAGTCCAAAAACACTTGAATAACCCAAGGTTAAGAACCACTATTTTAGGGAGTCAATTCATCTCATTGTGGATCTTCCTCTTTTCCTGCTCTGCTTTCCACATTTCCCAGTACTGTACTGTATTGTTATTGTTTCCAGAGAATCCTCCATGATGTGCCCAAAGTAGAACAGCCTCAGTTTCATCATTTTATCTCCCAATATAGTTTAGGCTTGAATTGACCTAGGACCCACTTGTTCATCTGAAGGTGAGTAGGTATTGAATAAAGAAAAGTAGTAAAAACAACATATACATAGTAACATTGTGCCAAATGTAGCTAACTTTAGCTGACTTCCACTCCTAGAAACAGATAAGGCCTGCCTGACCTCCAAACACATTGGAATGTTGTAAGATGTTACAGGGGAGGTGTGAAGAGGCCCATTTACAACACAACACATCCTCAGTCTTCAGGAAGAGCAACATCAACACGTAGAGACAGAATACACATCTGGGGTGCCAGGATATCTGGAAATTAGACCTGCAATGGGGGGGGCATCCATCATTCTCCATTCCCTGTCAAGAACCAATAGGTCACCAAATAACTGTCCTAACACCAATTAGGGCGAGGATCCAAACATGTTGCAGATTAAGCCCAATCAAGGTTTTGGAGTTTATTACTCGCTAATTGTAAATATTATATATGCATCTGACCAATGTATGTTTGGGGCCTTCTCACTCTTCATGAGAGAAGCCCCAGCTGTCTGTTTTGGCATATTTTGTTTTCTCAATAAAATCGTGTTGTATCACAGCTGGCTCTGTCTGATCCTCTGTTGGAGATTAGCTCAAATTTCAAGGTTAATGCATCTTTTTGGCCCTCCACTGTATCCACAAAGCTCTCCTCCAGCACCATATTTCAAATTAATCGGTTTTTCTGTCAGCATTTATTACACCACTAAAAATTACGACCATAATCTAGCTTTCAAACTCTGAAGATCTTCAGCAGGCTGAGTACCACAGATTTGTATGTGCTACAGAAAAAAAAAACACCAGAAGGATCAATAATTATGATCAGATGTCCATGCCAGGCTCCTTGGTAGCAATCAAGATTCCATATAGCCCCTTGCAGATCTAGGTGAGAAGTACAGGTTTCAAATTTTACCTCTGAAGTGTTTGAAGCACAAAGTTTTAAACCTCATTTTACAGTTTACACACCAAAATCCGGCAACAGCTTTATTTAGTAGGTCGTGTTGACCTATGACAGGAAACAACAGTTAGAACTATGGAACAACTGATGGGTTCAAAATTGGGGAAAGAATACGACAAGGCTGTATATTGTCTCCCTGCTTAATTTATATGGAAAATACATCATGCGAAAGGCTGAACTGGATGAATCCGGAATTAAGATTGCTGGAAGAAATAACAACCTCAGATATGCAAATGATACCACTCTGATGGCAGAAAGTGAGGAGGACTTAAAGAACCTCTTAATGAGGGTGAAAGAGCAGAGCGCCAAAAATGGTCTGAAGCTCAACATTAAAACATCTAAGATCATGGCCACTGGTCCCATCACCTCCTGGGAAATAGAAGGGGAAGATATGGAGGCAGTGACAGATTTTACTTTCATGGGCTCCATGATCACTGCAGATGGGGACAGCAGCCATGAAATTAAAAGACGTTTGCTTCTTAGGAGGAAAGCGATGACAAACCTCGACAGCATCTTAAAAAGCAGAAAAATCACCTTGCTGACAAAGGTCTGCATAGTCAAAGCTATGGTTTTTCCAATCGCAATGTATGGATGTGAGAGCTGGACCATAAAGAAGGCTGACCGCCAAAGAATTGCTGCTTTTGAATTGTGGCACTGGAGGAGACTCTTGAGGGTCCCCTGGACTGCAAAGAGAACAAACCTATCCATTTTGAAGGAAATCAACCCTGAGTGCTCACTGGAGGGACAGATCCTGAAGCTGAGGCTCCAATACTTTGGCCATCTCATGAGAAGAGAAGACTCCTTGGAAAAAACCCTGATGTTAGGGAAGTGTGAGGGTAAGAGGAGAAGGGGACGACAGAGGATGAGATGGTTGGACAGTGTCATCGAAGCTACCAACATGACTTTGACTCAACTCCGGGAGGCAGTGGAAGACAGGAGGGCCTGGTGTGCTCTGGTGTGGTCCATGGGGTCATCAAGAATAGGACATGACTAAACAACAACAAAAATTGAATTCAATAGGGTTGATAAAAGGGACGTGGTGGTGCTGTGGGTTAAACTGCAGAAGCCTCTGTGCTGCAGTGTCGGAAGACCAGCAGTCATAAGATCGAATCCACGTGACAGAGTGAGCTCCCATTGCTTTTCCTAGCTCCTTCCAACCTAGCAGTTTGAAATCATGTAAATGTGAGTAGATAAATAGGTACCACCACAGTGGGAAGGTAACAACGTTCCGTGCCTAAGTTGCGCTGGCCACGTGACTACGGAAACTGTCTACTGGCAAACACTGGCTCTACGACTTGGAAACAGGGCTGAGCACTGCGCCCTAGAGTTGGACACGAGTGGACTAAATGTCAAGGGGAACCTTTACCTTTACTTAGGGTTGATTTCAGAAATCAGATTTGTGGTGACTAGTATGAGTAAGCTTACACTGCCTCTTTGCAGATGATGCAGCCATTGTTGCCCACTCTGCTGAAGACCTCCAACAACTCATGAATCGTTTCAGCAAGGCCTGTCAAGACTTTGGACTAACAATCAGCCTGAAGAAAACACAAGTCATGGGCCAGGGCGTGGACTCACCTCCTTCTATTACCATCTCCACACAAGAATTGGAGGTTGTTCATAACTTTGTGTACCTTGGCTCAACCATCTCTGACACCCTCTCCCTGGATGTCGAGCTGGATAAACGCATTGGCAAAGCAGCTACCATGTTCTCTAGACTCACAAAGAGAGTATGGCTCAATAAGAAGCTGACGACACATACCAAGATCCAGGTCTATAGAGCCTGTATCCTGAGCACACTCCTGTACTGCAGTGAGTTCTGGACCCTTTGTGCACGGCAGGAGAGGAAGCTGAACACCTTCTATATGCGTTGCCTCCGACGGATTTTTGGCATCACCTGGCAGGACAAAGTTCCAAACAGAGTAGTCCTAGAACGAGCTGGAATATTCAGCATGTATACATTACTGAAACAGCGACGTCTACGTTGGCTTGGGCACATCGTGAGAATGGCTGATGGTCGGATTCCAAAGGATCTCCTGTATGGAGAATTAGTGCACGGAAATCGCCCCAGAGGGAGACCACAGCTGCAATACAAGGATACCTGCAAGCGGGATCTGAAGGCTTTCGGAATAGACCTCAACAGATGGGAAACCCTGACATCTGAGCGTTCAGCCTGGAGGCAGGCAGTGCATCACGGCCTCTCCCAATTTGAAGAGACCCTTTTCCAGCAGGCCGAGGCAAAGAGGAAGTCACAAAAGCAGCAAAACCAGGGAGCTGGACAGGGGACAGATTGGATTTGTCTTCAGTGTGGAAGAGATTGTCACTCTTGAATTGGCCTCTTCAGCCACACTAGACGCTGTTCCAAGTCCTCCATACAGAGCACGACACCATAGTCTTTCGAGACTGAAGGATGCCTAACTAACACTGCAAATGAAACAGAACAAAAATTAAATGGAACTTGGCAGCCCAAATGTTCACCTACTTGCTTCCAATTGTGTTCAGTGGGACTAACTCTCATGTAAGTGAGTTGTAATGTAGCCTGAATTAGAGATAGGTCCAGAGAGATTACAACTTTCCTAGGAGTAACTCCATTGAATGCAGTGGAACTTTTGAGTAGATCTGATTCTACTGTGAATTAGACAGTGGGGCATGTTGACACCAGCAAGTCAGGATACTCATGACTCCATTAATTTCCATAGGAATAAAATTATGTTCAAACCAAAACAATAAAGAGTCTCATTGCACCTTAAAGATTAACAAGTATTTGGCATATGCTTTCATGGACCGTCGCCCAATTCTTCAGAAGGTGCTACAACCCTTCCCCCCCCCTTCCCGTTTGCAACAGACTAATATGGTTTTCCTTCTAAAACAATATTCTGGATTGAATATTTTGGCTTGGATTGAATCTCGGAAACGCCCTTAAAGAGCAAAGGCGTAGAAGTGAATACTATTGAAGAAGCAGCAAGAGGAGACGTCTTCGTTGTGTCGCCTGCGGGTCCTGGGCGCCGGCTGTAGCGTGGCGGGGGTCGGAACGTTTGGGCAGGGCGAAGTGGAGGCACGGAGGACAATACGGTGTTGCACTCCCTCTACACGGCCCCGGGGGGGGGAGGAGCGGGGTGGGGGGTGCGGCTGTTCCTGACGCCCGGCCAAGAGCAAAGATGCTGCCTTCCCTTCAGGAGTCCGTGGATGGGGACGAGAAGGAGTTGGAAAGCAGCGAGGAGGGGAGCGGCTTCCCGGAGGAACGGAAACCGGAGCGCAGCAACAGCAACAGCTACTACTGCCTTTACGGCTACCAGGGACGCCGGTGAGGATGGGTGGGGGGGCGGCGGCTAGGCTTTCCCGCTGGGTGTCTCGCTGGGCTACGTGTCTCCGCTCTGATCCCATCAAGAGACGCCAGCCCGCCCTTCCCAAATATCCTGGGTCTTGCCAGGCATGAATCCTTATTTTACACTTCTGGTTTCCCTGTCTTCCTTTGTCCCACAAGCTCGTAAGAACCCGCTTTCATGCATTACTGGATCTTGCCAAATTCAGCTTAATTTCTGTAACCAGATGTTAGCGGCTTCTCAGGAACCTCCGCCCAGGATGTGCCATTCAGAGATAACAACCTGTCTTTGTGCCTGGAGGCTTTGTTTTGGCTGTTGTGGCTAAGGATTTGCCAACAACCCCGCTCCTCCTTTAATTTGCCCTCGTGTTGTTGTTTTTTTGTGGTTTAAAAGCAGGTGACAAGGATCTTTGCACCTTGAGTTACTAAACTCAGATAGCAGAATACATAATCCTAACTTCAACATTTTATTAAAATTAGCGAAACTAGGGCCAAATGTCATTCGCGTCATTTAGTTCTTGCACAGTTGTTCTGTGGGAGCATGGGGGGAAAGTGACTGTAACAGTGGTTCCCAACGGTGAGTAACCCAGATCCTTTTAAAGGACTATTGACTGTCTCCCAATCCACTCTCTAAATGCTGGGAGGAGTGAGGAAGTAGACAGGCAGCCTTTTCACTGGCCAACAGTTAACTGAAAGTTCAAATTTTGCACTTTCCCTTCCTCCCACGTGGTTTTTTTCCGTTCTTAACTCAAATCTAAGTATGTAAGTGTATGTGCATATGGTGTTTCAAAAATGGTTTGACTTTCTCAGGTTGCCCCAGGGAGTTGACAGTGATGATGGGAGTCCAAGCAGTACCTCAGCTGGAACTCCATCTTCTGATGATTTCAGGTATGCCAGCATGGCCCAAGACATTAACTGGGTGATGTGTGAATTCAGATTTGTATCCTTAAATGTCTGGAGGTCCAAAACCAGGTAGTACCATCCTAAAAAGGGTGCAGGGCTTTGTTTTTATTTTTAGTAGTGATGGGCCTCTATTGGAGGGCTTCCAACATGTGATGAGGTAGAAGAAAGGAAAACAGGAATCCTTACATTATGGAGTAGAAGCTTGGGGGAATTATTTTATTTTATTTGAGTGATGATGGCAAAAAACTGAGTGAATCTGATTTTAAAAAAAGACCTGAGTCCATTGGAAGGCTTATTCCATGGCAGTGGTAGCAGCAAAGAAGACATTATTCTCTGCCATCTGCATGGAATTGGCCAGCGGAGCTTTTTTGAATGGTCAGGGGCCTGCTACATGCTAGCCCCCAGGTAGCTAATGCAAACCACACTGTAGCTCACTGTGAAAAATTTGCAGGACACTTTGCAGGCAAAATTGCTCAGATCCTCGCTGACTTGGATACTGCAACCTTTTCAGGTCCTGTGAATGAAACTGTGCCCTCTGCTCCCCCTGTGTTAATGGATGTGTTTCAGTTGCTGCAGCCTGATGATGTGGTCAGGATACTTGGGGAGATGAGAGTTACCACGTGCCTGTTGGATCCTTGCCCTTCCTGGCTCATAAAAGCTGCCAGAAAGGGACTGGTTGATTGGGTAGGACGATTGGTGAATGCCTCCTTGCAACAGGGTAGGATCCCATCATGCTTAAAGGAGGCAATAGTAAGATGATGGTTAAAAAAGCCCATTCTTGAGAAAGATACTAGAGCAAGTTGTAGCTTCTCAGCTCCAGAGGTTTTTGAATCAAACAGAGTATCTAGACCTATTCCAATCTGGTTTCAGGCCTGGTTATGGGACAGAGATGGCTTTGGTCACCTTGGTAGATGACCTACAATGGGAACTGGATAGGGGATCTGTGTCCCTGTTTGTTTTTCTGGACCTCTCATTGGCTTTCGATACTATCAACGTCAGTATCTTCCTGACCCGTCCTTCTGGAATGGGACTTGGGGGCACTGTTTTAGGGTAGCTCCAGTCCTTCCTGGAAGAGAGAAGGTAGTGCTGGGAGACTCCTGTTTAAAACCTTGTCCACTGACCTGTGGAGTTCCTCAGGGTTCTGTTTTGTCTCCTGTGTTATTTAACATCTGCATGAAACCACTGGGAGAGATTACCCAGAGTTTTGGGGCTCAGTGTTACCAGTATGCGGATGTTACCCAACTCCTTGGCACCTAAATTCGAGGAAGCTAGTTCGACTCTAAATCAGTGTTTGGTATTAGTAATAGAGTGAATAAGGGTGAATAAATTAAAACTTAATCCAGATAAGACAGAGGTGCTCCTGGTCAGTCAAAAGGCAGATCAAGGAATAGAGATGCACCCTGTACTGGATGGGATTACACTCCCATTGAAAAAACAGGTGCACCGCTTGGGAGTGCTCCTAGATTCAACCTTGAACCTGGATACCCAGGTCTCAGCAGTGGCCAGAAGTGTATTTTCACAACTAAAACTAGTGTCCCAGCTGTGTCTCTTGAGAGTTCTAATCTGGCCAATGTGATACATGCCCTAGTTACTTCTTGGATGGACTACTGTAATGCACTCAATATGGGGCTGCAAATAGAAAGTGTCAGGAAACACTTTCCATTTGCAGCAGCCAGATTGCTGTCTGGGGTTGGTTACAGGAATCACATAGCTCCTGTTACAGCAGCTCCACTGGCTGCTGATCAGTTACTGGATACAATGTAAAGTGCTGGTTTTGACCTACAAAGCCCTAAATGGCCTGGGCCCAAGCTATCTCAAAGACCATATCTCTCATTATGAGCTGGCTCGAGTGTTAAGATAATCAGAAGAGGCCTGTCTCTCAGTCTTGCCACTTTCACAGATGCATCTGATGGGGACACGGGAGAGGACCTGCTCTGTTGCTGCTCCCATACTTTGGAACTCTCTCCTACTGGAGGCCATGCTGGCCCCATCTTTGCTATCCTTCCGCAAGCGGGCAAAGAAATACCTTTATCTTCCCTCAGTAAACCAGCTATTTGCATGTGATTTTTAGATAGATTAATAAATAAATAATAAATAAATAGATTGTTATACATTATTGTTTTGAGTGGATTTTTGTTCTACTTGTGTTTTCTGTTTTTGTATTTTACATTTCTCAGAATGACTTTTCTGTATACTTATTGATCTTTACCTTAATATTGCCTGCTAATGTTGTAAGATGCCTCCTTATTCATTGTGGATAGTTCTGCATATTGTCTTTTAGTGATGTATGTAAACCACCATTTGTATATTCATTGCTTTCAGCTTTAAATATTGTCTTTCATTGTAAGCCACCTTGGGTCCTTTTTCAACAAGAAAGGCGGGGTAAAATATTAGGAAGGAAGGAGGGATGGATGGATGACCTGTTATAATTCTTGGACTTAATACAAAAAGTGTTTTTATAAATAAACACAGTGGTAGAGTCTGAAGCCACCTGCTAAGTTGGAAGGTGAACTTTTTTCCTTTGGAATTCCTTGCAAGTAATCCCAGTTACAGACAGGCTGGTTTTGGTAATGGTATTGGTGAAATAATTTGTTATAAGCCTTCTTTTACTCAAATATGTTTGTTTTTCTTTCTTAATGCACAAAAGCCTCTCTTTGGTGGACACTAACTTGCCTGCTGAAGCAGAGATGGAGCTACGCAGTGGTATTGCCAAGCATCTTGTGAAGGGACCCTTTTTCGAAGGGATGGGCAATGTTGTTGGTGTGGAACTGAGGTAAGAGCGCACAGGTGTGTTGAGTCCTTCTTGGAGGTGAGGTAGTCTTCTGAGTTGAACTACTTATCATGGTTGTCAGGGGTCTAGCACCAAAAGCAGCAATCTCTTCCTCCTCCTTTCATTCCCACTTGATGCGAGAGGAGGGAGTGGTGGCAGTTTTCCAGTATTCATGATCTCCCTTCCCCCATCCCGAGGTTCCCAGAGGCTTCTCAAGGCTAAATCTCTATAGAGAGTCTCAGAACCTGAGGGAGGGAGGGATAGGAAGTTAAAAATACAGTAGGACCCCCCTATCCACTTAGACCTGTTACAATAAATGTGATTTGTTAGTCACAAATAACCAATTTATATCTGATTAATTTCACCTGAGTTAAATCTGATTAATATAAGTGGGTTGGCATAAGTTGGAAGTGACAGCACATAATTGATCAGTTAATTCATTGTTCCAGGTAAGCTGATAATACAGTACCTGGTCTTGGATTTACCCATTAGTCAGTAATATTTTTATATGTTGTCAAACTTGAGAGCCTGTCCGGGGTCATTTTCTAGAGTAAGCCCCATTTTCCTAAGCCCTCTGGCTTGCTGTTGGCCAAGCAGAAAGTGTGGAGATCGGTATCCACTCCCTTGGATTTAACCTATTTTTAAAAAGTTCCCTTCCATTGACACTGAAGAGAGAAGGAGAGGGAGAGGGAAGGAGCTTGGGCATGTTGGGAAGTGAGAAAACTTTGCATCTGGAAATCCCTGTTTTCACCCCAATCTCATGTGATGCAGCAGAGTTTCCAACCCCACCAGCAAAGAGAGCTCTCTCTTGTCCCCAGGTAGGGAGTGTGCAGCACCTGGTGACCCCTGAGCTGCCTGCCTGCCTTGGAAGCATAAAGTTGCATCCTTCAAATGGGTTTTAATCCATTAGAAGGACAGTCTGTATATGTTGACTTGCATGTCTGTCCCATGAGGCACAGTGGGGCTTACTCCCAAGTGGCTGAAGGATTGCAGTCCAAATCAAACTGCTTTGAAGGGAAAGACACTTTGTTTTTTAAGACTGTGTGTGTAAATGATACAACAGATGCTGTTTTGAACAGACATTCTCTCTTGTGTGATAGAAGCAGGTCGGAATGAGTTCAGAGGGACTTACTGCCATGTAAGCAGGTATAAGGCTGAAAGGAGAAATTCTTCTTCTAAGGCAGTCCTTGGTTTTTGTCATTTTTAAAGTACATAAACAGTCATTAATATTAAAAAAATACGTAACCTGATTAATCAGGGATGCTTTTCTAGTTGATCGTAGGGATATTTAGTCTGTTCATCAACTAAATGTTGCACAAATCAGGACTTGAGGGTGAAATGAATCACCCCTACTTGCAGTATGGATGATGAGCCATTCCATGTACTCCACCCTTCCCATCTTATCTATGCTATCTGTTTCAACTGCTCAGAAAGGAGATTCCCCTTGAGCATCTGTCACTCACTGCCTTTAATCCTGACAAGCTTTTTTTAAAAAAAAGCATGTGAACAAGGAAGGATTAGAGTGCAGTTACCTCTTGTAAATACAACTTCAGACTCTATCAGCCTGATGTCCTCCAGCAGCATTGCAATACAATGGAGATATTAGGAGGTCTAATGCATAGGATGACAAAGTGAATGGAAGCAGAATGGGTGCTAGTGTGATTAGCTGGAATGAGAAGCTCACTCCATCTTCTGAAGCTTATCGATTTTTTTTAAGTGCTCAGTATATAATGTGATCAATAATACAGATTGCAGTGTCAAATACAGAATACAGTTTAACTATGTGATTAATTCATTGTTGCTCTTTCAGTGTACCAGAAGGTCGACTTGGTTGTTATTACTGCCTGTTCCAGCTGGAAAAATCTTCAGATACAGCAAGCCCAGAGTCGAGCAACAATCTGCTAGACTATGTGATCTGTTTTTTGGGAGGCTCTGAGAAGGGGCTTGAGCTATATCCTTTTGCTATACAGGTATTTGCAAGTATGCATGGGAAGACAGGCTGAAAGATTTGAAAAACCATCTTGGCTTGTAATTCCTGGCCACTGTATAGCCCACTGGGCAAATGTGTTCCCTGTTCTTTCCTTCAGAATGCTGAGAGTCCTAGTCTTGTATTGGTTTGGTATGTTCTAAAAGTGACTGGAAACAAAAAAAAAATATAATCCAAAGTAAGTTTACAGGACTCAGGATTCCAGGACTATATTGGAAAATCACTTGAAAAAATGTATTGAAAACTAGGATGAAGTTAAAGGAAAAGAGAAGTTAAAAGATATTATTTTTGCTAAGTTAAATAAAGGGTTGTTTTGTAGGCTGTTGGTTATTATAAGGCCAAAAATTGTCTGCAAAGTCGAACATTATTTCTCAGTGTCAATTTTTCTGAAAAACTCTCCAAATTTTAGGAATGCACATGGCTTAGTTTAAAATGCTTCTTATGGCTTACAGTTGAAGATGTTAGCTGTTCCATGTATTCAATGGTTTATTGAATTAAATGGCATTTGGAGTGCATGCTCATAATTTTCTAGAATGGTTCTAAAATCTATAATATAAATGAGTAGCTCAAAAACATACAACTGAGTTATGTAGTTGTCACCTCAGTATAAAAAGTATAAATACAAGCCTAAGCAGATGTATGGCTTATTTCCTTAAGAGCTTACATTCAGACTTGAGCTTGACAGATATGTTCAAGACATGAAGATTAACCTAGATTCAGAGGTAAATGTTGATTGCTGCTACCAAAAGAATTAAGATGACTGTTTTATTACATGTTGGCTGAAATCCTGTTGCTTAGTGTAGTAAATAACAGCTAGAGTAGACCAACTGAATCAGTGAGGATTTGGTATGTCAGCAATACTGTACGTTCCACTGATTAGTGGGCCTACTGTAGTTGCAACTTCCCGTGCTAACCAACAGGATTTCAACTATTTTGTCTGTTTGTAAATGATAGTCTTTTTTTAAAAAAAGACAATAAGTTGAGAAAAACCCTCAAATAAGAACAGATTCAATGTATTCTGTACTTCCTCTATATTATCTTCTGTTCCCAAGGCAGCTTCTACAGCTAGATGGAGCTCAATGCATATAAATATTGACATATTGGTCACAATGTTTAAATTCTATGTAAATAGCCCATTCACCAGCCTATTTTTTTAAAAAAAGTCCATGCTGCAGGAATACAAATTGGGATTTACTGGCTGAAAAAAAAATGTATGCGAGTTGTCTGGGTTCATAACTTTCATTTACTGTCACCCGTACGCGTGGAAAAAAGAGCTTGGCTTGGTTTGCTTATCACATCTTTGCCTTCCTTGGGTTGTCAGGGCCTGCTGAGGAAGTGGGGAAGGCTGACTATTTATTTATTTTTCAAAATAATTTTTGGCTTTTTGCATCCTGGGACTCTTAAAAGAGATCTTGGTTAGAGCAGCCTCTGCTTGCTCCGTATGGATGGATGAGCTGCAGGCCTGAGTCCCATTTACCATTTCTTGTTGACAAGGTAGAACAGGCAGGGGGTGTATCAGTTTCGAAACACAGTAATTTTTGTCCTAGTTTTATAGACCTAAAAAGTGCTATGTAGGGGAGATATGCAGCACAGCCCCATACATTACACCATGGCAAGCTAGGCAGAGAACCCGGGCTTCAGTTTTCGACTGCCTTTCCTTCTGTTACATTTATGTTTTGGTTTATGTTAAAATATTTTTAGCCTGTGTGGAGGAAACTTACCAGTAATACTGTGCTGTGTGAAAGACACATTGACAAATCTCTTTTGGTTTTGAATTTGCCATTTCTAAATGTTGCTACTGCAGTTGTAAGAGTGACATTTAAAACCTGGCGCTTGCATCTAGGTAGCATTTACAGGTCTGTGAAATGCAAGGGCTGAGGTCAGAGTTGCTTGCAACATCCATTACCAGCACTAATTGAAATGTCCCGTCCGGCATTTCAACAGCTGCACAATACTTTCTACGTCTTGTGTTTCTGGAGCACAGCTCCTCATGTGGGATAAGGCCTGGTTGCACCTGGGGCAGGAGTTCAGAACAGCCCGTATAAAACAAAACATGGCGCTTCAGTGGGTGCAGGGGTCAGTTTTCTTCTCCTGGCACCATTGGAGGACGGGCACACATGACATAGAAGTTTAACTCTTCAGTTTGTTGCAGCAGAATAACCTGGAGACCTGCATTAAACCCTTCCTCAAGACCTGGTTTGAAGATTTGGTGTGCCCTATTCAGAGGGTGGTGCAGCTTTTCCAGGAGAAACTTGCCTTTCTGTTACATGCTGTGAGTATCACACAAATCCATACTTCCTGAGTCTCTTTTTCTGTTTTGTTTGCATTTGCTATTCTAAAAGCCAAGTAGCAGTAACAACAGTTTATTGTTACCATGTGGTTGTCTTGGCCAAAGAACTTTGACACTTGGAATGATTGGCCTTCTTCTGTTTGCACTTGTGTAAACACTGAGGATCTGCCGAGAAGGCATTCCTACGAATCCCATTGTGGTGGCTGTGACGTACCATCCGGTTGCTTCAGACTTAGGGTGACCCAATGAATTAATATCTTCCGACACTGCTGGATAGCTCAGCGGTTGAGACATCCGGCTGCAGAGCCAGAGGTTGGGAGTTCGATTCCTCATTGTGCCTTCTTGATAGGTGGACCCAATGATCCATAGGGTCCCTTCCAACTCTGCAGTTCTAGGATTTTTATCTTATTATTAAAAGGTTCTCACATTAATAGCCACCTGTTCCAGTCCAACAAACTAAGAGCTGTAGCCTCCCTTTTTGAGTCAATTCATCTCATGTTGGGTCTTTTTATTTTTCTGCTGCCTTCAACTTCCTAGCTATACAGTGGGGTCTCTACTTAAGAACTTAATCCGTATTGGAAGGTGGTTCTCAAGTTGAAAAGTTCTTATGTTGAATCTGCATTTCCCATAGGAATGCACTGAAAACCATTTAATCCGTATCTGCTCTTTTCCGTCCATAGAAACTACAGTGGAACCTCTACTTAAGAACTTAATCCATTTTGGAATGGTGTTCTTAAGTTGAAACGTTCTTAAGTTGAAGCAAAATTTCCCATAGGAATGGACTGAAAACCAATTAATCCGTTCTGGCTGTTTTTTTGTTATGTAGAGGTGCGTTCGTACATTGAAGCATTAGTTCCCATAGGAACTAATGCAAAGCTGGTTAATACGTACTCTACCACTAGGGGGAGAATTTTTTTGTAACCTAAGATGACCTAAGGTTAAAAAAAGAGCAGGAAAGGTTTTTTTTTCCTGTTCTTATCTTGGATTTCTGTTCTCAAGTAGAAGCAAAATATAGCAAATGGAGCTGTTCTTAAGTTGGATTGTTCTTAAGTAGGGACGTTCTTAAGTAGAGACCCCACTGTATTGTCTTTTCCAGTGAGTCTTGACTTAATGTACAGTAGGACCCCCTTATTCATGGGATCAGTATCTGCTGATTGACTTATCCACAGTCTGAAAATATTTAAAATATTAAAAGAAACATCCTAGAAATATGTATTTCTAAAGGTGAGGTTACCAGAACTGGCCAGTAGAGGGAGGCAGAGTATATTGAATTTGCTAATGAAATATATTTTCATTATGTCAGTACCAGAACGAGCCGCTAGGTAAGGTAAAGGTTCCCCTTGACATTTAGTCAGTCGTGTCCAACTCTAGGGGGCGGTGCTCATCCCATTTCCAAGCCATTTGTCCGAAGACAGTTTCCGTTGTCACGTGGCCAGCGCGACTATACACGGAACACTGTTTACCTTCCCACCGAGGTGGTACCTATTTATCTACTGACATTTGCATGCTTTCGAACTGCTAGGTTGGTGAGGAGCTGGGACAAAGCAACGGGAGCTCACTCCATCGCATGGATTCGATCTTACAACTGCTGGGCTTCTGACCCTGCAGCACACAAAGGCTTCTGCAGTTTAGCCCGCAGCGCCACCACGTCCCTCCTAGAACGAGCCACTAGAAGGAGCCAAAAACAATGCTATATATAGTGTTCACTATAATCTGCATTTTTCAGCATCTGTGCGGGGGTCTTGGGACTGAGCCCCCACAAATACAGGGGTCCCTGTATACAAAAGGTTGGTCATTTTAGCTTCTAATGAGATTTCAAGCTTGATACAATCTAGAATCCATTTTGTCTTCCTTCTAATGGCCCATCATTACCTTAAAGCTCTCCTCCAACATTACATTACAAATGAGTCTTCTTTTTTCTTGTCAACTTTCTGTGTTGTCCAGCTTTTATGTCTGTACATCATAATAAGGACAACAGTAATACAGATGGTCATGGCCTTACACTTGAGGATCTTTTCCTTCGTAGGTCTTAGACCTGTTCTGATTTCTTAGTTGCTGTCTCCATTAGAGTTGACAACTGAACTGAGGTATAGAAAATCTTTAACAATTTAGTATTATTTAACTTTTCTGCAGTCAAATTTTTGTCTTAATGTTCAACTGTAATCCTGCTTTTGGGGCTTCTTTTCTTTATTCTTCTCCAGATGTTGTTTCAAGTTGTCATTGTTTTCTGTCAGTGATATGGTGTCATCAGCATTATCTCCAACCACCTTTTTCTTCTCCTTCTTCATTTGAATCTAATTTTGAGTGATATTCATAGCTTTTCATGACTTACACAGTTGAAGGATTTGCTAGAGTCTATAAAAGCATAGGCTGGTTTTTAAAATTCTTTAATATGCTCTAGTAACCAACTTGTATTTGCAATAAGATATCTAGGGCTTCTTCTTTTTCTGAATCCAGCTTTAATACTTGGTATTTCTCACTTGCTGGATGAAATGCTGTTGTGCCGTTATGTGAAAGGCATAAATTTTAGCAGCAAATATACATTTTCAGAACAAAAAATTTGTAATTATATGATTGAAAATATCCTGTTCTAGTGCACTTCAGTTTGCTTATTCAAACTATGCAAATATTTATATGTTCCATCTCTTGTTTCACAATTTTGATTTTACTCCGAATCCTATTTTCAGTATTGAAAATTCCAGTACGTTGCACAGCTTAGGAATTTTCTTTGGCGTCTGTGCCCATTAACAACAAATATCCTTTCAGTTTCATCAAGTACAGCACTATTTACACTTATCATTAGGTTTTCCCTTGTAGTTGATTGACTGTGTTTCAATCTGAGAGTCTCGTGTTCCAGAACTATCTGTTTTTCTGTGTTGAGAGGTCCCATCAATCATTTCAGGTATTGAGAAGTGGTTTGCCATTGTCTTCTGATGCACAGTACTAACAAGAGTCAGCTTGAGTGTCACTGCCATTGCCTGTGAAAGTTCCTGTGACCGTGTTGCTTTCCACCCTGATGGTTGTCAGTAGCTGCCTTCCAAGAATTTTTTGCCCCCTCCCCCATCACTGACTATCTTGTTTGCTGATACAACTGTTGATTCTTGAAGACAATTGATGCATTTTTCTTGGTATCTCAGCTGTGAGATATTCCACTTCAAATGACCTTGCTAGGAATTTAGCTTCCTGATGGTCTTCTTATCTGCTTTCCCAACACACTCAAACCTGTTCACTATGTTGTATGGGTATGGGTGTGAGCATGGGGATGGGTGCCACCCCTGAGTGTGCCACCATTGGGAGCAATATACTGTTTGGAGACCTTCTGTTGTACGATACCTGAAGAGGAGATCTTCTGTTGTACGATACCTTGATTGTGGAATGCCCTGTCCTAGAGTTACTCTGTGGGCTTCAATTTGGCACCAAATTGAAACAGAGCTGTTCACCTACCTGTTTCAGGCACTGTGACCATGGATTAATTTGAATCTATTGTTTGTCTGTTTTTCTGTCTGCTTGTTCTTTGTTCTTTTGTTACATTGAATTGTTTCAGCCTGTTTGGATTATTGTTCTACCTGTCTTTGAAAATTCTTTTTATTTTTATTGTTTCTGCTCCACACTAAGACCTCTGCATATGGAGTAAGGATACAAATGTTTTAATAAACACAGCATAATACCATAAAGTGCACTTTAGTTGCCAAAGAACATATAGACAAAGCCTCCATCTGTGAGAAAGGGGGTGGAAAAGCAACACTTTCCACCCACCCCCCACCGAATGCTGCTGTCGCCTCTACCCTGGAAAGCAGAGGAAACAACTTGAAGTCGTTTTGTTAACCCCCTTCCTCTCCCCGACTTTTACATCATTAAAACACATTGGAAGAGGTATGAAAAATGCCGACAAGTGCTGAAAACAAATGTTCTGCTCGGTGACAAGTCCTATGCATATCTGCTGAGAACATGAATGTCATGACATTCCAGTTAAGTGGGATGTGATCGTAGCTTAAACCTCAGTCCTTATCTAAACCAATGACATTATATATTTCCTCACTTTCCTATTTCCAGGCTCTAAGCTGCACCCCAGTCGAAGTGAAGGACTCTGATGAAAGGACAAAGAAAGATATCAACAGGTAAGGGAAAATTAACATCCAAGATGACGTTTAGGGCAGTAGCCAGATGCTGTTTCGTAAAGCGGTCATTGCCGTGCTGTCTTCCTCCTTCAGCTTAGCAAATTGTAAACTGTGAGCATCTATAAACAAATCCTTGAGCATTCATTTTCTTTTTCAGATTCCTTAGAGCGGCAAGCCTTCAAGATCTGGTCAGGGAGACCACAATGACTTCCTTATGTGTAACCATGACAGAGGAACACAAGCCAGTAGTAACAGATTGTAGCGGACCTCAGCCTCAGTTCCACAATGCAGGTGAGCTTGCAGGCATAGACATGGGATTCATCTGTATAGAATGGTTAGGAATAGGAAATAATGGATTTAACACACTTTAAAATGGCATTCATGGCTGTTTCTAGAGGGACAGTATCTGTAGGATGATGTTACAACAGCAGGCTTATGCCAACAGAAGGATCTGGAGTATGGGGCCAGCTCTCTTATACTTCAGATCATAAGACAAAACTCTTAACATCCTGTGAGCAATACTGTCTTCCCTTCTTGTCAATACTTACTGGCAAGTATTATGGATGTTTTCACTGAATTGTTTCATGTACTGTTGTATTCTGAAGTTGGAACAGCCAGAGCCTAAGACAGAATACTTTAGAAAAGCAAAGCTTGGTGCTCTCTCTGAATAAACTTACAATACCAGCCAGTATCCTCTTATGCAGCTCTATCTATGCAGCAGGGATGGCATCATTGGCAGTGATGGAATGCTGCTAATTAAACACCTTCTTTTTCAATTTTGGGATGGTTGCAATTTTGTCTCATTGCATGAGAGCTGTGTGCACACCAAAACTGAAAAAAGGAACTCCAGTTAGAGCACAGTCTGCCACTGCCAGTGATGCCATTTCTGCTGCACAGGCATTGAATGCTGGGGGTGGAGGAGAGAAAGGATTCTTCTTGATAATGCACTTCTGGCTAAATCACATCAAAAGCACAGGCAGACATACTGGCCATAAGAAAATCCCAAAACACATTTTAGCTTTATACCTTTCTTAGGGCAAGTAAAGATTCAGAAATGGATGGGAATCTTGAAAGCTCACTTATTTTTCTGCCCTTTCAGTTGTCTTAATAACAGTATTGCACTGTTCTATTTTTGTAGCCATAGAAGTTCATAATCTCAGAGCCAGTAGCGAAGAAACTCGTAGTTTCTTTGTTGCACCTGTAGGGTCTGAACACAAGAGGAATCCAGCTAGCTCAAACCAAAGGTCTGCCTCCAAGAAGCCTACAAACAGCTCTCCTATGTTCTTTTTCCCAGCCAGTGGGATCCTGTGCCGTATATAACCAGTCCCTACATCTTCTTCTGGTTGCACATGTGCCAGAGAAGCTTTGCTATTTACTTGTATCTCAAGAACCTAATGGTCTAGCTGTAGCACCCTACAGTTGTGTATTCTGCAAGCTGCAAGATCACCCTCTTGTCTCCATGCTGTTTTCTTTTTTGGAGAAATGGTTTTATCCCTGTTGACCATCGCAGGCTGATGCATGAATAGTCATCAATGCCTTTTTTTCCTGTAATTTTCTGCTACAGCCTGTGGTACCTATTGCTCAGCTACTTTAGCGGACTTTGGCCGTAGGGATATTTAGTCATATTGTAAGACTTCACAGCCCTCCTTTTTGTTTCCAAAAATACAACAGGGAGTAACAAATTTTGTGATGACTGGATGCGAGCATTTTTGAGTGGCTCTGAAGGGGGGAATCCGTTTCTGTTCCGGCAGATCCTGGAGAACTTCAAATTGAAGGTAACCCACTGCCCTTTTTATATGATTGGAAGAAAAGACAGACATTTGAAAAATTTCACTGTCTATCCAAGAATTGTGGTCTTTAACAATGGTTTTTAATGTTAGGATGCCAGTTAGGGTCAAGCTCCGATGACATTTTAACATTTAGCATTGTGTTGGTGGGCAAGAGACTCCCATCCTGCACTTATAGTTGGTAGAAATGTTCAGACATCTACTTTTGGCATGAGTTCAGCCTGTTATCCATTTTAGCTAATTTTCCACTCTTGTCCTGTAGTTTAGGATGGGATTGAGAATATTTGACCCACCAGACATTGATAAAGTACAATTCCTATCATGCATCACTGTAAGCCAAGGTGGTGGGAATTTGAATTCAGTAACATGCAGAAGGCTGTGTGTTTTTGCCACTGACTTCCTCGTGTGGGACATCAGTGGCAACACCGATAGGACCTATCCCCCTATTTGAAGTCAGTAGATTGAGCAGAGACATCAAGCGCTCTGTCCTGTCTGATGAAGTTCACTCACTTTCAGCCGGTGACGTCACTTGAGGTTGACAAGGTGTTTGACCGCTGTCGTGCCACCACCTCCTCTCTTGACCCTTGCCCAGCCTGGCTAATCAAAGCGGCCAGGCCTGTAACAACTGAATGGGCCACTGCTATAATAAATGGGTCTCTCCAGGAGGGCAGGGTTCCCCTTGCCCTCAAGGAGACACTCATTAAGGCCCATGAGGAAGAAACCGAGCTTGGCGGCGGACAACATTGGCAATTATAGGTGTGTCACCAATGTTTCTTTCCTTAGCAAGGTAGTAGAGAGGGTGGTCGCCGATCAGCTGCAGGCTCTTTTGGATGAGACCAACGCCCTGGATCCATTCCATTCGGGCTTCAGGCCATGCCATGGCATGGAAGCGGCAGTGGTCGCCCTGCTTGATGACCTTTTGAGGGAGGCCGATGGGGGCAAAATGTTCTTGGTGGTTTTCCTTGATATCTCAGCCGCCTTCCATACCGTCGACCACGGTATCCTCATGGGGAGGCTCTCTGATTTGGGGATTGGTGGCCTAGCTCTCTTGGCTCCAATCCTTGGAGAACCATTCCCAAAAGGTCCAGCATGGAGAGAATGTATCAGCCCCATACCCCCTCAATTTTGGGGTGCCACAGGGATCAATCATCTCTCCAATGCTGTTTAATATCTATGAGGCTGCTGAGTGGGGTCATCAAGAGGTATGGCTGCATCTCTTATTTTCCAACAGCAGTGGATGCCATTGTGCCCCCTGAGTGCTGCCTGGGGGTCGTACAGCAATGGATGCAGGTAAATGGACTGAGGTTGAACCCGGACAAGACAGAGGTCTTGAGGGTGGGTGCCCCTTTTATCAGTGGTTGGGGAAGGTCCCTCTCTTTTTGGGGGGGGGAACTCTCACCACAAAGAGTGTGGTCCGCAGCTTGGGGGTCCATTTTGACCCAGCACTTACCATGAAGTCCCAGGTGGCATCTGTGGTCCGCTCCACCCATTTACATATTTGGCAGATTACCCAGCTGCACTTCTATCTTGATGTTGGGTTGCTCACCACTCTGGTCCATGCGCTCATAGTCTTAAGATTAGACTACTGCAATGCGCTCTGCATGGGTCTGCCTTTCAGACTGATGCAGAAATTTCAAATTGTGCAGAATGTGGCGGCCAGGCTATTAATAGGGGTGAAAAGACACCAACATATTTCTCCCACTCTGGCGGCCTTACACTGGTTACCCATTCATTTCCGCATTGATTTCAAGGTACTAATGCTTACATGTAAAGCCCTAAAAGGATTAGGGCCTCGATACCTGCCAGATCACCTGTTCCCACCTAGCTTTACTCGGCTCACTTGATCAAGCCAGACCCGATGGCTGGAGGGCTTAACTCAGAGAGATAGCCAGAAGGAGAGAACAAGAAACTGGGCCTTCTTGGTGGTGGCCCCTCCTCTTTGGAATACCTTACCACCGGAGATTTGACTGGCACCCTCGCTGGGAATTTTTAAAAACAAGTTGAAGACTTGGTTCTTCCTGCAGGCCTTCCCCCCCTCCCATTACATAGCTTCTTTTCCATCTTGGATCCTGTTCTCTTTATCGAGTTTTGCTCTTTGATCAAAGTTATTTTGATGTTGTTTTTATCTTTATACTCTGTAAGCTGCCCAGAGTAGATTCCTGAATCTAGATGGGCGGGGTAAAAATGGAACAAACAAATAAATAAAACAAAACATTCCAGTTGGTGTTAATAACCCCTTAAGTGACTCTTAGTGATGAGATATAGTTGAATTGTGGGTCAGTCTTTTGGACTGAAAACAAACCAAACAGCCTGATGCTTCTCTGAGTTGGTAAAAGGCTCATGTTTAGAGATGGGCACAAAGTGATTTGTCCTGGTTCATCCCAGCTCATAAAGGCATCCCCGCCTCCTCTGGCTCAATCCAGCCACTCACCAGGCCCAGTATCTTAGTTCCATGCTCACTTCATGTACCTCCTCAATTGATCTTCCAGCCCCGGCAACAGTTCAGGCTTCTCTGCCCTGCCCTCTTGGCTGATCTCCCACTCGGACAACAGGGCGCAGCAGAGGAGTCTGTGCTCTTGCTCGTGACTGGGAGACGAGCCGAGGAGGTGGAAAAAAAACAAGCAAGCTGGGCCTGGTGAGTGGCTCATCTGCTGCGGAGGCCGGGGAGGGGAGCAGCAGCACCTCTGCTTCCGCCTTTACACACTGGGACAAACCAGTTTGTGCCCATCTCTAGTCACGTAACATCTGTAGTAAGAATCAGAGGAGCATGAGATTTTGGAGTGGCAGTCTATGCACTCCAAGGGACTTTAAATTGTTGATAATGACCAAGGACAAGCCAGCGAAACCTGGGTGGCTACAAATTTTGTATACACATACCAGAGTAAGCAGGTGATTGGTTCTCTTCCACTCCATCAAGGGGAATTAAAAGTGCCTAAGCCTAAACTGTATCACACCCATTCATTGTTTTGGAGGTCAAGGGTTTTAAATTAAGGGTAAGGAATTCCTTGTAGAGAACGTGCCTTTTACTGTTTGCAGTTTGTACACTGCCAGTAGGCCCTTGGATCGAGAGTGTGTAAGTGCATGTACTGAGCTCCAGCTGGGGAACAGTTTAGCTATCATGTCTGTCCGTGGAAGAGAACCCAGTACCTTTGTCCCCCTTCCTGGGCAGCTGATCTGAATCGGACTGTCTGGGCAGTGTGGCTGCAGCGCCCGCGAGCCTGTTGGGGCAGCAAGTGGAGGCACGACACCTGGTCTACAGCAGCCATGTCTTAGCTCCAGATCTGTCTCGCTGCTCTGCTTCTAGGCCATCCAAGACATCAACAACCTGAAGCGGTTTATCAGGCAAGCAGAAATGAGCCATTATGCTTTGTTCAAGTGCTACCTATTTCTGAAGAACTGTGGCAGCGGAGACGTCCTCTTGAAGATGGTGAAAGTCGAACAGGCTGAAATGCAAGAAGCCAAGAGTGTAATCTGTGTCCTGGAAGAATTCATGAGAGAGCCAGCTTCTCATTTAAATGTGTCCCCTGAACACAGGGGAGCTTACACATGGCAGAATTAATATGTATCTGTGTGTACTCTAATCACATGAGGAGGAGATACGAAGTTGTTGTTTTTTTTTAAGTGTGCTATAGAGAGTTGCAGTTGGTTGCAGCTTGTTTAAACACATGGCACGCTTTGAAATATTACAATATGTCATGTAAATACTTTGTTTTGCTGGAGTCAAGGAGCTCACTTGAGTGTTCACCCTCCTCTCTCATCCTCCTCTTGCTGTGTCTGACTTGTGAGAAGACTTTTAGTGTATTAAATCATGCTCTTCCGTGATGCCCAAACTGCAAAACTGTGGTTTTAAAGTGTTCCGTAAAAACTATATTCTGCTTTGCTGCCCTGGTTCCGAGGGAGTGCTCAAATAAATCATGGTTTGGGCAACACAGAGAAATGGGTTTAGCAAACCAGGAACCTGGGCCTGCAAGGAGAAGGAAGTAGGGTGGTGGTGGGGGTGGAATACCTGAGCTTGTCTCTGCTTTAGCTTTCCAGTCTTTTGGCTTGGGAACATAATATCTGGACTTGGCAACTGGGTGCCTAAATTCAACTAACTAATTTGGAATGCCCAGAGTGACCTTTTGGTGGAGAAATAGTTTGACATGCGTAGTGTAAAACAGTACCTGCTGTTGTGTACATTTTTATTATTTAGGTAATAGATCAACTCTTACTTTTTTTCATTTTAGGAAATATAGTTTATTGTGTGAAAAGTGTTTTTTTTTCCCCTGGCTTTGGGAATGTTTTTCACAACTGTATTAGGGTGCATTTGATGTCAGTGACAAAATGAGCTACCTAGTGGATCAAACTTCATCTTAAATCAGAATAAGATTTAAGAATATGAAATTTTATGAAATAATTGATAGAAGAATTACCATATATAAGCTCTGTTTTTACATAAAGAAACCATGCTGAGCACTTTATTGGGTGACCTAAGCTTTTCCTGCTTGGTTCCTCATCTACACATCATGAGTTAACAAACGATTCAAATTAACGATGACTGTGGAAATTTGTCCTACATAATAGCTGTGGCTGCAAGGCATTCAAATCAGGTATATGGCATCTGCACGTACTTTTTTCATGAGGCCTTTTCTTTGCTTAAGAGCACCTCACAGGAAAATTTACTTGTCAGTGTAGGAGAGGAATTACTGCATGGACTGTGGGCAGAAATTTCAATGTAGAAGACTTGCATCATATTTCAGCTCTGGGACACGAGGATTATTTAAGCACTACTAAGAGACAGAATTTCTCATGCCAATCAGAAATATTCTGTATGAGAATATTTTTCACAAACACCACCTAATTAATTAATCAATCAATCAATCAATCAATCAATCAATCAATCAATCAATCAATCAATCAATCAATTAATTAATTAATTAATTAATTAATAATGATAATATTATTGATATTAAATGCTTGGTACAGAAGGCAGGATATCTGTAAGGGAATGATTCGAGTCCCCCACTCATCCACTCAGTGGAGGCATAGTTTCTTAAAATGCATTAGAAGTGCATTAAAGCTACTGAGGAGAGCACACTACCATGCTGGTTTGTCCATAGTTCTTCATGCAAGCTCCAGCTTATCTCAAAGGGAGAAGTGCCTTTTATCTAGCTTGGGCAGGATGCATCTGAAAGCTGCTTTGATTCTGGACTTTGATTTTGAGCTTTGGGTATTTAATTCTGTTTTCCCATTTCTTTAAAATTGGGTCAGTTCTAGTTCCTACCCTCTTCATCCTGCAAAAATCCAGTGTTTCAAAAGCCTCAGTCCAAAGGTGTTGTAGTGGGCTGCATCAATAAACAAAATGATAGGTTGTATCCAGACTTAGTCATGGGCAAAATATACGCATTGGAATTAATTGTACACAGGTTTATGGCTAACCTAGATCTGGTTGGTTTCCGTGAAATGGAATGTGATTAAGTCTGGATCCAACTCATTGCATATACATATATACAGTGGTACCTCAATTTACGAACTTAATCTGTATTGGAACGTTGAAATGTTCTTAAATCGAGGCAAAAATTCCCATAGGAATGCATTGAAAACTATTTAATCCATTTCGGCTGTTTTTCATTCTTATGTCGAGGCGCTGTTCGCAAGTAGAGGCATTGGTTCCCATAGGAACTAATGCAAAGCCAGTTAATCTGTACTCTACTGCTAGGGGAATTGTTTTTATTTTTTTCTTCTTTTGACCTAAGATGAACTTAGGTCAAAAAAAGGGGCAGGAAAGTTTTTTTTGTTCGTAAGTCGAAGTTCCGTTTCCAAGTCGAAGCAAAATTTTGCGAACGGAGCCGTTCATAACTCGAAATGTTCATAAGTAGAGACGTTCGTAAGTCGAGGTACCACTGTACGTACATATATGTAATGAACAGAAAATTAAAGTTGGCTTTGACAGGAGGAACTGGATTTGCCTGCCTCCCCAAAATAGGTGAGTGGTGCTGTCAAATGCAACAGTGCCAGTTGTCTTATTTAAGGATGTGTGTGCAGATCTGAATCAGCCCAGAGTGGCACAATTACAACTTTCCATTAAGAAGCTGAATTTCCCATTGGATGCATTGTCTTTTGCATTTTCAATGCCCAGCAAAGCAAGAAGATCCGCATACAGCTGCCTATGTTAATGCACAAATTGTGTCTGGAATCAGGACCAAAAAAATTAAGCTGGACCCATGGTTGAGTTCAGCTCTAAACAAGCAACACTTCAGTCAAAATAGTTCGTAATATTTAATTTTAGTTCTATTTACAAAATATGATTCAATTTTTCCATGTGGTGTGAGGGTTTTTTTGGGGGGGAATGTTTATATTGACATCATTTTAAGAAAAAAAAAAGAAGTGAAAGAGTAAATTGTGAAATCTGTGCACAAATCATTGTTCAAACAAGACTATACAATTATGTACACAATAGAAAAATATTTTGACATTTATTATAGCGTGCTAATTTGCAAGTACAGTGTTTGCTCCACTAGCCCTTTATGGGAAAGCAAATTCTGTTCAGCATTTTCTTTAAGGCAAACATTATTCCATTTGGTGCTATTATGGAGGGAGCAACCAGGAAAAAAAAGAAAAGAAAGCTTCCTAAGCCTAGCATTATTTGTAAACTTTACAGACCTTGTGAAGAAGCAGGATATTCCCAGTGACAAATATCTATTACATTTGGTGAGATGTAATGTAATTTTTCCTGCTTAAATTCAGCCTATGGTTTTTGTGAATCTTAAAGCACACTGTGATACTAATTTGTATTATGTTTGGGGTATCTGAGGAACCTCATTAGAGACCTTTCTTCATCTAGAATCAGCAATTAATGATGGCATTAAAATGCATGTACCTTCAAGTAAGTTTGTACTGCTTGTTTATTACTCTACCAAATGTTTGGATCTGAACTCATAGTCTCCATTTTTCTGATATGTTTCTTCAGTCTGTGCAATATAGGTTAAAAAGACGCTTGCTATAAGTAGTGTTAAGCGATAGTGCCATCAGAGCAGGATGTAGGGACATTGGTTCAAGTCCTGCTCTGCGGAATTTGCAGTAGTACCCCAAATGCAGCAACTTTTTGAAGCAAATGAGGACCTTAAAATGTAAAGGAGGAGCCCCTGTAAGAACATCAGTTAACCAACTTAATGTCTTGTTAAGGTGTGTCTTGCAGTCACATAGCTTGCGGAACACAATCAGAGGACCTTCAGGGTTTGAAAATGGTTTGGACTTCAGCTCCGAGAGGCCCTGGGTTCTATGGGGAATTAGGGATAGTGAGAGCTCTCGTCCAAAACCTCAGGTAAGCCAAGGGTTCCTTACCACTACTGAAGGTAGTAGACCTGAAGAAGAGGAGACAGTAGGCCTGAAGCATCCTCAACTAAACTTTAAGCATCGATCTAAGTCATAAACACTGATCTGTGGGGAAAAGTGGGCCTAGGACTTCAGGAATGGATGCACGCATCAGTCTACAAATGAGGCCGCATTTGAGAGACATTTGTATGGCCAGAGAAGCTCACACAAGGGCTCTAGGAAAAGAAAAGTATGTATATATATAGGGAAGAGCTAGACCACAATGTTAGAGTGCTCAATTTGATCTCCTGGCTTAGGGAATGTATGTGTAGGGTCAGGGGGAAGATTACTGCAGGCAAGTAATATTGAAGACTCCCATCCTGTTCTTATTTTCAAGTCTAGTCTGAAGTCCTCTGTGTGTAGTTCAGGGCAAGATCATAAGGCTTTAGATTTAAGGTAAGAAGCATGTTTGTAAAATCAGTTGAGTTGGTAACTGCAGAGTTCAAGCACAATTTGTGTGATCACACGTATAAAGCGTAAGCTTGACATCCAAGTGTCCAGTCTGTTCTGAAATGAAAGATAAGATGAGCAGCATGGGTCTCTGGTGGAGATTTCAAGGTGCACTTTTCCATTTTAGTGCCTCTAAAATGTAATGGCCCTTTAGAACGAGGTCTGTTGGAAAAGATTCACCTGTTTTTAACACAGCTCACAGTATACTGCACATGATTTTAATAAAGAAACGATGAGGCAGTCACATATCCACTGAAGTGCAAGGTCACAAGCAGGTTCTCTTAATTTTACTTTCAGGTTTTGAATGGACAACAACCTAAATTTGGCTCTCTTTAATATTGACCAGCCCTAGGTGGTGGGTGATACTCAGAGCTAATGAGGTATGTGGTGTAGTGACTAGAATGTTAATCAAAGACCGAGGAGATTTCTGTTTCAATCCTCATGGGCCAAGAAAAGTAACTGGGAGATGGCAGTGGCAACCATTCTTTGAACATCTCATATACTTGAAAAATCTCATTAGGGTTTGTTGGAAGCAACTTGATAGAATATAACCGGAAATACAAAAGAAACCACATCTGTACAGTGTGGAACTCTATTGAGGGTTACAGTTTGGTCAGAAATGCAGATGGCATGTATTCAGAAGGCAGCTTCTGCAGGCAAATCTCTTTGTGCTGGATTAGGGCAAAAATTTTCAGAGATGAGAAGAAGTTACATTGTTGAACTACATTTTTCTAGAGATAATAAAAGTTACATTTTGGTTACGTAATGGCCATATTGCCCGGCATATTCTTGGAGTTACAGGCCAAGTGGGTTGGATAGAATTAGAGAGAAAGAGAAAGGTTTTTCAAATATCTAGATACAATTTCCCACTGTCTTTGATACTTACCACATTCTGGCTGAATCCTGTTGTTGTATGTTACACCACGTAAGTAACTTACACAACAGGATCTCAGCCTGTGTGTAAGAAATTACAGTTAAAACAATGGAAGGACACTCTGTAAAATCTGCATTGTACCCATAAGCTTAGGTTGCTGAAGAAGTGAGCTGTTTTGCAATTCAGCTGTTAAGATTACACCAAGTACATTCACAGGAATCCTTGTTGTACCTGCAGCATCTCAACAGTATATAATTATGCAAGTGTCGCTCTTGAATTGTAGATCTATTGACTCGTGTTTGTGATAAAATAGGCCCAATTTGGATAGAAAACTGGTTTTCTGCTGTGAAAATGAATAGAGATGAAGCTTAGAAAATCAGTGCATGTCTACGCACACACCCCTTTTCAACAAACCAGAGTTAGCTTTGTTATCTAGATTCTAAACTGGACCAAGAATGGGCAATGCATGATTCTCTATAGCACTGGTTCTTAACCTTGGGTTACTCAGGAGTTTTGGACTGCAACTCCCAGAAGCCTTCACCACCAACTGTACTGGCTGGGATTTCTGGGAGTTGCAGTTCAAAAACATCCGAGTAACAAAGGTTAAGAACCACTGCTCTAGAGCAGTGGTTCTTAACCTTTTTGAAAGAAACGCCCCCTTGAGCCATTGAGGAAGTTATCATCGCCCCCCTCTTATTTCTTATTATATCTTATTTATTTATTTGTTTGTTTGTTTGTTTGTTTATTTATTTATTTGTTTATTTAAGACACTTAAATCCAATGACCCCTGAAAACAAAATTCAATTCCAAAAAAATGAAATGCCCCCAAAAAGTAACATTTAATGATTTAGTTGCAAGCGAATTTTAAGACTCAAAAAGAAATATAAAAACGGCATAAAATGCAGGAACTAAAGATTTCAAGACAAAAACTCTGAAACTAAATTAAGATAGGAGGAAAATATATATTCATGCACATTGTAAAAAGGCCGCAGCCATCTTCACAGGTTTGGCTTGCTGCAGCGCCCCCCTACTGCCTCCTTCTGCTCCAGCGCCCCCACACCGCCCCTTTTCGTTCTACCGCCCCCCTGAAAAATGAAATCACCCCCTGGGGGGCATTATCGCCCAGGTTAAGAACCACTGCTCTAGAGAGTGGTGCCCAACCTTGGGCCTCCAGATGTTCTTGGACTTCAACTCCCAGAAATCCTGGCCAGCAGAAGTGGTGGTGAAGGCTTCTGGGAGTTGTAGTCCAAGAACATCTGGAGGCCCAAGTTTAGTGGGCACTGCTCTAGGATATTGCTAGTTTACAGCTCTCATCGTCTCAGCCAGGAGGCACACTGGATTCTTCGAGACCCACAGGTTCCCTAAGTATGGGTATGTGTACCAGAGAGGGGGTGATGACAAAAAAAAAAACACTGGTAAACTCTAGGAATGTCAGGCAACGCTGATCCCATATGTGGGAATGACAGATACAGTGGTGCCTCGCTTAGCGAGTGCACCGTATAGCAATGTTTCCGTATAGCGATCCCTTTTTCGGGATCGCTATACGGAAACATACCCGATCTTTGCAATGGGGAAAACCTGCATTGCGAAGATCGGGTATTGCGGCGGCCATTTTGGAGCCGCCAAACAGCTGTTCGGCGGCTCCAAAATGGCCGCCGGAAGCCCGGAAATGGCTGCCGGCAGCCGTTTTCACGCCCTGCCCTCGCTTAGCGAGAGCGCGAAAATGGCTGCCGGCAAGGGGAATCCTCGCTGAACGGGTAAGTAAGCAAGGTATTGGAACGCATTAAACTAAGTTTAATGCGTTTCAATATGTTTTCCCTACCCGTTTAGCGACGATTCCGCATAGCGAGGGTTAATCCGGAACGGATTAACCTCGCTATGTGGGGCACCACTGTACAGCAAAACAGAACAATGGTTTCCTGTTTCAGGACCATGGACAGTCCACGTTTTCAGTAGCACAGACAGGCTCAGAAGCCCAAGTCTCCATTTCTCTGCTGCTTAGCAGCTCATTGGGTGATGTATTCTGATTTGTAGGTAAGATACAGGAAGCACCTTAATCCTAGTTCTGTCCCACAGCAAAACAGAACAATGGTTTCCTGTTTCAGGACCATGGACAGTCCACGTTTTCAGTAGCACAGACAGGCTCAGAAGCCCAAGTCTCCATTTCTCTGCTGCTTAGCAGCTCATTGGGTGATGTATTCTGATTTGTAGGTAAGATACAGGAAGCACCTTAATCCTAGTTCTGTCCCACTGCTGCTTTGGGCAGAAAATCTAACACAAATACACACCTTGACAAGAAACTGGCCGGGGCCAAAGATCTGGTGGGGCAAAGTAGCCCCCCCCCACACACACACACACCACATAATTGCTCCCCTGCAAATAGCATTCTTAGGTTTTCACTTCAAAATGATCCCTCCAGACTAGATGCTAAGGATGGAGCTGGGTTCAGGTGATAGTTTCAGCAACCTCCAGAGCTCTGAAATATCATGCAGATGCTGAGGCATGCTTTTAATTTATGCAGCGATTCTTTCCTGCCCACAAATGTGAAAAATCTCAAGCCAGATCCACTATTACAAAGATGTCCAATAATCACGGCTGTTTCCCTTCATGAGAAAATGAGATCTATCTATCTATCTATCTATCTATCTATCTATCTATCTATCTATCTATCTATCTATCTATCTATCTATCTATCTATCTATCTATCTATCTATCTATCTATCTATCTATCTATCCATACCCCACCTATCTAGTCATTTTGACCACTCTAGGCGGCTAGATTAAATTATAGGTCATTACAAATCTAATCTAAATTTTGTGAACACTGCCTTCAGAAACCTTAGCAGCATAGCCCTATATTGGCCAGCAGAGGTCCCTGCAGATACTGAGCAAACCTATCCTTGCCTCTCCATAGTCTTTAACCTCTGTGCTGTAGTTCTTCATTTAAAAAAAAAAAAGATAAGGACAACTCTGAAGGTGCTCCTTGGCCCTGTGCCCATCCTGCAAATGTTTAACTAAAGAGAAGATTGGATTTAAGCCCATGTTTGCTTGCATTTCAACCAGTGCATGATTGCTTATTGATAGAATCTTAAAGATTCTTCAAGATACCTCAAGGGAGGCTAAGACTATATCCCAGAGATTCTGGCAGGAACAGAGTTAAACCTAAAGGCTGTTGCGAAGAGGCTAAGACCTACTGCAAGATACAATTAATCTACAAATGTCTGCGGCAGCAGTGCAATGTTGTAAGCTAGCAAGGACATCTGGAGGTAAGGGAGAAATTTATCCTCTAATCACTCTTTGGAGCAGCAATATCCCAGAAGGACTGGGTGGCTTTCAGAGGCAATTTAACTCAGAGCTACCTCCGTCTTGGTTGATTTGACTAGCAAAATGTCTAAGCCTTATATGGCTATTATTTAGAAATCTTGTCAATATTGCTATTTGTCAGGGAGGGGAGGAAGGCTTGTAAACTAGATCAGTATTACTGCACTGAAGAACTTCCACAGACCGTCCTCTGGGATTGGATGAGCTCAATGAAACGTTCGCTGTATTGTCCTTGATCCATAATGGTTGCCCTTTGCTAAGTGAGAGATTACATTGTGGGGAAGCAGATTTCTCTTCTAATCACTGGCATGCAAAATGTTCAGCCCAGTCCAGAGCTGGATTACAGAGCAAGTTCCCATTTGCTGTAGCATTAAGGCTGGGTTTCCCCATGAAACAGCAGATTAAGGACACAAACCTGTTTCCTTAATGCACCACTTCAGATTGCAGGTAAAGATTCGGTAGACTTGAGGGTCAAACTAGAGAATACGCTTGTCTTGTGTTTAGAAGTGCTGCTCCTTAAAGTGACAAAGACATCCTTTTTAAAAAATGCTTTAAAAAAACAACAACCATACAACCCTGCTACTTTACATTCAAGCTATTCCAGTGTACCTTTTGTTTTCTGATTGGTAGCTGGAAAGTAAACCCGGGCTTAATTTGCAAATCTGAAGCAAGGGTCTGTAGAAATCCACTGTTGGAAGAAAAAGTAGGAGCAGAAAGGTAAGAGCATATATCACCACAAGGAAATCCCACTGTTGAAGGAAAAAGATAAGAGTGTATCTTATCCATTCCCAATCCTACTGTTTAGAAGAAAAAAATGATACTGCGATCTCCCTAACAGATTCTCTCTTGTTTCCATTGATTGTGATCAATTAATAATAAATGATGTCCCTGCCGAAGAAAACTGGTATCTCAAGAATATTCGGCCAGAACCATGGTATTCACAATGGTCAATGGGGCACTTTCCCTTCTGGAATCCTAAATTTGTTATTTCAAAGTACACAGGCAGACATACTGTGTTGTAGTGATGCACGGTAGGGATGTAAACTATGCTAGCATGTTACTGTGCAGCTCTCATCCCCAAATTCCTGCAGACATTTAGCCTGATTCTCTTCCCAGATTGTAGTTATATGCTGTCAACATGTTTGGTGACCTTAATATGGTTTTTGAGGTTTAGGAAATGTTCACGAACTGGTTTTCCACTGCCACCCCTCAGTGAATTTCCATGGCTGAGTAGGGATTTAAACCCCTGTCTTCCAAGTCCTAGTCCAACACTCTGACTAGCTCTCAATCTCCAATGCTCTATGTGGATTTAGGATGATGGATGCTGTGCGTCTCTTCTTGCAGTCTCAAGCAGTATAGTCCAGAAACTGGTTTATCTCATCTTCTGTGTGTAAATAACTAGAGCCAAGGTCCAGAATTCAAAACTGCATATGTGCTGCTACCCTCTCTACCTCCTATTTCAGAGCAGCATTCATTAAATGAGCCTTGTACGTGCAATACGAATGAGTGAGCTGCAGTACAGTAAGTGGCCCCACGAGGGGGATCGTTCCTGAAAATGTTACACTCTTAACTGTTCCAGCTTGCCCTGAAAAATATGTATATGTGGAAAACATGAGTTCAGAAAAGATCATTGTACCTTACGTCAGCTCACTCCCATCTGTGCATCTGCAAGAGAGATGCATCAATTTGTGATCATTCTCTTGGTTACGTAGATGACAGTGAGTGCCATGAAGCTTGCAGTTTTTGTCAGAAGGCCAAGATGACCTGACTGCACTGCCGTCTTTATTAACATCTCATACCAACAGCGGAATTTCCTGCATGATTTTAACCTATCTGCCATATCCTACATAAAGTGGAGTCACATCAGTATGTGGTTAAGTTTAAACAAGTTGCAAGCTGAAATGCTGTCTCACAGTGCCTTGTTGCTCAATGCTCCACAAGGCACACTGTCAAGAGGCTGTGACCCTGGAAGTGCCAAAAGAAACATCTGTATAATAGTTGTGGAGGCTCCATGTCACTCAACCGGCAATAACAGCTGTCGCTTAGTCTAGCTGTGTCATCACCACCTGGTGAAACAGCGGCATGTTGAGGTCTTCCCTGGACCTTCAAGCTTCATTGTGTAGAGCAGTTAGTTATTCTGCACACACATTAAGGCATGTGAACACACATACAGAGGAAGCACCCAATCTAGGAGGAAAAAGCAATATATAAGTATATTCCATCTCTGAGTTCAGTTCTGCACTGCTTTAGTGACATGATCTAGGGTAGAGGTAGTAGTCTTGTCCCCTTTAACAGGCTTTGGTCCACCACCTTCATGAGCTCCAGCCAGCACGGCCAACCAATTGTCAAAGCTTGCAGATGTTGTGATCTAAAACTATTGGAAGGCACCACATGGTCTACCCCCATGTTTTAGGGGGAAAGAGAAACAGACACCAGAAAATAGAAGTTCACATGGGCCCAGTTAACCCAGTTTCCTCTACTAAAACACATACCATACGTGAAAAGCTCCTGCAAGTACTGCCAAGTGGAATGGGGAGAGAGCACCAGCTGAGGTCTGATTTAAAAAGCAAATCAGGTTAGTTGACAAGGGGCCCTGAACCTTTCCTGTTCCTGCTGCTGGCTTGTTCCTAGCTTCTACACAACTTATCATCCAATACAGGTCACTTCCAACATCAGAATGGAATTAAGAGGAAAGACAGTGGGGCAGCAGGAGAGAGACAGATTGTGGAAAGGCAAGCTGAGATTGGGATGTAATGGAGAATGCGCGCTCTTGTGTGCATGCTTCATGTGCTGTATCCACAGAGACCCTGTCCCCTTGGTCTACAAGAGAGGAGAAGATCTGCCATCATTAAAGGGACAAAGGAAACAGACTGTTAGCTGGGACAAACGGAAGAGAGGGCTGAATGTGCTTCCTCCACCCCAGGTGCGAGAGACGCCAAAGACAGGCAAGGGAAGGTTTAGCTGCAAGTGCGTATACCTCTTTATCTAATTCTTGGCCATGTCTCATATTTAAGTGAATGGCTTCCTTTCCATCCTATGGGAAACCCACAGCCCTACACTTTTTTTGGGGGGGGCACTGCTGTAGCAAGGGCAAAACAGTCTCTTCTCCCCAGACCCCACCCCACCCAGCCTGCTCTGATTGACAGCTTCTGCTAAAGGTCGCTTCACAACAACAGAGACAGAGAAACACGTCCCCACCTGCTCCCAACTTGAATCTCAATGTATATTTCGCTCTGAAAAATAATCTGTTTGGGGACAACCCACGCTGTCACCGGAGGAAAAAAACTAGATCATGTTTATTTTCTTCTACCTACAAAGCAATTGTGCTCAAATATTTGAAGCTCCAGCTTAATAAGGGGAAAGGCCTATGACAGAAAAATGGGATTTGAAATAAACTCATTGGATTAACGAGACTGGTGCCAAACTGTGTTCAGATCACTCAGAGGGCTAAGCTTGTCCATGGCAACAGTATGTCAGCTCATCAGGAAGAAATCCAAACATTTCTAGGACAACCTTGGAAGCCTGCTTTCTTTCTTGCACCTTTGGGTCAGCTCTAAACTGTGTAATCCTTGCTTCTGATTTAATGACAGCAAGGAATCATTCAGAAGCACTCCTACGCACTCCAGGCCTTCTCTAGGCCAATTAAATTTCTCTCTATGGTTCCTGCCCCACCCCCGCCCCGGGACCTGATAAGCAATATGGGCTTGGCTCTGCTATATCTCTCACACACACAGAGGCCATCCGGCCTATTTAGTAACATCTTGTCTTCTTTTCCACGTATAGAGGCTAAGGATACCACTGAACCTACCAGCTTATAATACTGGGGCTGTATTATTATGAATCATGAATCAAGTGGTATCTATCCCAACTTCAACCCACAAAGTTCCCCTTTGGCTTATAAAGAAAGATGAAATCCTAAGCATGTGCATTTCACAAACCAGGTGCCAGAGCTTCTGCACTGCAAATACCGATTCAAGAGCTCTTCAAAAGTAAAAGAAACACATAAATAAATGTTATCAATGATCTTTTCCTGGTTACTATCTCTCATCCCCATCCAAATTCGAAAGGCAGTTTAGGTGTGCTTCTTTTGAGATGCTAATGGTTGAATTTGCAGGTGACTCTCTCTGCTACAACTGGCCCAGGGGATGATAGGATAAGGTATCCTGACTTGTTGGTGTGCATGCACTGAGAGTATAAGTCAATACAGAACTCGTAGAAAACATAAAGGTCCCAGCCCCTCCAAGTGATTAGTAGAAACGCCTGTTTACTCAACAGCTCATGAGCTCATCTTTGGGAAGAAACCAGAGAAGAAACAGAATAAAGCCATGTAGAACCATTTGAGAAGAATAAGACTGAATATGTATTGAACCTTAATAAAAATGTTGAGAGGAAGAGGAAAGGCTAGCAACCTAGCAGAGGTATGGTTCTCCATTCTCCTAAGGTTGTGTGTTGTTGACCCGATAAGGCCAATTGTTTTTTGAGGGTGTTCACTATGCTATATCTGCAAACTCGGGAAAAACAGGTTTGTCTGCATTGTATGCAACAGTATCATGCTATCCTAAAAGGTTCATTTCCTGTGTGCTTTGCATAAACATGAGCAAGTGCTTTAATTACACTAGCTAATTCAGCAGCCACCATGTCCAAGTAGAAGCACCTAGCAGGGACATATCTGCTCAGGTTGCATTAGTCTGCTACAACTATAAACGTAAAGGTATGTGTTCATAATCACATTTTCAAAGATGTGTACCTAATATTGTTTCAGTGCAGGAGTAAGAAAATTTTAGCCACCCAGATGTTTTGAGCTGTAGCTCCCAGAAGCCTCAGCTTGCATGGGCAATGGGAAAG